>NW_028270189.1:25000489-25337989 GCF_037043375.1 Chiloscyllium plagiosum | reverse complement strand
TCTTTCACGCACAGAGTGGTACATGTATGGAATGAGCTGCCAGAGGAAGTGGTGGAGGCTGGTACAATTGCAACATTTAAAAGACATTTGGATGGGTATATGAATAGGAAGGGTTTGGAGGGATATGGGCCGGTTGCTGGCAGGTGGGACTAGATTGGGTTGGGATATCTGGTTGGTATGAATGGGCTGGACTGAAGGCTCTGTTTCCATGCTGTACATCTCTATGACTCTCGTCTCAGATTTTCAGCATCTGCATGAATCTCCCTTAGGCCCCGCCCAGTGACGTCATACATCCCTCTGCGCATGCGTCCACATTTCCGGCCAAGATGGCGGCTGTTCACCTCGGAACTGTAAAACACTTAGCCACAAGTTATTTTTCAAGGTGCTCGCTTCTCGCTGGAAGGGTTTATTCTCGGTCTGAATCCCTCTCTCCAGGTCCTGCAGCCCTACCGTCTGGAAAAGCGCGTCTCGCCATTTCACACGGAGACAAACACAGCACTGCGGCTGCACCGCCCTCCCTGTAGTGAGTATAGAGAGTATTCATCCCCGCGGAGAATGCTGGGTAGCTACTCCGCCATTGAGGAGATTCACACAGAAGATTGAATCTGTTCATTAATAATTTTATCTTTCCTGAATTCCAATCTTCTGCTATCCAAATAATCTTTGGAAGAACAAAATTGGCGGTTAGAAAAACGTCTTAAAATTGGATGCATCTCTCAAATCATCTCTACAACATAATCTTGTCATTAAAATACTAGATCTCTCAAATCATTTTGTAAATTCCCGTCCTGAACTGATGGTGGTCGATTTTGGAAACACCTTTAACAGGTGGATGTTTAATACTCAAGCCAAGAGATACATTTGTTTATTCTGAATGTCTCTCAACATGTTTCTTTTGTCATCTCATTTTGCAGAGTAGTGGAAGCAATGAAAACTGAAGCGTTTCTCTGATGCAAGTTCTGTGCTAACTTCTCAACTCCAAGCTCCAGCTAGAGAGTTTACATTGAAGTACAACGACATTGATTCAGAGGTGAATATTTTTGAGCTTTCATCTATAATTCAGTAGTTAACTTGCTTTGCTGTGGTTCATTGGTTAGGCCCTGGTGTGATCTCTTCACTGTGGATCTGAATCCCTGTCCTCCATGACAATCTCTTTGCCAATGTCCAACCTGCGCTACCTTTAATAATGAGTATTTTAACTCTCTGTGACAGTTTATTGTTATTTCTTCTAGTTATGGTCAAATGAGAGCTTCGTCACTGCAGGTCCCTGAGGTATGTGCTGTTAATTTATTCCACTCGTATGTGTGGCCTCCCTCACCAACATCACTCAGACCCTGCTATGCTCTATTTTTGCTTTCATTCTTCATGCTCCCTCTGACACACACTATTCCCTTCCCTGCTCGTACACACCCATGCTTACCCGCTATCACCTTCCCCCTCCCGTCGCCTTCCCTCCCCGTCACCTTTCTCCCCCGTCACCCTTCTCCCCCCGTCACCCTTCTCACCCCCGTCACCCTTCTCACCCCGTCACCCTTCTCCCCCCGTCACCCTTCTCCCCCCGTCACTCTTCTCCCCCCGTCACCCTCCTCCCCCACCCCCGTCACCCTCCTCACCCACCCCCGTCACCCTCCTCACCCACCCCCGTCACCCTCCTCCACTACCCCCGTCACCCTCCTCCCCATTGCCTTCCCACCCTCCACCATTGCCTTCCCAACCCCCATTGCCTTCCCACACCCCCATTGCCTTCCCACACCCATCGCCTTCGCACACCCCATCGCCTTCCCACCCCCCATCGCGTCCCCACCCCCCCATCGCCTTCCCACCCCCCCCATCGCCTTCCCACCTGCACATTCTCCCCATCGCCTTCACCCCATCGCCTTCCCACCCCCCATTGCCTTCTACCCCATTGCCTTCTAACCCATTTCTTTCTACCCCATTGCCTACCCACCCCTATCGCTTTCCCAGCCCCAAATCGCCTTCTCCCCCAACGCCCTTCCCACCTCCATCGCCCTTCCTACCCCATCGCCCTTCCCACCCCATCGCCTTCCCACTCGCGCCTTCCCCCATCGCCTTCCCACCGCATCGCCTTCCCACCCCATCGCCTTCCCACCCCATCGCCTTCCCAACCCATCGCCTTCCCACCCCCTACATGGCACGGAGTCCAAGTCACCCTCTGGGACAGGTGGAGAGGGAGGAAGTGGGAAATGGGGGGGTGGAGAAGAGAGAGAGAGCGTGAGGGACAGGTTGTAGTGAAGGGGGGATGGTGGTGAGAATAAAACCCAGTGAGAGAACAAGACAAAGAGAATGAAAGACCGAAAGCAGAATAAACAAATACCTGGTGGGAGGGAGACTGAAGGACAGAGAGAGAGAGAGAACTGACAGGGAAAGAGAGAAAAACGACAGGCGGAGGGAGAGAGAAATAGCCCAGGGAGAGCGAGAGAGAAATTGGGAAAGGCTGAACGATTAAATAATTGCAGTAAATCAAACGATTAAACAGTGAGGAGGCAGAGAGTTGTAGGAAGGGAATCTCCAGGGGAACGTGAGCAGGATGGAGATGGGAAGGATGGAGAGAGATGGGGATTGAAGGAAAGATGTAGGAAAGGGAGAGAGCGAACACGGGAATGAAGATGAAACCTGCAGTGAGTGACAGAGGCAGTATCATCTGTGGGATCAGACTGTGCAGCAACTCCCTCTCTACCCCTTTCTGCCCCTTTGTCTCCCCCACCCCCTCCAGCCCAGAGCTCGCCCCTTATGGTAAAAATCACAGAGATAGCCTGAACCCCACAATTCTTTTCCTTGTGTGTGTGTGTGTGTCTGTGTCTGTGTCTGTGTGTCTGTGTGTAAATGAACAACAAGGAGACAGGACGGTTTCTGATTATTCTCTCTCTCTGGCTCCAGCTCTTGTCTGATGATTCCTCACGGCAGAATGCTTGGATTCTGTCTGTCTCTTCATCGTCCGAGTTTCAACTCCCAAATCAAATCTCCTCCTCGGGGGGAGAGACTGTTGTACTGTAGGGCACTCTGCAGGTAATTTGAGACATAGTAAGATCCCACAAGTAGTATTACTCTGATATTAGAACAAGTCTTTGGATCGAGTTTCTCATTTAAGGTTTTAATTCCTTCCTTGGGAAGTCCTGTCTGTCAGACACTCACTGGGGATTGATGTGTTTGTGTCAAATCCCAGGGCCCGGTTATTTTTACCCCAGGTTCAAATCTGTTTTAAAAATGACAGGGCCGCAATCTGACAGGAGCCAGTTAACCAGAGGCCCCTAAAACTCAGTGTCCCCCAGAAGGTTAAACCTCGGGGTAAATCAACACACAACTCACGTGAGCCCCCACGGGGAGTAGCCTGTCGACCAGGCCCTCAGGACCGTGTCCCCTCTGGAGAAAGCGTTTGCTCAAAGGCCTCCTGAACCCAAAGTTTCACTCTTTGAATCTTCAAGCGGGCAGCAAGATCCCTTGGAAGGAAAGAAACAGCATTAGTTGAAAGGCAAAGGAGAGGGGACGAAGGCGTGGGGTAAGGGATTGAAGGGGGAAAGGAGAGGAAGGGAAGGAGAATTGGAGGCGGGGATGGAACGCAAGGAGTACGGAATGGTGGGGGGAAGGATTGGAGGGGAAGGAGAGTTGGGGAAAGGACAGGGGGAAGGAAGGTGGGATGGAGAGGGGTTAAGAGGGGGAAGGACGGAGTGAAGGGGGAAGGAGATGGGGAAGGAGGGGCGAATGGAGAGTGGAAGGGGAGGGAAGGAGATAGGGAAGGAGAACAGGGATGGAAGGAGGGAAGGAGAGCAGTGATGGAAGGAGTGAAGGAAAGAGGAGAAGGGGGCAGAGTAGGGGGGAAGCAATTGGTAGGATCGGAGAAGGGAGAATGTAAGGGGAATGGAGGGGAGAGGCAGAGAGAGAGAAAGAGAGAGTGGGAGTGGAGGAAAGGGGAAAGGAGAAGATGAGTGGGTGGGAAGGAGTGGGGGAAGGGGGAAGGGTGATGCAGAGGGTGGGAAGGAGAGGGGGAAAGGAGAGGATGGAAAAGGAGGGGGGAAGGAGAAAAGGGTGGCAAGGAGAGGAGGAATTGTGGGGACGGAGGGAGTGGGTAGGAGAGAAAGGGGAAGGAGAGGAGGGGGAAGGAGAGGAGGAGGAGAGTGGGCGAAGGATGGGAAGGAAGGAGGGAGAAGTGGAGAAGGGGAGGATAGGAGGGGGACAGAGAGAGGGCGAGGGGGGAGGGGAGGAGGAAGAGTAGGGGAGTGGAAGAAGGGGAGTGTGTGTGAAGGAGGTGAGGGGTTGGAGAGGAGTGCAAGGAGGGGAGGAAGAACGGGGAGGAAGGAGAGGAGGGTGAAAATGGTCGGGAAGGAGAGGAGGGTGAAGGAGGTGGGGAAGGAGGGGGTTGAAGGAGAGGAGGGTGAAGGATTTGGGGAAGGAGAGGAGGGAAAGGAGAGGGGAGGAAGGAGGGGGTGAAGGAAAGGAGGGGCAAGCAGAGGGGGGCAAAGGACAGGGAAGAAGGAAAGGTGGGGGAAGGAACGGTGAAGGAGAAATGGGGTGAAGGAGAAGTGGTGCGAGGAGAAGGGCAGGAGGGGGTTGGAATGGGGAGGAGATGGGGGAACAAGAGGGGAAGAAGGAGAGGAGGGGGAAGGAGGGGGGCAGAGGGAGGAGGGAGTTTGGAAAGAGTGAGGAGAAGGGGAGGAGAGGTGGAGAGAAAGGGGAAGGGGGAATGGGGGTGAGGTGGAGAGGGGAGGAAGGAGGGGGTAGGGGTGTGGTGGAGAGAGGACTGGAAGGAGATGGGCAGGAGAGGGGGAAGTTGAGAGGGGAGGAGATTGGTTGGAAGGAAGTGTGTAAAGGAGGGGGAAGGAAAGGGAGTGAAGGAGGGCGGGGGACATCTCTGCCTCTGTCCCCAATCATTCCCCACCTGTCCCCAATCAGTCCCCACCTTTCCCCAATCAGTTCCCACCTGTCCACAATCATTCCCCACCTGTCCCCAATCAGTCCCCACCTGTCCCCAATCAGTTCCCACCTGTCTCCAATCAGTCCCCACCTGTCCCCGGCCAGTCCCCGACCGTCCCCACTTATATCCATCGGTCCCCAGTCAGTCCCTGCCCAGCCCCGTCTGGCCCCATCTGTCCCGATCAAATACTGACAGTTCTCCCTGAATATAACTGGAATAAACCGAACCCTGAGATAACAACCAGGACCAGGCGAATGGGGAGGATTCTGCAGTGAGTATCTCCCTCGACCCTGTACCAATGTCAAAACAGTCCCATGCTCACCCGACCAACCCGCCCCGATTAGCGTTATAATCCAGGACCAGAGCTTGGAATGAATGGGACCATTTGTTTTGGGATCAGGAACTTGCTTTCCCACCAAGACCACCTTCTCCTTCCCCCCCTCTCTGACTTCCACAAGGACCGTTCCCTTCGACACTCCATGGGTTTGTTCCACTCTCACCCTCCAAACCCCCAGGTACGTTCCCCTGCCACCGGAAAAGATGCAAAACCTGCTGTTACACCCCCATCCCCCTCACCTCCAGGACCCCCAAACCCTCCTTCCAGGGGAGACAGAGGATCACCTGCCTCTCCTCCAACCGTGTTTCCAGTATCAGGTGCTCCCGATGTGGGCTTCTCTATACCAGGGAGACCCAACAGAAACTTAGGGAACGGTTCTCCGAGCATCACAGCCGGGCCCCAGGGACTGACCAGATCTCCCAGTCACCGCCCAGTTCAATTCCTCCCAACCACTCCCTTTCCAACATGACCATCCTCGACGTCCTGCATTGCCACAATTAACCACACCACAAATTGGAGAAACATCTCATCCTCCGCCTGGGCAACCTACAGCCCGGAGGACTCAACACTGAGTTCTCCAATTTCAAATAACCTCCCTCGCCATCCCCTGACTCCCTTCCACGGCTCCCTCTCACCAACTGGATTCATTCCTCCCATTGACCAACCAAGTGGGACCCTCTACCTGTACTCACCCCTTCGCTCTCGTTTCCCCCCACCCTGGCCTGTTCCACTCCTTCGTCCTCCCTCGCCCTCCCTTCCCCTCCCACCCCATCCTCCCTCCCCAAACCCTCACACCCCATCGCCTTCCCACCCCATCCTCCCTCCCCATCCGTTCCCCCTCCCCTTTGCCCTCCCACCCCATCCTCTCTCCCACTTTGTCTTCCTTCGTCCTCCCTCCCCACTTTGTCCTCCCTCCCTCCCCCTTAGTCTTCCTTCCCCCTCACTCTCCCTCCCTCTCCACTGCCTCCTTCTCCCTTTCCTCCCTCTCCTTCTGTCGATCCCTCTGTCCGTTGTTCCACCTCACTTTCCATTCTGTTTTATCACCCATCCGTCTTTTTTCTGGCCCGCCTCCCTCCTGTCGACTAGGCCTCAGACCTCAGAACCTGTCCCCCTCTGGAGCTTGGCCAAGGTTTTCCTCGGCCTGAACATTTTGGATCTTCACGTTGCAGCTTTCCCAACAAACGTTCATCCGGATAAAAGAGAGAACAGATTACTTGAAAGGGAGAGCGAAAGCATTTTGAAGGCAAGTTACACAGCAAGATCCCAGATTTAAAAGCACCTCTGCCCATTGCCAATGTATTAATGTATCTAACACAGTCAGCAGTTAGGAAGGAACATGGTGTGGTCGCAGATCTTACCAGGGATTGAACGAGCATAGTGAAGGAAAGGCACGGTGGCACAGTGGTTAGCACTGCTGCCTCACAGCGCCAGAGACCCGGGTTCAATTCCCGCCTCAGGCGACTGACTGTGTGGAGTTTGCACGTTCTCCCCGTGTCTGCGTGGGTTTCCTCCGGGTGCTCCGGTTTCCTCCCACAGTCCAAAAGATGTGCAGGGTCAGGTGAATTGGCCATACTGAATTGCCCATAGTGTTAGGTAAGGGGTAAATGTAGGGGTATGGGTGGGTTTCGCTTCGGCGGGTCGGTGTGGACTTGTTGGGCCAAAGGGCCTGTTTCCACACTGTAATCTAATCTAATCTAATCTTATTACACATCTGCAGTGACCTGGGACCAATCGCCTTTTACTGAAAACATTTCCCCAACTTGTACGTGCCTGTAGCTCCCTCCAGTCTGAAACCCTCATTCCTCTCTCTCCTGTCTCTGAGCCAATGGTGTCTTCATTCCCAGGATAGGGAAAACACGGGCTAGATACAGAGTAAATCTCCCTCCATACTGTCTGCATCAAATACTCCCAGGACATGTGCAGCATAGGGTTAGATACAAGTACAAATCCCTCTGCACTGTTCCTATCAAACACACACAGGATAGGGACAACATGGTGTCAGGTACAAAGTTAAGCAGCATTGTAGACAGTGCAGATGGTACCTTAACATTACAAAGACTTATTGATAGACTGGGTGAATGGGCAAAGCTGTGTTACATGGAGTTTAGTGCAAGTAAGTGTGTGGGTATCAGGTTGGAGTACAGAGAGGGAGCACAAAGGAGGTTTATAAGAATGATCCTGAACCTCAGGGGTTACGTTCTGAGGGACACTCGACAAATGAGACCGTTTTCCTCCAGAACTGAGAGAGTTAAGGGGTGATCTGATCAAAGCCTTCAAGGTAAAAACAGGATAAAAGTTATATCAAGATCAACGATTCCCACTGGTTAGAGATTCTAGACCAAGAGGGAGCAGAGTCAGAAAATCAGGGGCCAGAGCGTTCAGGAGAGATGGTGGGAAGGACTTTGGCACACAAATTGTGGGAGAGGTTTGGGACTCTCTTCCACAAACAGCAGTGGATGCTGGATCAGTCGTTCAGGTTAAATCAGAGAGAGATACATTTTTGTTCAGTGAAGATATTGAGGGATATGGACCAAAGGAAGGAATGTGGAGTTAGGCCACAGATCAGTCATGATGCCATTAAATGATGGAACAGGCTCGAGGGGCTGAATGACCCCCTCCAGTTCCTATATTCCAAAATAATAATCTCCCTGCACTCTCCCTATCAACCCCGCCCAGGGCATGGACAGGATGGGGTTAGATCAAAAGGAAAGCTCCCTTTACTAAATCCCCATCAACCCTTCCCAAGGCAAGGTCAGAACAGGATTAGATACAGAGTAAAGCTACCTCTACACTGTCCCCATCAACACATCCCAGGATGTTTAACGGAGCTTTGATATTTGAAAATGGTTCTTTTATTCTGTCATTCATTGTCTCTCAGTAACTCTGTGTATGTGTGCATATGTGAGAGACTGAGAGAGAGAGAGAGAGAGAGACAGAGACAGAGACCAGGGCCCTGCATTACTGGGTCAGGTACTATTGCGGAGAAAATATAGAGAACCACCAGGAGACGCAGAGAGTTCTTCAAGAAATAGGTCTTTCATTTGTAAACAAACAACGTGACACTGAGAAAGCAGATTCTCGAATGCCGTCAAACCTCAGGGTCCGTGGATTTTTATGTCATTTTTATCAGGTTTCTGTGAGCTTATCAGCATGTCCAACGATATAAATCAAAGTACCTCACTCCAGCTGCACAATAAACCAGTGATGTTAGTTCCCATTATCTCTTTAATTATACATTCTAATGTCATGATTAGATATATATTGCTAACTCTGCTGCAGTGATCTTTCATTGCAGACTAACCTGTCATGATAGATATTTAGCTATTCCATCTATTACAATTGTCTCCTGTCTCAAGCTGACTGTACTAACTATTAATTAGATATTTTAATGTTATGTCCCGAATATTTACGGTCCCAATCCTGTCATAATAACACTTAACAGAGAAACTTGCTTTATTACTTGTGTTATCTCATCTGCCATAGTGACCTTACTCTGCTAATTGGTGTAAGAATGTTCCACTATGGTTATCCCATCCTGCCCCTGCCTTCCACAGACCACAGATTCCCAGTGGTCTTCATGCTTTAACCCTTCCCATGCTTTCATGGTCTTTATTTTCCATCGACCTCACTCCAACAACAATACCATTTGTTAATTAAACAGGATGGAAGAAAGCACCAATTATAAGGAGACAGCACCAATTATAAGGAGACAGCAACGGAATGAGTACTGCACATCAATCAACAGACAGGCATGCCCCTTCCCAGTTGGAGAGCACTTCAGTGGTCCAGGAGATTCGACCTCAGACCTTCGGATGACAATCCTCCAGGGCGGGCTTCGGTACAAGTAACAGCTAAAAATACCAACGCAGCGGCTGATAGCTAAATTCAGTACTGAAAATGTGTTGCTGGAAAAGCGCAGCAGGTCAGGCAGCATCCAGGGAACAGGAGAATCGACGTTTCGGGCATAAGCCCTTCTTCAGGAATGAGGAACGTTTGTCCAGCAACCGTCGTGTTGTTGTGGTCTGGCGATAGAGGAGTCCAAAGACCTGCATATCCTTGGTGGAGTGGGAGGGGGAGTGAAAGTGTTGAGCCACAGGGTGGTTGGGTTAGTTGGTCCGGGTGTCCCAGAGGTGTTCTCTGAAACATCTCTGTGAACTGACAGTTCTGAAATACACTATTTCTCAGAGTCGTTTGTCAGTTTAGTTAAAAACGCTAGGGCGGTGTGCTGGCTCAGTCAGGAGATTTTCTGTTTGAAGTTTGCACATTCACCCCGTGTCTGCGTGGGTTTACTCCCACAGCCCAAATATGTGCAGGTGATGTGAATTGGTCGTGCTAACTTGCCCAGAGTCTATGGACTAAACGATTCGGGTGGGTAAGCAGTTGTTTTTTACAAATGCAACCACAACGGGTTGAAGAGTCTCCTTTGAAACTGTCGTCCTCGGTAGTATAGAGGTTAGTGTCACCGTATGTTATGCGGGAGATAGGAGCTCAATTACTTTCTGGGGCATTGTAAATGTTTTAAAACTGTCGCTCCGTTTCCAAATGCGGGTTATTAATGCCTGTCCTTCCATTCTCCACGGTACATGTCACAGGAAGGACAGTGCTGTCTGAATTAGTGTGAGGAAGGACTACAGATCCCGGCGAGACAGAGTGTCAGTGAAAGTACAAATACTTGACTTCCGCCGCCTGCACCTTGTTTCTGTATTGGAATCTAAACCATTTAATAGAAAGAAGGAGGAAGTTGAAGAAGAAACAGGGCAAAGCAATTCAGATGTGAGTGCACAAACATTTTCCGCAGCGTCATGAGGAAAACTAACAAACGACTCTGAGAAATAGTGTATTTCAGAACTGTCAGTTCACAGAGATGTTTTTGTTCCACTTAAGCCCTTACGAAATTGAATAACAATTTAACTAAAGACTTGAAATGTTAGAACACAACAGGCGGTGAGTCACGTGCTTGAAACTGTGTTTACAAGCCAGATGTTTGATGACTCATACTGATATAATAGGCTGAAAGGCCATTCGCCTTGCTCTAAAAAACTCAAAAACGGTCATTTTTCAACTGAACAAAATAGGTAAAAACAAAGTCATCAAGAAAAGTTCCAAGCATTCCACATCCTCTACACCCGATGTGGCCTCCTCTATATTGGCGAGACAGGCCGCCTACTTGCGGAGCGTTTCAGAGAACACCTCTGGGACACCCGGACCAACTAACCCAACCACCCTGTGGCTCAACAATTTCACTCCCCCTCCCACTCCACCAAGGATATGCAGGTCTTTGGACTCCTCTATCGCCAGACCACAACAACACGACGGTTGCTGGACAAACGTTCCTCATTCCTGAAGAAGGGCTTATGCCCGAAACGTCGATTCTCCTGTTCCCTGGATGCTGCCTGACCTGCTGCGCTTTTCCAGCAACACATTTTCAGTACTGAATTTAGCTATCAGCCGCTGCGTTGGTATTTTTAGCTGTTACTTGTACCGAAGCCCGCCCTGGAGGATTGTCATCCGAAGGTCTGAGGTCGAATCTCCTGGACCACTGAAGTGCTCTCCAACTGGGAAGGGGCATGCCTGTCTGTTGATTGATGTGCAGTACTCATTCCGTTGCTGTCTCCTCTGCTCGGTTTCACCAATGTACCATGTCTCAAAGCATCCTTGCCTGCAGCATGTTGTTTTTTTTTTAGATTAGCGTCAGTCTAAACATATTGAGACGGACGCAGCACACAGAGACTAACATTGTCAACATATTATCTGTGATGACACTAATTGGTAAAGTTCACCTGAGAATGTAACTGTTAAAAGAAAGTTTTTCGATTTACATAAGAAAGAAGTGAACCTAACATAGTCATTCTAACAGATGTAAGATTTAACAAAAAATCAAGGTATTTTTCAAAGTTCAGTTTCAGTGACATTACACTGTAACGTTTGGCTATAAATTCCGTATCTTACCACTGTGTACTCCACGGTCACCTGATGAAGGAGCATCTCTCCAAAAGCTATTGCTTCCATTAAACCTGTTGGACTATAACCTGGTGTTGTGTGATTTTTAACTTCCCATTAGAATTCGGATCCCACAATTAAAACAGAGATGAAGAAGCATTTATTCTCTTCGACAGTTCTGGATCTGTGGACCTTCTTTTGCAGAAGACTGTTGAGGAAGGGTAATTAAAAGCAGCGACGCGAGTGGGATTCGAACCCACGCGTGCAGAGCACAATGGATTAGCAGTCCATCGCCTTAACCTCTCGGCCACCACGTCACATATGCAGGCTAGCATATGACGTTATTAATAAGTGAATTGCGTAAATTATGGAGCAGAGCAGATATTTCTCCCTCGTGTTGGTGAGATGATAAATAGTACAGTACGGTTCCAAGGCGATTGTCTGACCTCTGGGTTGTGTGGCAAGCGCATTCCCACTCTGCTCACAGTGATCTGCACAAAAATGAAGGTCTGTTGAATTCTGTGAAGATTTGAAGTCAATGGAATAACGAACCCGAGAAAACAGGGGGTGTTCTTTCAAGAAATAGTTGGATAGAGCTCATAACGATAGTGGAATCAAGGGTTATGGGATAAGGCAGGAACAGGATACTGATTGAGGATGATCAGCCATGATCATAATGAAATGTAGTGCTGGCTCGAAGGGCAGAATGGCCTACTCCTGCACCTATTGTCTATTGTCTATTATATTTCCCTTGAAGAATTGTTTTCCAGACTGGAGGAGAGTGCACAGTGCTCAATGCCATTATTCGGAACATCTTTCTTCTGCTCAGATACTTTTGACACGTACTTGTGTACAGGGCAGACAATTTTAAAATCCTAAATTAGGATAAACTGACAATTGAATTCAACAATGCAAAAACCTTGATCTGTATCATTTTCCTGGCCCGTGTGACACCAAGTCACTGCATGATCTTAGCAACACAGTGAACAAGTGTCAGAAGGAAAATGAGTGCAGTGCCAGAGCGCATGCTGGGAGCAGCAGGTGACACACGGGGAAGTGCATTTCCCACAACAGGAACACTTCCCAAACAGCAGACTACGGTGGAAGAATTCAGAGGGGGTTTACACTTTGGAATTTGATGCCAGAGTACAATGAAGATCTGTCATTGAGTCTGTTAAAGATGAAGACTTTAAGATTTCTACAGGTGAAAAACAAAATGAAATGTTCATTTGTTAGTGAAGGTAATTGTTGAAATTGTATATGTCAATAATCTACCGATCTTTGGAATAAGTAGCTCACCACTTTCCGCACTCGCGGCCAGAACTACTGGTGAAGATGATCGTATAATCCCCGTTACTAGCCATGGAATCAGAGAAACTCGGTTTGCCAAACGTTCAGGTACAACCAGGAATGTAGAGGTAAGCATTAACGTGATGCTCCTCTGCTGCAGGTGACCAGTGCACGGTATCTCTGCTCCAGTATAGTGGGCTGTGCTGTGCCGAAGTTTTAACTTTGAGCCTCACATGGACCAGCTTCAGTTTATCGTCGTCTTGAGGGGTACAGATAGAAGTTGATATTGAGCAAAGCCAAGTTTATGGGGAAAGACTCGTGTTTGTGGATTGAGAAACAACCTTTTCTGGATAATAACTCCTTGATCAACAAACATACTGCAAGTATCTAAAACGTGGAGAGATATGTGTGGAGAGAGAGCCAAAGGTGATTTTTCAGCCGTTGGATAACGTTTCCCATGTGTACTGAGTTAAATTCCGGGAAAACAGATGTTGAAATTGTTTCATGTTACGCAGTTTGTTACAAACTCACAAAGGTCATTGCAATGATAAAAAAAAATCACATAGGACCGATTGAACATTGTGTTGAATTGAATTTTGGTCTGAGCATATTTTATCTTCAATGGCGTGCTGCAGAGAGGTACAGAGGGTAAACAACACAAAAGGACAGAGTCTTCTTGGTGGATTTTTTGGGTGGAGTTAAGAATGTACGAAATATACATAACATCATGTGAATGTAGTCAAATCTTTAAAGTAGGTGTTGCGTCTCCAAGTGACGATTCAATTCCTACTCATTAGGATATAATATCTATCTGCAGTTATTTTAGGACATCAGCTCCATTTGCAGAGTTTCACCTTGAATAATACGTCACACCTTACCAATCCATGAACTTTTTATACTCAATCTTAATCAGTTGTACGTGTTCATGAAATGTCTTTGTGTCTGAAGTCAACCAAATTCGAAATTGTTACGCAACCAAACTGACTTTCTCTCAATGGTAAATTCCCTCCTCGTATGTTTGTTCGTGTATCTTTTAAAACACTGGGAAATCAGCTTCTACACTTTATTTCTGGAAAGTCGTTCACGATTTAGCTAACTCTATTGAGTGAACAAAACTTTTATCCAAACTTTTCTTAATGATTCACGAATGGTTTTGAAGCTCTAACTAAAGTTATTGATTCACTCGAATTAGGGCATTTCCCCGATTTAGTCATTCAAACCTCGTGTTATGTGAAAATCTCATTTGTTTACTTCAAACTTGCGTGCTTATTCTCCAGCATTTCCAAATCTCGTGAATAACATCCTTCATTATTTCTATCATCCCGTTTGTATCCTTTCTGATATTTTTATGTCTCAGTAAACAACGTCACTTGGCTTTCTAATATCTTGCTATCCAGGAAACAGCGTCTGTGCCCTTTCTAATCTCTTTACATGTTTTAGGTGGAGAATGAGGACAAGGATTACACACAATGCTCCCACTGAGGGTGACCTACAGATTTTACAGTTACACTATTAATTCTGCTTTATTAAATATGACGTCTCTATGCATAAACTCCAATGAGGTAAAGTATTATCTATCCAGTTCATGAACATCGTCTCCATGGAGACTAAAATTATCTATCATTCCCTTTCTTCTTCCACGAAATGTTCGAAATGTTTGTAAGGTCAACATCTCTAACTCTCCGTGCACTGAGTGATTCTCAGCTATTTCTAAAGGTGACTGAAGTTCAAATACTTCATAGTGTGTCTCCAGTCATTCCAGTGCAGACTGGTTCTGGACAGTAAATGCCATCACCAAAGGTCGCCGTGGTTCTGAAATCAACAATTTTCACATCGTAATTGCCGTAGCTATTGTCTATCGTATGTCCGTGTTCTTGTTCTTTTTTTTCATCATTTCATGGATCCCTGTATTGAATTCTACTGAATGATTAATTTGTGAATGGAGACATTCCCTTCACCACTCATTCGAAACTCATGGAACATTGAATGATTTTACTCATATGCTTCCAGAGGATCGTCCTGCCATTACTGGGATAAATCAATGAACATTCGCAACGTGTCCTCAAAGGCAAGAATTTCCTTCTTCAGTTTAGCGGATCAATAAAGCTCTGAATTCCGTGTGCGCGTTCATTAAAACCAAAAAAGTTGCAGCAAGATTTTAAAACTAAAATTTTGCAATCTGCTTGCATTGGTTGTTCCAAACATTACATTCCACATTATGGCATGTTTGTGGATTAAAGCACTTGCTGTATCTTGAGCAATTCCATTTCAATTCTGTCAAAACATTGTCATTCGCTGTTCTCACTTTCCCTTTCAGTTTCCCGTTTAATATCCCATATTTTCTCAGTTTATCTTATGTTTTCAACAATTTCAATCAATCTCGCTCCTGATTACCAATCCGAGAGAATGCCACAATTTTCTCAATTAATAAGCAGTGGCAGCTGTCGGGTGCGGTGAACAAGTGGAAAGACATTGGTCACGTGAACCAAATAAAAGACGCGGGGTGGTGGAATCTGGCCGTTCCATCGCAGTCATATTTAAAACATTTAACGTAATCTTTAGCCAAATAATATTGGCAGAAAATAAGAAAACATAAACGAAAAAATTGCCGATGTTGAAAATCAAACAAAAACAGACGTTGCTGAAATTTTCAGGACGTCTTGCAGCATCTGTGGAGAGATGGACCCAGTGAATGTGAAACGTTAACTGTGATTCATCTGCACAGATGGTGCTAGCTCACCTGTGATTTTACAGCAATTTCTGTTTTTGTTTCAGTTTGGCAGATTTTGTCACAGTTCATGAGAACAGTGCTCTCGAGAATCAAACAGACATCATGGAGCTGATAGTGTGAAATGAGACAGTAGTAATTAATGATGGAATGGCCACAGGTTCTGTCTTTATTGCGTTTGAGAGGCGTGGGGTTCAAGAGTGTTGTACTGGAAAAACACAGCAGGTCAGGAAACATCCGAGGAGCAGGACAATGTACGAGATAGGCATAAGCTATTCATCAGGAATTGGGCTTGTGAGTCGGGCTGAGGGACAAAGCTGAAGCCAAATGACAACCCGTAGGCACCTCCTCCTACTGAGTACCTTTCCATGGACATCCTCATCCACCTGGCTGAACCACTCCTCACGATCAACAACTTCTCTTTCCAATCTTCCCACTTCCTCCATCGAAATTGGTAGCCATGGGCACCCGCATAGGATTTAGCTATGCCTGCCTGTTTGTCAGATACGCGAAACTGTCCATCTTTCGCAGTTACACAGACACTATCCTTCACCTGTTCCTCCGCTACATTGATGAATGTATTGGCGCCACTTGGTGCTCCAACGATGAACTTAAATAGCTCACTAAATTTACCAACACCTTCCGCCCCGACCTCAAATTTACCAGGATCATCTTGGCAACTTCGCTCACCTTCCTGGCCCTCTCCATCACCGTCTCTGGTGAGTGACTAATTAAAAACATATACTACAAGCCCACCGACTCCCACAGTTATCGACTGCATCTCCACCAACCCTATCTCGTGTAAAACCTCCATTCCTTATTCCCAATTCTTCTGCCTCCACCACATCTGTTCGCAGGATGGCCAATTAAACCTCAGAAATACCTAGTTGGTCTCCTTCTTCCACGATCATAACTTGCCTTCCCACGTGGTTGACAACGCCCTTCAGTGCATCTCCTCCACTTCACACACCATCACCCTTGAACTACACGCCTCTCAACGCAACAAGGATAGAACCTCCTGGTGCTCACCTTCCACCTAACCAACCTCCGCATAAAACGCATCATATCCTGTCACTGACGCAACCTCCAAACAGACACCACCACCAGCGATATATTTCGCTACTCAGCCCTGCCAGCATTCTGAAAAGACCATTCCCTCCACGAACCCTTCTTCATGTCCATACTTCTCCCTCATCAGCCCACAACCCTTTCCTGGCACATGTCACTGCCACCAAAGGAGGGGTGAAACTCGCACCTATACCACTGACCTCATCTCCAAAAAATGCCCGAAGGGATCATTCCACATCCGTTAGAAATTCACCTGTACTGCTACCAAAACCATCTACTGCATCAGTTGCGCCCAGTGCGGTCTCTTCTACAGATCATTTCAGAGAACATCTCTGGGACACCCTCACCCACCAACTTCACCGTCCCGTGGCTGAACACTTCAACTCTCCCTGCTCTCCCGTCAAAGACATGCAGGACCTGGACCTCCTCCACTGCCAAACCGTTACCGCCCAACACCTGAAGGAGGAACTCCACACATTCCGTCTTGGGACCCTAACAGCACACGGGATAAATGTGTCCTCATCTCCCCTCCCCCAAGCACAAGCCTTCAACTCGCCACCGCCCTCTCGACCCATTCTATCACTGCCACTTCTGACCTATTATCTTCTCCCTCCTATTCATCCTTCTATTACTTTCCAGCTATTTCCCCTCAATCCCACACCACTTCCATTTATCTCTCAGCCCCGACTCACAGGCCTTATTCCGGATGAAGGACTTAAGCCTGAAACCTGAATTCTCCTGCTTCTCGGATGCTACCTTATCTGCTGTGCTTTTCAAGCGTAACACTGCCAACTCTGATTTCCAGCATCTGCAGTCCTGACTTTATCCTCGGAATTATCAATAACCTTGGCGTGAAGATCTCCCTCGATTGCAGTGATCACAGTGTGACTGAGTTTTGCATTTATTTTGGGTGAGGGCAGGCTGGATCTGAAACGAGCGCTTAATACCCAATCAACAGGAATGGTACCAGACAGCGAAGTTCGGGCGGGCTGAAGTGAAGTGGAAATTCCTGTCAGAAGATGGGCCAAAACAACTGCCCCACATCACCCAGATTGTCAAAGACACACAGAAAAAGCACAGCACCTTCACTGCAGGCACAATCACAGGTAAAGTGGAAAGGAGACAATACAGCACACTGAGGTGCAATGGAATTTTTTATGCGAAAGGATTGGATACATAACTACTTTACATATGGACTGCCTTCACATTGGAAAAAGAAATTTTCTGCAGTTTAACGGTGACATTGGCCTGTGACATCACCATGCTGAGAGACACTGAATAGTTTGTTCTTTAGCAGCGTGGCCGAGTGAAAGCATGATCGTCCCATTAACCAGAATTCAATGCTTCAAAACACTCCTCTACGCAGTACAACTTATTTGCTGCTCCTGTAATCAGATCTCAATCGCTTCACGGTGTGTCCTCTTCTGCTTCCTGCTTCACGGTAACACTTGAAACGTGAACAAATCCACCTTCCACTTTCACCAATCTTTTGCAACTCCCGAGTTGGCACAGGTACGAGTGACCGATTGGCCTTATCGAGCGCACTCACTCTGGTATGATATGAATGATAAAGTGCACTGTGTCTGATCTGCAGAATGTCCCGACCGGGACGGTGCTGTTTATCCCATTCTCGTGGGCTGAGCTGTCTCTATTGGCAGAGTATTCAGCCATTTCCCTCCACTTGCAGGCATTATGAGTGGATGTAAGTGTGGATATGCTCTGAAGCTTCCTGTCACGGGAACAGCCAGGTGCAAGGGCGCCGCTGGAACTTAACATCTTTGATTGTGAACTTCCTCCAAATATCATTTATTTGAGAGAGAGAGAAAGATACTGAACTGGTGGGAAAGAGAGAAATGGGCTGTGGACTGTCGTCCCTCAGTAAAATTCAAACAAGTGCATTTTTGTGCTGTCCAATTGATGTTCAGAATCAAATTTCGCAGAACAATCCTGCAGAAAGGCTTTTGTTTCAGAGGCATCGATTTATTTGCTGCAATCGGGCATCAGTTAACATGTGAGTCCCAACTGTCCCAGATGAAGCGACTCTGAATGAAACCTTCACTCACTGAGAACCATCTGCACAGCCAGGAGCTGCAGGGCTGCAGGCAATCCAAATTGTAAGGGAGGATTGAAAACGAGCTATTATTTCTCCCTCAGCCAGTCTGTCACAGAGACAGGCAGGGGGACGGCAGAGATGTATGACGTCATTCACGTGCCGACAGAAGCCATTCAGCCCATCGAGTCCACGCAAATCTCTATTACTTGCTTCTCTCTGTGCTTATTCATCATCAGTGCTGCATGTTCTAATAATAGGGAACTGTGTCTGTGTCGATATGCTGTCTCCAACATACTGATCTACATATCAGTCACGGCTGTTCGTTTCACCGGAAGACCCTGCTGTGTGACACGGCCTGGGGAATAACGACAAGGCATCAGGGGCATGGTACATGCCACAACTGATTTCTCTCAATTTCGCCAGTGTATTCCCAGCGCAGGCAAGTGTCTTTGCGAATCAGGTCATAACAGACCGACAGAGAACAGCAAAAAAATCTTCCATCACTTCAAACGTGTGTTTCCTCAAATGTATAAATTTGGCGGGTGGATCTATTTCAGATGCCATTGAGTGTAAGGACGCAGAAGGCTCATCAATATGTAATGCGAAGAACGGAGCACTGTTATAGCGAAACACTGCAAAGGGCAGTACACAGACTGAAAGCTGGAATTGTCAACGAGCAGAGGATTCTTTTCATCCATTAATTTCTGGATTGTGCGCCCACCACGATCCCTCTGGGCCGCTCTGTTAGCGCTGACCACAGCAGTTTCATGCAGTCTCAGGTTTTTGTTGCAAGTACCTTCGAGAATGACGTCAAAAGATCTTCACTGTTATTGTGTGATACACTGTGACACAGATGTGTCCCGGCTGTGTCAATATAACCACTCTGTAACTTCCCAAATTCTGCTGTTTTAATTGCAATTTCAATCAGAATCACAAAATCTATCACGCTGCAGACTGAGGCCATGCAGCTCACCTTCGCTCTGCTGGCTCAATTCAATGAGGAAATGACTGTGTTTTGATTGACTGATTGTCACATGAACCTAAGTACAGTGTAAAGCGTTGTTTGCGATTGGTAAAGACAGATCATAGTAATCAAGGACATGCAGATCACAGCGTGAGAAAAGCAAAATTTGACCAGACTCAGGAATTCAGGTTGCTACTATAGGACGTGCGCTCAGGAAAATTTGCATTGGCAAGATCAGCATTATTTCAAGTTAGACAATCCATTTCTCAAAGCAGCAACGGCCGAGAAGAAGCGGTTCTTCAACTTCCTGTGTATGTTTTCAAGCTTTGGAATCTTTATCTGACCCCGATCTCATCGAAATCATATCTTCTCAGTCAAAAATGAGGTAGTGTGCAAAATTCGAAAGCTCAACCGCAATATGAACTCAAGACTGCTCATACATATGTCACCTGTCTGATGCAATATCACTTCTGAGACAAACGAGCCAGAGTGAAAGAAGCACAGAGTTTTAATAATAGCTCCTTTCCATTCTGACTCGCTTCTCCCAGGAGGCTGAGCGAGCTGCTTTACTGGAAAAGGGCGGTCTTCATTGATAACTGGACGAACTCATCTTCCATTGTCACACAGTGTTGGTGGACAGCAGTTAAAAAGCGATCTTCAGCTCCCTATCAAACATGGGTTTGTGGAGCGGGGTAGGGGTCTGCCGGGAGCGGGAAGTATTGGAATTCTGGAAAGGGGTAGAAAAGGGATACCGTGCATGCAGAAGATATCTTCTTCTTTTGGGAACCTTTGTCCAAATAATGCCATCTGAGACAGATAGAAAATGCAGAACTGCGAG
The DNA here is from genome assembly GCF_037043375.1 of Chiloscyllium plagiosum. NCBI lineage: Eukaryota > Metazoa > Chordata > Chondrichthyes > Orectolobiformes > Hemiscylliidae > Chiloscyllium > Chiloscyllium plagiosum. The sequence continues at coordinate 25,317,841 of NW_028270189.1, read as the reverse complement.
GAAAGAGTGAATCTCTCCCCATTATTCTGGAACAGTATCTGTGCTTCTCGAAGTCACAGGGAGGCTTTTGCTGTCTGAATCGGCATGGAATGTTACTGCAGCAAGTCCCGTCGCTCACGCAGCTGATGTGTATACATTTTTCCACGTTGCCTCCAGCTCAGATCATAGATTTCACAGCTCACATCACAGAGTGACAGAGAAGAGAAGGGCGCGATTTAGACCATCATCTTAACACAACCTGGAGATAAATTTGATGTGAGAGAGCGGACATTCTCGACTGATTCCAGCATTAACAATCTTGGTCTGTGTCGTAACAAAAGAGGAAACAGGAACTATTTATCTTGCTTCTTAAAACAGGTGAGTAAATCTTGAAGAGCATAGATCTTTCTCCCTGGTGTTCATAAAATGATCAAGAGCAGAGTACGGTTCCCTGAGTGTGGTCTGACTTCTGGATTATGGGCCCAGGGAACTACGACTGTGATATTCTGTTCACAAGATCTGACCACATGGGAAGAAATGACAGTGATAAGATCGATAGAATCGGATTCCCTGAAAAACAGAAACCGATGGAACGAAAAGAGCCTTGAGAGCGGGAATGTAGCATTATCTGTGAGGACGTTGGTTTCCAGACTCGACGAGCGTGCACAGTGCTGTTTCCAGGGGTCAATATTTGGATGAGTAGACTGAATCAACATTGGCTGTTATTGTACTGCATCTTTTGTAAAGTGGTGAAAAAACACGGGCATTTTGTACAGAGGGGACAACTTCAAATCCTCAATGATGCAAAACACACAAATGAGGTGAACAACAAAGCAGCCGCAGAAACGTCATGGGGTAAACGCCCCTGCTCATTTTTCGCTCAAATTCGTTCTCTGTCAAAGTCGTGAGCCTGATATTCGAACAGTAAATCGTCTATGTTAATAAAAGCTGCTGTGGTCTCACAACTTCAGGATTTAATACGCCCCTACAAGTATGTCTAGCAACAGTAATTGATCCCTCACTGTGTTACTTCAACACAAGTAGAGAAGAAATAAATATAAGAACAACAGTCACGTATGTGACTGGGATTTGCCCCAATGCTGCTGCAACCAATCGATTCAGCTGGAATTGAAATTGCTTCCACCTTTCCTGTGTCGGTAATAAGATTGCATGGCTTAGTGGTCAGTTTTTGTACGTTGAATTGGACCCAACATCCTTTCTCGGCTTGAAACTTACTAGGATATAAAGGCATGGTGAAAGACACGTTAGAGTTTACTAGAATATAAAGACGTTCGGAAGGACACGGTCAGAGATCACTTGATACAAAGTCAATAGAAAGGACAGTCATGAAGCTTACTTTGAGATAACACCACGAGAAAAGGAAACAGCAGATTTAACGGGACGGTGAGATAGATAGATAATCATGCGGGAGATATCAAGGAAGACTTAGCAGCGTCTGAAGGGGGGTTATCCAGCTGATGTTACGTTAGTAAGAACAAATCTGAAGGAAATTCCTTCGTTTCAGCGAGTGGAAAGTAGAGGTTAGAGCTTCAAAACCAACGGGGAATGATGAAGAAATTTGGAGCAGATTTTTTTTTATTCCGAGAATTATTGAAATCGGAGATGAATTATCAGAAATAAAAACATTTTAGGAACTGATTCCATTATGTTTCAAAAGTCGTGTGCAGACACACTGGGAGTGAATTTCACAAGGATAGAGATTCTGCACTGCCTGGATGGCGAGGTAAAAGGGACATACTCTCGAAGTGGATAACATTCATCGGAAAATAATTGCATAATACCTGCAACTGAAAATGCTACGTATAAGAAGAGCTGCTGGCGTTGATAGGTGTTGCAGGTCATTCTACATGATATATTATGTATTGTAAATACACTGTGCTGTTTGGTTTAGCTCTGCATTGAAAGGAAGTCGGTTTGCTTAGTCCGCTGACTAACTAGTTATGAGAAAAGTGAGACCAACCGCATGGGATTCTCTCACTGTCTCAGGTTTGCATAAGGATCATCATCTACCCTGCTCACCTGATCTGTAATAGTGAGTAAGATTTGGGCTAAAGATGTAAAACATCATTATCATTGCCATCTGTAGCCTTGAACATTTGGTCAGAATCACTCGAAAGGAGAGTGAGTCCATTTAATACTCACTGAACTTCGCTTGAAAAATCCTGTCACAAGTTTCGACCTTATCCCAGTTTGAAACCTCTGCTCCTCCCAAAACAGCAAAACTACTTGGTATGCCTTTGCCAGATTTACTGACAACATTCAAACTGCCCAAAGAGATAAATCTAATACTTTCGGTTGGATAATGACCTGTGCAGGTTTGCAGGAAATGGAATGATATGAAATGAGTTAAACAGACTTTCCCAGAATGTAATCCAGTGCAGGCTGAGCGATTTGAGAAAGGTCATCAAGCTAAAATTTCACCTCTGTTTCGATATACATAGATGGATATTCACCTGGGGAATATTTGCAGCTTTTGAGATAATAATTGACAGAAATTTGAAACTGGAGTTTTCAAATAAATACTACTTTACTCAACATTGATTTCAACTGCGTTTTAGTATGATGCGCTAATAATCCCTTGTCAACGTCAGTAATAGCACCTTTAGATAAGCTTTGAACTGACAAACGTGGCATTTTACGCACCTTTAAGTAGCAGGCGCTAAACAATTGCGCAACTGAAGCTGCAGACAGCAAGCCCTACTCATACATTAGGAACTTTAACTCAACTGCTCTACATTTGCTGTGGTTCTGAAATTAAAGCTAATGCAGACCAGGTGAAACTGACATGGACCTGTGATTATTGAAGCATCACGTTCAGGAAAGGGACACATAAAAATATGCAAAATAGACGTCATTGAAAAATGGGTTTCCATTGGTTCCTGCGTTGTTTACAGACAATGTTACATTGCCGCTGTCGCCAGACCTTTCCTTCGATCGGCTTCAATGTGAAGCAATATATCTTCGCAACTTCCTTCTGAAAATTCATACTGGTAACATGAAACATACTGCATTTAGCAATAATCTTCACTATTCCTACATCCATGAACACGTTGCACGGTTTCCATGAATACTGAAGATGTAAGAATGTGATGCAAGAATAAATTCATTTCCAGTTTAAATTGTAAATTAGGAAGAATGCACAGTCAGACTCAGAATGTCAGAAAATCATGTACGTCTCCGTGTCCAGAACTGCAGGAAAGCAGAGAGGTAGTCTGTCCCTGAATCCCCACGTTTGCTTGATCCATGTGTCCAGTTGGAAACCTGTGTGAAGGGGCATGCAGTCTGACAGAGCGCCTGGGAGAATCCTCCCAGGAGAACCAGTACCAAAAACGCATATACCGACTCCCACAGCTATCTGGACTACACCTCCTCCCATCCTGCCCCCTGTAAAAACGCCATTCTATTCTCTGAATTCCTTCGACTCCGCCGCATCTGCTCCCAGGAGGACCAGTTCCAAAAACGCACAACACAGATGGCCTCCTTCTTCAAGGACCGCAATTTCCCCCCCGACGTGGTCGACGATGCCCTCCACCGCATCTCTTCCACTTCCCGCTCCTCCGCCCTTGAGCCCCGCCCCTCCAACCGCCACCAGGACAGAACCCCACTGGTCCTCACCTACCACCCCACCAATCTCCATATACTGCGCATCGTCCGCCGTCATTTCCGCCACCTCCAAACGGACCCACCACCAAGGATATATTTCCCTCCCCTCCCCTATCAGTATTCCGTAAAGACCACTCCCTCTGTGACTCCCTCGTCAGATCCACACCCCCCACCAACCCGACCTCCACTCCCGGCACCTTACCCTGCAACCGCAGGAGGTGCAAGACTTGCGCCCACACCTCCCCCCTCACCTCCCTCCAAGGCTCCAAAGGAAACTTCCATATCCGCCACAGATTCACCTGCACCTCCACACACATCATCTACTGCATCCTCTGCACCCGATGTGGCCTCCTCTATATTGGGGAGACAGGCCGGCTACTTGTGGAGCGTTTCAGAGAACACCTCTGGGACACCCGGACCAACCAACCCAACCACCCTGTGGCTCAACATTTCAATTCCCCCATCCACGCCACCAAGGATATGCAGGTCTTTGGACTCCTCCATCGCCAGACCACAACAAAACGATGGTTGGAGGAAGAGCGCCTCATCTTCCGCCTAGGAACCCTCCAACCACAATGGATGAACTCGGATTTCACCAGTTTCCTCATTTCCCCTCCCCCCACCTTGTCTCAGTCAAAATCATCGAATTCAGCACTGCCTTCCTAACCTGCAATCTTCTTCCCGACCTCTCCGCCCCCACCCCAGTCTGACCTATCACCCTCACCTTGACCTCTTTCCACCTATCACATATCCGACGCCCCTCCCCCAAGTCCCTCCTCCATACCTTTTATCTGAACCTGCTGGGCAAAATTTTCCTCATTCCTGAAGAAGGGGTTATGCCCGAAATGTCGATTCTCCTGTTCCCTGGATGCTGCCTGACCTGCTGCGCTTTTCCAGCAACACATTTTCAGCTCTGATCTCCAGCATCTGCAGAACACACTTTCTCCTCAAAGAATCCTTGATTGTCCGATCTAAAGCTGCAGTAGGAGCTCTCCATTCTGGTTGTGGGTGTAGATTGACATTTCAACACATTATTGTTGATAGCCCTCTGTCAGAAACAGGACTGGCAGAGAGTAACAGGAGGACGCTATTCCAAACACCGGTCCTACCCCGCCATTTGACATCGTCATGACTGACCAAATACATCAATATCTTTCCCCTGTCCATCCACAACAGCCTGTTGCCCAAAATGAAAAAAGACATTTAATAAATCGATAATGCCTGTGCAACTATTGGAGGGGAATGCGTTTGGAGACGGTGGGTTTCTGCACGAGGTTTGTAGGTTTCATGGGTTAGCAGTTGTTTCTGGTCTGATCATGCTTCAAATGACATGATTCCGTCAAAACTCACCAGCAAGGGTTAAGGAATTTTTTGTGGTCAACAGCAATTTCGAGAAACCCAGACGACAGGAATTAACGGTGAATCAGCAGAATAATAATTCATTCAGCTGAAATATGAACTCCGATTCTGATGGAACTCAGAACAACAAACATTGTATCACAATTTAACAATGCTGTAGAAATCTAATGCGCTTTCCATTGCACCACCGAGCCGGGTGAGCCACAATTTTACTGTACACAAAGTTGTGGTTGTCGTGGAGAAAATGTAATAAATCTCCAGGAGATGCGGGGAGTTCTTCAAGGCGTAGATCTTTTATTTGCAGTCAAAAACCGTGACACTCAGAAAGCAAATTATTGAACGACCCCGAAACTCAGGATCCGTTGCTCTTTATACCCTTTTTTAATTATATTTTTGTTAGCTTACCAGGATGCCCAACTGTGTTAGTCAGAAGTATCTCACTCCAGGTATACAAGAAACCATTATCGCTCTCCGTCTGCCAATATGGTTTTTCTATTGTCACGATTATGTGCTTTACTGCAATCTCTGCTGCAATGATCTTACTGCCCAGACTAACCTGACATGATTAGATTTTTTAGCTACTCCATCCATCACAATGTTTTCCTGTCCCAAGCTGATTCGATATTTAATGTATTTTTTCTGCTACAAGGGTTTCAAGCAGGCTGACTCTACTAACTATCAATTAAAGATTTAAAGTCAGTCCTAAATATTTATAGTCACGACTTGTCCCAAACTGCCATGATGATATTTAGTTGGCAAGGCTGATGTTACTAATTGCTATTATCTCAGCCTGTCACAGTAAACGTTCAGCCCCAGTCTGACTCTGCTCATTGGTGGAGGTGCATTCCACTAAAATAATCCCATCCAGCTACAGTGGCCCCACCCTGCCACAGTGACCTTATGACTCGTGTAGCATTCCATAGACACCTTGTAACATATCTACAGGCGTATCCATGTTTTTTTCCCTTCCCATGCTTTCATGCTCCGTATTTCCCGTACGGTGTTCGGATCTTTGATCAGATATCAGTTTCTCTTCGCCCCACCTTCCAGGACCTGGTCCTTATCCATGTGTGCTCTTGCTTCTCAAGTATTCGGCTAAATACTAATGAGGTGTTTTGATGGCTCAAAGCTTTACCACACGTTCAAACAGTGAGTTTCAATTATACAACACTCTCAGAACGAAAATGTTCTTCCTGTATCTCCTCTGGTTATCCTCCCCCTTGCGTTTAACGTAGATCTGTGGTTGTAAAAACTTCCCATAATAAATTTATTCCTATAACACGTATCTATCCCCTTTCTGAACACCTTCATCTCTTCCTCATTCACTCTTCTCCGCTCTCAGATGAAGAGCCCGAGCTAAGCTAATTTATCTTAGCCATGAGGAGATTGTTGTGCTGGAAAAGTACAGCAGGTCAGGCAGCATCCGAGGAGCAGGAGTACCGACACTTCTGGCATAAGCCTTTCATCAGGAATGAGACATTTAGGTGGGGGCGGAGAGATAAATGGGTGGCAGTTGGGTTTGGGTGGAAGGTAGCTGTGAAAGCGATAATTAGATGGAGGCGGGGGCTAAAGTGATAACTCGGGGGGGTGGGAAGATTAATAGGTCCGGACGGTGGTGCCGAGTTGGATACTTCGGACTGTGATAATGTGGGGGAAGGGGAATTGAGGAAGATGTTGAAATCCATATTTATCCCGCATGGTTGCAGGGTCCCAAGGCATAATATGAGGCGTCCCTCTTCCACGCAGCGAGTGGTAACGGTTTGGCTAATGCCCGAAACGTTGATTGTCCTGTTCTGCAAACCACATTTCAGGGGAGATGTGAAATACCAAAGACTTAAAAAAGGACAAAAACTGATAGAATCAGAGTTAATGGAAATATGCACAATGCAGACCGAAACTGTTTGGCCAATTGAGTCTGCTCTGTGCCGCCGAAGAGACGCACACTCCCCCACCATTTCTTTCTAAACCTGCATTATTGATCCACCTACAAAAATAGAAATGTGTTCAAAAGCTCAGCGGGTCAGGCAGCATCGGTGGAGAGAAATCAGAGTGAACATTGCGAATCGAAAGCAGTTCCAAGGAATGATCTGTTGAACCCAAATGGTCATTCTGTTTTCCCTGAGCTGCAATTCCTAATTTTTTCTCTGATATTGCCTTTGATTATACCGTCCATTTCGGTTTTGTTTGCCATCTACCTGAAGTGCACACCTTTGGACGGCGAGAAGGAATCGGAGCAGCCAGAGGAAACCCACACGGAAGAGAGAGAAATGGAGCGTGCAACTTCCACACAGTCAGTCACATAAGTCTGGAATCGAATGCGGGTTTCTGGCCTCTTAGCCCTCCCAAGCTGCAAGCGCCCGTCCCGGATGCAAATTGAACCCAACCTCACGCAGTGAAAGGCAGTGGTAATACCTTGGATTTCTATGCAAAAAGAAGCCGATGTATCAGTACTGGAAATCCATAATCGATTAACTGTCCGAACTCTTTTTTTAAATCAATTGACCGACAGTCTTGTACGTCTTGTCATCAAAAATTCACATCTGAATACTTCTGAATGTTATGAGGTTTTCTGCCTCTCCAACATTTGCATGCACTGAGTTCCAGATTTCAACTACCCGCCGTTTCAAAACGTTTGATTGCGCATTCACTCAAAATTTTCCTCCTCTGTGCTTAAATCTATTACTCCGTAAGTGATCTCTCCATTATAGCAAAACGTTTATATCAGTGTACGCCATCCGTATCCCTGATTATTTTGTATATCTGAATCATGTCACCTCTTGATCTGTGCTGCTCTAAGTCTATCCAGTCTATCCAAGCTCTTCTAGCCAGACAATATCCTGGTAAATCACCCCTGCGTCATTTCCAGTGCGAATGTGATTGCAGAACTGCACACAATAGTCGAGATAGAGCCGAATGAGCAAGTGAAATAAATGATGTGGAAATCCGCAGAAAGAGGTATTTTTGAAAAAAAGTTCATTTTCCTCAGTGCTGCCCTGTGTTCTTTTCCTGAGCCTGAAGTTCCAATAATATCTGATCCATGTAATTAAAAGCAGCTCCTTGACCATTGATCTCAAAACAACAGTATCGAATTGGATTGACTGGTCTGAAGGTCGCAATGGTATGATTGTGGCACGTTCACCCAGCAACAGTGAGCGCAGCAGCACACACTAAACAGGGTTCAATGTGAAAATAATTGTAAGGGAAATGGGAGGGGGAACTTAAAGGAGATCAGTGATTGTTGGAGGGAGAGAAATCTCCAAGAATGGGAGAGTCTGAATTATGATATTTGTCCCACAGAGATGTGTGAGAGAGGGGTTTGTTGAAAAAATCAGAATATCAGAGAAAGTTTTCATGTAAAATCAATTAATTCATTTCTGTGTTTCCTTGGCATATACCACAAGGAGTTAAAAAGGTGAGAACGTTACATGCCGTAACTAGGATTCAAACGAGGTTACTGCGGCCACAACGCACATCATTGAAAATTATGCGATCCGTGGGCCATGCAGAGATGCGTGTTTGAAAAGAACAGTAACGACAGTGACATAGGACATGTTCGGAAGAATGCAGAGACACAACAGGACGATTTGGCAAGCAATAATAGACATGTGGGAACTCAGAACTGGCTGTATATTTAAATTGGATGATTCAAGAGGCTGATAAAGTTCCATCGAGTACTGTATGTTGAAGACTGAGGGTGATAGATTTTTACAAAACATCAAATTCTCAAGGGATACTGCAGGATATTGTTGAAATGTAAGTTTCAACAACAATGTGGTTTTACATTTGTTGCCTCACGAGCTTCCCCACACAAGGAAGAAGCCATTTCTGCAGTGGATCACATACTCCCAGTTGCACCACCCAGAATCAATGGTGCAGTTGCAAAGATCAACTGGAAATTGTGATAGAAATGAGCACATGAAGCTACTCTGTCGCAGCAATGATGCGATCGGTGAGCACATGGTCATTCTATGATGCTATCGAGGCGCATGAAATTTCGAGACTGGGAGTTCTCCTGATCAAAGGCGGGGAGGAAGGGCTTATTTGTCTCCGGTTATTAGATTATTAAAATACAAGAGCAGCACTAACCCGCAGTGCAGATTGGCTCCGTGAAAGCGTGCTGCTGCCTTAAGCGAGAGGTCGATTTATTGCAAGCATTCAGTGCAATTTTCCTAAACAATGCACTGTTTTGTTGTTTTGACGGTAAGAACTGTTATTTGATCACATCATCCTCTTGCTCCTAGCAAACATTCCAGTACAGGGTACATCAGTTTCATTCCGACACAGCCACATGTCTTATTCTCACTCCCTCTGAGTTGATTGACTTGGCAATGTCATTCTCTGAGCATTGAGATGGTAGCGTAATTAACAAAGGAGAACAAAGAACACAGAACATTTATAGCCCAGGAACAGGATCTTTGGACCGCCAAGCCTGGTCTGAACCAAATTAACTGTCTATACCTATCAGCCAATTACTCAGCATCTTTTTCCATCTGCTCCCCACTTGCTCACGCATCTTGAATGTAACGAACGTGCCTGCCTCTACTACCTCTATTAGCATCGTGTTCCAGGCACCTACCACTCTCTGTGCAAAATACTTTCTACATCTATCCTCCTTCAACGTTTCACCTCTCAACTTGAATGCGTGACCACTCATTACAGAATTCCTCACCTGGGGAAAAAGCATATCTCTATACACCCGGTCTGTCCCCTTCAAGATTTTGTAGACCTCAATCAGGACCCCTCAATCTCGTTTTTTTTTCTACTGAAAACAGTCATAAACTTCTTAAACTCTCTTCACAGCAAGCATCTTCCATCCCATCAACATCCTCGTAAACCTTCTCTGCACCGTATCCAAAATGTCCACTTCCATGTGATAACTTGACGACCAGAAGAGTGCACAGTATTCTAAACGAGGCCGAACCAAAATCTTGTACAATTGTAGCATGACCTGCCAGCTCTTACACTCAAAGCCCGGTCCTATGACGACAAGCATGCCACATGCTTTCTTGACCGCTGTATCCAACTGTGCCGCCATCGCCATGGTACAAAGGACCGAAACTCCTCGATCTCTCTGCTCATCAAATTTCTCCAAGGTTTTTTTCGTTTACAGTGCAGTTGGTTCTAGAATTCGGCTTCCCAAAATGCATCACTTCACATTTGCCTCGATTGAACTCTGTCTGTCACTTCTCCGCTCAACTCTCCTGTCTATATATTCTTCTTCATTCTTTAACTGACCCCAATGCTTTCTGCTACTCACCAATATTCGTGACAAATGTAAATGTAGTGGCGATATACTGGGCTAGCAACCCGTGGAGACTGGAATATGGCAGCTGTTGGTATTTAAATCGATGAATAAAATCTGGAATATTAACCCCGATCAGAGGAACAGAGGCAAAAAGTTTTAATTTGCTGAAAACGCATCCATTTTTGGCCCTTTGCAAGGGGAAATGCCGTCCTTAACGAGACCTGCCAACATATGACTCCAGACACATAAAAGTGCAGTTCACCCAGAAAATCCCTCTGACTCAGTGCAAGGGAAATTAAGAATGAACAACAAATATTATTTAGACCATGTTGACACACTCCGTGGGAGAATAAAGAAGAATTAACAAATTACATGGATGACGGGGAAAATTGGGAGTCATCGTTGCGTGGACTCAAATTCAATGGATTATCCAAGCTCAATAGACACATGGATGCACACACCGCCAAGAAGTCAGGTCCATAGGGGGACTTCAATTACCCGCTGAAGTGTAAACCTACGTGCCCAAGGCACAATGTGGACAGGTCATTCGCCACTCCCATATGTGCGAAGGGATCACTCAGGAGGCCAACTGGCAGAGCCACCAGCATGTTTACAAATGACATCAGGAGTCCGATTGTGCTGTTATTGCATGTGTTCATCACATCCAGCAATGAACCATGTTTGGACGCCTGTTTCCAGTGGAGTCCCACTGTTTCCTGATGTAGATCAACAATTTAGACATAGTTGTAGGAGTCATGATTGAGAAGTTTGCAGAGGATGCAACAATTGGTCCTGTATTTGACTATGATGAATACTGTCAGGGCCTGCAGGGATGTATCAATCAGGTGGAAAGTAAAAACGGCGAATGGAATTGAATCCAGACCAATAAATGGTAACGACTTTTGGGAGTTGAAACAATAACAGTGAGGATTCTGAGTTTTGAACAGAACAAACAGGAACGAAGTGGCCTTGGAATGGATATTCACAGATCATCGAAGATATTTAGATAGGGAGCTCAGTTGGTCGACAGTATCTTTGGATATCTTGTGTTGTCGACCTCAGACTGTGGATGGTATTCGATATTTAGCAACCGCCAGTTTAGGAAGCAACTAAAACAATGAGCACAATCTGGTCAATACAATAATCAACATTTTTAAAAATTGTAAGATAAAGGATGGAGGGCTGAAGTATATCACTTTGACCATCAAGACCCCTTCATCACTGATACATCTCCAAGTCATGCTTGGGAGGGTAACTTGCAAATGGTTGCGCTTCAGTACATCTTCAACCTTGTCCTCATAGTCGGTACAGTTTCTGAGCTTTGAATGTTCTGTCAACAAAGCCTGGATGACTGACTCCACCGCATCTTGTAGGTGGTGCACTCTGCTGCAATCGTGCCTTCGCGGTGAGGGTAATAAACATTCGGGTATGAACGTGTTACAGTTAAGTGACTGCATTGTCGTAGAGGATGTCAATTCCTTCAGTGGTATTGAAGCTGCACACGTCCAGGCAAGTGGAGAGAGTTCTGTTACACATATAATTTGTGCCTTACAGATGATGCAGACTTCAAGGAGACATGAGTTGTGTGAATAATCAAACAAAGTCGACTGACGGGCATTTATTTTGCAGTCAACATCTTTATATGGGCGGTCAGGTTCCATTTCTCCTAAATATTAGCTCAGAGGGCGATTACACGGATGACTTCAGTTACAACGAAGCCATTGAATATCAATAGAATATGATTAAATTCTCATTTCTCAAAGTATCATTACTGTATTTGGTCCATGTGTGACTTATCGGATTCCAATCGCAATCTGATTTCAAGTTCCAGTTGCCGTGCTGTAAGGGACAGCAGAGATTTACGAGAATGTTGTCAACTTTGGATAAAATGGAGCTTCGTGGAATGATTGGTCAGGCTGGGATTATTCTCCTTGAAACAAAATCGTGGGATCTTGACAGGGTATAAACTACAGAGTAATGGTGAAACAATGGGCAAGGAACACTGGAACGGGAGGGGCTGAATGCTCCCTTTCCTTGCTGTAACCAGACACTGCTGTTCAACTCTGAAATGGGACGATATCAGACAAGTCGGTGAAAACTTACTTTCTGCTTGGTTTCTCCCGAGGCCTGTGTCACACTTGGGGAAATGTGTCTGCGTGTTTCAGTCTATGGGTAAAAATGGGCTTCAGTTCCCATCTCAAACTTTAATCCCATTAATTGTGTTTTACGAAATTAAAATGTTCCAGAGAAATTAACATTCAGGTGAAACGTGAGAACTTACAAGGTTACAGACCAAGTGCTGGGAAATGAGATGAAGGGACCCATTTCTGTGCTGTAAACACTCGATAATTCAATTATTTTTGAGGGGAAACATACCTGCAGTGACATACTTCCAAAAAGTGTGTTATGAAGAAACGGTGCAACTGCTTCTGCCCTCATCCCTGGTGGTCTAGTGGTTAGTATTCAGCACTTTAACTGAGTGGCCTGGGTTTCATTACCGTTCAGGAAATCAGGTCTTCTTGTTCCTGACGCAGAGAGCGCAGCTCTACCAGGAATCTGTTTCATGCCTTAGATCAGTCAATAGCTCTTCAAAGAAGGGAAAAGTGCCTTCCCTCTCTCTGCACAATCGGACAGTTAATCCTTCATTCTCCTTTGATTCCACTTCCCAAAGAGTTTCAAAATATTGTCAAAACTAAGTCTCAGCTATTTCTTTTCTGTGCTTTTCATACATAGGAGCTGCAGCGATTGAGTGCATTGGTTTCTGAAAACGAAACGTACCTATGAGCAATGTATTGGGCTATTCCAGGATTGCCTTCTCAGACAACGGTGGGAGATGACTGACGTTGTCTATGATATGGAAGTGCCAGTGTTTGAGTTGAGTAGACAAAGTTAAAAATTATACAATATCAGGGCATAGTCCACCAGGTTTATTTGGAAGCACGAGCTTTCAGAGAGCCGCGCCTTCATCAGGTGGGTATTTTTTCTGCAGAAACTTGGTGTGTGTGTCAATATGCGCGATCCTTTGGAAGATAACCTGGACTTTAACCGACCGTTCGTGGTGTCTTGGAGGTGTTGGTGTTGGACTGGCGTGAATAAATTTAATAATCACACAAAGCCATTTTGGATTCCAACAGTTGACAAACACCTAATGAAGAAGCAGTGCATGGAACACTGGTCCTTCCAGATATGTCTGCTTGGTACAGTCTGGTGCTGTGTGATTTTTACTCTGATAGTTCTTGGTCATTTTTGTTCGTGGAGATAAAAAATTCAAACATTATCCACTTCAGCGTAACAAAAATGATTAGTTTGGATTTGTGATGAATCTCCACAATGCGCTTGCGCCAAGTAAAAGTCGAACTTTCAACTGCCTGATCCGTAGCCAGCTCTACGAATGGTTGAACCACTGACTAGATGCCCAGCTGAGATTTTACACGCTGCAGAGTTGTGTTGTTAACAAGGACATGAGCAATAAAAGTAACGGTCACAAGGTGAACAAAGAACAAAGATAATCACCATCATTGACTCACTTCAAATTGTCCTCAAAAAAACGACCATTCACAATCTGAATAGCCAATCAATGAGGTCACTGCTGATCTTGGAAATTGCAACTGACCTTGCTGCGATTTCACCATAATTTGAGGTAAACTCCAGCCTAACCATAACATCGCATATTCCCATTAATATTCAGCTTTAGATTACGTTAATGTTCTGTCCGTATTTGCAGAAAATGAATGAAAACGTTCTTCCAGTGATGTAATCCAGTGCAGAGTCGGCCAGAAAAGAACAGACAAAGACATGAAACATCACTCCCATTTCTCTCTGTACCAATTCGTTTTCCTGAGTTGAATATTTGCAGGCCTTAGCTTTACTATCTAAAGAATTAATTATTTTCCCGGGGAAGATTCTTCATAAATCAATTAACATCTGAGGTATTGAAACATATTTTACTTTAGACTAAAGTAGTTGAATATCCTTTCCCCCAGCCTAATGTCCCAATCCTCCCTGCTCTTCCATGTAAATACAAGCTGATGTTGGAGCTCCCAACCTGACGTTCCAATGCTCCTTGCTGCTCCATGTCAAAAGAAGCTGCTCTACTTGAAGTTGGAGCTACCAGTCTGATGTCCCAATGCTCCCTACTCCATGTCAATAGCAGGCGTCCAGTTGTGGTTGGATCAATCACTCTGATGTCCCAATGCTTTCTGCTGCTACATGTCATTAAAAGCTGCTCCAGGTGAGAGTGGAGCTCCCAGACGGATCTCGCAGAGCTCTCCGGTCCATGCCAACTGAAGCTGCTCCAAATGAGGTTAGATCTTGCATTCGGATGTGCCAATGCTCCCTGCTGCTCCATGTTAACACAAGCTGCTCACCTGTGGTTGGAACTCCCAGCCTGATGCATCAATGCTCCCTGGTACTCCATGTGAATAAAAGCTGCTCCAGGTGTGGTTGGAACTCCCAGACTGATGTTACAATGCTCCCAGGTCCACGTCAAAAGACGCTGCTCCAGATGAAGTGGGAGCTCCAATCCCTGGCAGCTCACATACTCCTGTACCATCATAGAAATACTGCCCACTGATCATTTCCACCACTGGAACCATTGGTGGAATATCCGCATCATGTGAACCTAATCTTATTTTTAGTCACCACCGAAACATTATTTCCAAACGTCATTCGTTCTTAAACCTATTTAGCATGTGCATACTGCTGTCAATCCGAAGTTAGATAATGGCGCTAATTGATGTATGCTTAGTAAAAATAACATCCTATTTTTCATGTTGTGTAACTGCGACATAGCAAGGACAATGTTTGTATTGAAATCACACTTCTATTCCAGGTGAGAGAATGTGGTTTTCATTAGATAAAAAGGAACTTGTTCACTGTGTAAAATGATCAAATACATCTCAATTTCAAAACAAAATTGGTAACATTGTCATCCATCTTGAAATGTGGTGCCTTGTTCTTTCAACCACACGGGTATTAGAACGAAAAGTCTATTAATGATATGCGTATAAAGACACTTTAAATCGCAATGTTTGTGAAGGATTGTAGCTCAGGTTAAGGTTTAGGGTGGAGGTTTGCTGGCTGAGCTGTAGCTTTGATATCCAGACGTTTCATTACCAGGCGAGATAATATCATCAGTAAAAACCTCCATGTGAAGCGAAGCTGTTGTCTCTTGCTTTCTATTTATATATTTTTCCTGGATGGGGTTCCTGGGGTTTGTGGTGATGTCATTTCCTGTTCGTTTTCTGAGGGGTTGATAGATGGCATCGAGATCTATGTGTTTGTTTATGGCGTTGTGGTTGGAGTGCCAGGCCTCTAGGAATTCTGTGGCATGTTTTTGCTTAGACTGTCCCAGGATAAATGTGTTGCCCAAGTCGAACTTCGGAAAACAGAGGAGAACCACATATACAACGTACTCAAGAAGAACAGATACTCAAAAAGTACAGTTCGCAGATTCCTCAAGAACAAACTACTACAAGCAGACCAAGCACAGCCAGAAACCCTAACCACCTTACCATACATCAAAGAAGTTCCAGAAATAACAGCCAGACTACTAAGACCCCTCGGAATCCCAGTAGCACACAAACCCACCAACACTCTCAAACAAAAGCTCCCAAACTTAAAAGGCCCAGTACACCCCATGGACAAAACCAACGTCAACCACAAAATTCCATGCAAGGACTGCCACAAACACTAAGACAAACAGGAAGAAAGTTAGCCACCAGGATATACGAACACCAGATAACCACAAAAAGACACGACCTTCTCTCCATCGTAGCCCTTCGCACGGATTAAAAATGCCACCATTTCGATTGGGACAATATATCTATCCTGGGACAGGCTCAGCAAAGACATGCTGGAGAATTCCCAAAGGCCTGGCACTCCAACCACAACGCATAAACAAACACATAGATCAAGATGCCATCTATCAACCTCTCAGAAAACGAACAGGAAATGACATCACCACAAACCCCAGGAACCCCATCGAGGAGAAATATATAAATAGAAAGCAGGAGACAACAGCTTCGCTTCGTTTGGAGGTCGCCACTAATGATGTTGTTACCTAGTCAAGTAATGAAATGTCTGGATATCAAAGCTCACCATACATTTTAAATCATTTTTCATGTTTATATTGCATGAATCTGCGGTTATTGATCCACAGTTTAATTTCACTCCCTACGTAACATGCTGATTTCTCCAGTTGTTCATCATTCAATGCGATGCATCCAGTGTGTGCATAACGAGAGGGAGCTTACTTCCCACATCTTGTGTTTATCTGTGCCTAATGTCCAGCATTCATCAATGGCGAGTGCAAGGGGCAAGGGCGAGACCAATGTGTAAGTCTCTCCGTGCCCATACATGGCACCCACATCGGCAATTCTCCACTGTGCATTTACAGCCAGTTCTCAGTGCCCCTACACCCATGCCCTGCCCCTTTTGATATATCTCCATTATTTTGTGCTGTCTCACTGTGCTCTTCTCACCAGGATGAAGTACTTCTACTCAACCTCCTCCAGGTTTCATCTGACAAAACATTCATTAAGAATCCCTTTGCATAAACATGCACTTCGCAACTCTCGTTATTTGATTTTCCTGGATGTCTTTCATACGAAAAAACGTTCACAGCAACTTGACTTGAAAAAGAAAACCCGCGCTCCTTTCCATTGTTCCAATGCAACCTATATTTCACTGCAGTTTAGTCAACAGGCCCAAACTTTTTTTGAGATTTTGTAATAGCAGCGCTGTTTATGAACTGACCAGTGTAGTCACAATTTCAATATGATAGCTGTGATCAATCTGAAAGCAGCGACGAGAGTAGGATGCGAACCCACGCGTGCAGCGCACAACGGATTAGCAGTCCATCGCCTTAACCGCTCGGCCACTTCGCCACAGTTGCTTGGTATGCTATGACCTTATGAATAACTGAATTGCGTAAACTATGCAGAGCAGCAGATATTTCTCCTTGGTGTTTGTGAAATGATAAATAACACAGGACAGTTCCAAGACTATGGTCTGACCTCAGGTTGTGGGGCAAGCGCACTCCCACTGTCACACTATGCACACAGTGATCTGAACAAAAATGAGTAAATGACAATGTAACAAGGTCTGTTGAATTCTGTGAAGATTTGAAGTCAACGGAATGAAGAACCCGAGACAGCAGGAGGTTTTCTTTCAAGAAAGCGTTGGATAGAGCTCTTCAGGATAGTGGAATCAAGGGTTATGGAGATAAGACAGGAACAGGATATAGATTGAGGATGTTCAGCCATGATCATAATGAATGGTGGTGCTGGCTCGAAGGGCAGAACGGCCGACTCGTGCACCTGCTGTCTATTGTCTATTAAATTGCCTGTGAGGAATTGTTTTCTAGACTGGAGGAGAGTGCATAGTGCTCAATGTCATTATTCGGAACACCTAACTTCTGCTCAGATGTTTTTGACACGCACTTGTGTACACAACAAACAATTTCAAAATCCAAAATAAGGCCAAACTGAAAATTGAACTCAACAATGCAAAAACCTTGATCTGTGTCATTTTTCTGGGCCGTGCGACACCAAGTCACTGAATGATCACAGCAACACAGTGAGCAATTGTCAGAAGGAAAATGAGTGCAGTGCCAGAGCGCATGCGAGGAGCAGCAGTTGACACACGGGGAAGTGCATTTCCCACACCAGGAACGCTTCCCAAACAGCGGACTGCGGTGGAAGAATTCAGAGGGTGTTTACACTTTGGAATTTGATGCCAGAGACACAATGGAGATCTGTCATTTAGTCTGTTCAAGAAGAAGATTGTAAGATTTCTACAGATGCAAAACGAAATAAAAAGCTCATGGGTTAGTGAAGCCAAATATTGAAATTGTATATTTCAAAAATCTACCCATCTTTGCAATGAGTAGCTAACGACTTTCCTCAATCGGGGTGAAGACCACTGGTGAAGATGATCGTACAACCCCCGTTACTATCCATGGAATCAGAGAAACTCGGTTTCCCAAACGTTAAGTTACAACCAAGAAAGTGGAGGTCAGCATTAATGTGTTGCTCCTGAGCTGCAGGTGACCAGTGCACGGTATCTCTGTTCCAGTATAGTGGGCTGTGTTGTGCCGAAGTTTTAAGTTTGAGCGTCACATGGAGCAGCTTCAACTTGTCGTCGTGTTGAGGGGTACGGACAGAAGGTAATATTGAGCAAAGCCAAGTTTATGGGAAAATACCAGTGTTTGTGGATTGAGAAACGAACTTTTCTGGATAATAACTCCTTGATCAACAAACATGCTGCAAGTATCAAAAACGTGAAGAGACATGTGTGGAGAGAGAGCCAAAGGTGATTTTTCAGCAGATGGATAACGTTTCCCATGTGCACTGCGTTAAATTCCGGGGAAATAGATGTTGAACTGGTTTCATGTTAAACAGTTTGTTAAAAACTCACAAAGGTTGTTGCAATAATAAAAAAGAAATCACATAGGAACGGTTGAATATTGTATTGAATTGAATTTTGGTCTGAGCATATTATATCTTAAATTGCATGCTGCAGAGAAGTACAGAGGGTTAACAATAACAATACAATAAAAAAGGGCAGATTACTTGGGTGGAGTGAAGAATGTACGAAATGGACATAACATCATGTGAATGTGGTCAAATCTTTAAAGGAGGTGTTGCGTCTCCAAGTGACGATTCAATTCCTACTCATTGGGATATAACTTCTGTCTGCAGTTACTTTACGACATCAGCTCCATTTACAGTGTTTCACCTTGAATAATACGCCACACCTTACCAATCCATGAACTTGTTGTACTCAGTCTTATTCAGGTGTACGTGTTCATGAAAAGTCTTTATGTCTGAAGTTAACAAATTCGAAATTGTTACGCAACCACACAGACTTTCACTCAATGGTAAATTCTCTCTTGCATGTTTGTTCGCATATAAACACTGTGAAATCAGCTACGATGCTTTACTTCTGGAAAGTCGTTCACGATTTAAATAACTCTATTGAGTGGAAGGAAGTCTCATCCAAACTTTTCTTAATCATTCACTAATGGTTTTCAAGCGCTAACGAAAGTTATTTATTCACTCAAAAGGGGGATTTTCACTGATTTACTCATTCAAACCTCTCGTTATGTGAAAATCTCATTTGTTTACATCAAACTTGCGTGTTTCTGCTCCAGTATTTCCAAATCTCGTGAATAAACTCCTTTATTCTTTCTATCATCCCGATGAAACCGGTTGTAACTTCTGATATTTTTATGTCTCAGTAAACAACGTCACTTGGCTTTCTCATATCTTGCTATCCAGGAAACAGCGTCTGTGCCCTTTCTAACTTCTTTACATGTTTTTGGTGGAGAATGAGGACAAAGATTACACACAATGCTCCCACTGAGTGTGACCTAAAGATATTACAGTTACACTATGAACACTTTGGTTTTTAAATATGACGTCTCTATATATAAACTCCAATAAGGTAAATTGCTATCTATCCAGTTCATGAACATCGTCTCCATGGAGTTGAAAATTATCTCTCACTTCCTTTATTCTTCCACGGAATGTCTGAAAGGTTTGTAAGGCCAACATCTCTAAATCCCCGTGTCCCAAACAGTCTCACCTATTTCAAAAGGCGACTGAAGTTCAAATACTTCATGGTGTGTCTCCCGTTATTCCACTGCAGACTGATTCTGGACAGTAAAATTCAATCACCAAAGGCCACCGTGGATCTGAAATCAACAGTTTTCAAATAGTAATTGTCGGAACTATTGAGTATCGTATGTCCGTGTTCTTGTTCAATTTGTTCATCATTTCATGGGTTCCTGTGTTGAATTCTACTGAATGATTAATTTGCGAATGGCGACATTCCCTTCACCACTCATTCGAAACTCCATGGAACATTGAAAGATATTACTCATATGCTTGCAGGCGACAGTCCTACCATTAGTGGGATGAATCAGTGAACATTCCCCACGTATCCTCGAAGGCAAGGATTTTCTTTTCCATTTTAGGAGATTGTTATAGCACTGAATCCCATGTGTGCGTTGACTAAAACTAAAACTTTAAAACTAATATTTTGCTATCTGCTTACATTGGTTGTCCCAAAAAATACATTCCATATTATGGTATGTTTGCGGATGAAAGCACTTTCTGAATCTTGAGCAATTATATTTCAGTTTTGTCAAAAAAAGTATTCTTCGCTGTTCTCTCTTTCCCTTTCAGTTTCCCGTTTTATATCCCGTATTTTATCAGTTTATCTTACGTTTTCAATAATTTCAATCAATCTCGCTCCTGATTACCAATCCGAGAGAATGCCACAATTTTCTCAATTTATATGCAGTGCAGCTGGAGGGTGCGGTGACCAAGTGGAAAGGCATTGGTCACGTGAACCAAATAAAAGTCGCGGGGTGGTGGAATCTGGCCTTTCCATCGCAGTCATATTTAAAACATTTAACGTAATCTTGAGCCAAGTCATATTGGCAAAAAATAAGAAAACAAAAACAAAGAAAATTGCTGATGTTGAAAATCAAACTAAAACAGACGTTTCTGGAAAATTTCAGGACGTCTGGCAGCATCTGCGGAGAGATTGAACCAATGGATGTGAAGCGTTAACTGTGATTCATCTGCACAGATGGTGCCTGCACACCTGTGATTTCTGCTTTTGTTTCAGATTGGCAGATTTTGTCACAGTTCATGAGAACAGTGCTCACTAGAATCAAACAGACAGCACGGACATGGTAGTGTGAAATGAGATGTTGTACTGGAAAAGCACAGCAGGTCAGGCAACATCCGAGGAGCAGGAAAATGGACGATTTAGGCATAAGCCATTCATCAGGAATTCGGCTTGTGAGTCGGGCAGAGGGACAAAGCTGAAGCCAGGTGCCAACTCTCAGGCACTTCCTCCTACAGACCACGGTCATAAACTCTCCTTCCCTCACCAAACTATCATCTCCCAGACCATCCACAATCTCATTACTTCTGGGCATCTCCCATCCACAACCTCCAACCTCATTGTCCGTGAACCGCGCATTCCCTGATTCTACCTCCTTCCTAAGTCTCACAAAGCTGACTGCCCCAGTCGACCTATTGTCTCATTCTGCGCCTGTCCCATCCGAATAACCTCTTCCTACCTCGACACAATCCTATCTCCCCAGTTCAGGAAATGCCGACTTACATTCGTGACACCCCTATGCGCTTCACCCCCGCCAAGAATTTCGTTTTCCTGGACCCAAACGCGTCATCTTCACCATGGATATCCAGTCCCTGTAGACATCCATCTGCAAGCCTTCCAATTCTTAATCTCACACCATCCAGTACCCTTCCACCGACATCCTCATCCACCTGGCTGAACTGGTCCTCACAATCAACAACTTCCCTTTCCAATTCTCCCACTTCCTCCATCGAATCTGGTAGCCATGGGAACCCGCATAGGGCCTAGCTATGCCTGTCTGTTTGTCAGATACGCAGAACTGTCCATCTTTCGCAATTACACAGGCACCATCCTCCATCTGTTCCTCCACTATATTGATGAATGTTTGGCGCGACTTTGTGCTCCAACTAGGAGGTTTAATAGCTCACCAACTTTACCACACCTTCGATCTCAAATTTATCCGGATCATCTTGGCAACTTCACTCACCTTCCTGGACCTCTGCATCACCGACTCTGGCGAATGACCAATTGCAGACATATACTACAAGCCCACCGACTCCCACACGCATCTAGACTACATCTTCTCAAATCCTATCTCGTGTAAGAACGCCATTCCTTATTCCCAATTCCTCCACCTCCACCATATCTGTTCCCAGGATGACCAATTATATATCAGAAAGAGCCACTTGGTCTCCTTCTTCCACGATCACAAATTGCCTTCTCACGTGGTTGACAGCGCCCTCGAGTTCATCTCCTCCACTTCACACACCACCACCCTTGAAGCCACGCCTCTCAACGCAACAAGGACAGAACCACCTGATGCTCATCTTACACCCTATCAAACCCGGCATAAAACGTATCATATTCTGCCACTGATGCCACCTGCAAACAGACACCACCGCCAGAGATATATTTCGCTACCCAGCCCTGCCAGCATTCCGTAAAGACCATTCCCTCCATGACCCCCTCTTCAGGTCCACACATTCCCCCAACAGCCCACAACCCTCTCCTGGCACCTTTCACTGCCACCAAAGGAAGAGTGAAACTAGCACCCACACCACTACCCTCATCACAGCCAAGGCCCGAAGGAATCATTCCACACCCATTAGAAATTCACCTGTACAGCTACCAATGTTATCTGCTGAATCCGTTGCACCCAGTGCGGTCTCCTCTATATCAGGGCGACAGGAGACCTTCTTGCAGATCATTTCAGAGAACATCTCTGGGATACCGCACCCATCAACTTCACCATCCCGTTGCTGAACACTTCAATTCTCCCTCCTACCCCATCAAAGACATACAGGTCTTGGACCTCCTCCACTGCCAAACCGTTACCGCCCAATGCCTGGAGGAGGAACACTACACTTTCCGGCTTGGGACCCTAACACCATACGGGATAAATGTGAATTCGAATACTTACCTCATTTCCCCTCCCCCAAGCCCAAGCCTTCAAGTCGGCACCGTCCTCTCGACCGATTCCATCAGTGCCATTTCTGACCTTTTTTCTTCTCCCTCCTATTCATCCTTCTATTACTTTCCCCTCAACCCCACACCACTTCCATTTATCTCTCAGCCCCGACTCAGGCCTTATTCCTGATGAAGGGCTTAAGCCTGAAACCTGAATTCTCCTGCTCCTCGGATGCCACCTGATCTGCTGTGCTTTTCCAGAATCATACTGCCATCTCCAGCATCTGCAATCCTAACTTTATCTTGGAATTATCAATGACCTTGGAGTGAAGATATCCCTCGATTGCAGTGATCACAGTGTGACTGAGTATTCCATTTATTTTGGGTGATGGCAGGCTGGGTCTGAGACGAGCGCTTAACACCCAAACAACGAGAATGGTATCAGATAGCGAAGTTAAGGCGGGCTGAAGTGAAGTGGAAAATTCTGTCAGAAGATGAGTCAATACAACTGCCCCACATCACCCAGATTGTGAAAGACACACAGAAGGAGGAAAGCACCTTCACTGCAGGCACAATGACAGGTAAAGTGGAAAGGAGACAATACAACACACTGAGATGGAGTGGAATTATTTATGTGAATGGGTTCGATATATAAGCAACTTTACATATGGTTTGCCCTCAAATTGGAAAAAGGAATTTCCTGCAGTGTAACGGCGATATTTGCCTGTAACATCACAATGCTAAGAGGCACTGACATATTATCTTCTGGAGCAGTGTGGCCGAGTGAAAGCATGATCGTCCCATCAACCAGAATGCAATACTTCAAAGTTCTCCTCTGCGCTGTACAACTTATTTGCTGCTCCTGTAATCAGATCTCAATCGCTTCTTCAGCTTCCTGCTTCACGGAAACACTTGAAACATGAACTGGTGTTTCGACTTTCATCAATGTTTTGCAATTCCCAAGTTGGCACAGGTACGAGTGACCGATTGGCATTCTCGAGCGCTCTCACTCTAGTATGATCTGAACGATAAAGTGCACTGTGTCTGATCTGCAGAATGTCCCCATCGGGACGGTGCTGTTTATCCCATCCCCGTGGACTGAGCTGTCTCTATTGGCAGAGTATTCAGCCATTTCCCCAACTGTCCCAGATGAAGCAACTCCGAATGTAAACCTCACTTACTGAGAAACATCACCACAGGGGCAGCAGGCAGTCGAAAGCGGAAGGGAGGATTAAAATCGAGCCATTATTTCTCCCTCAGCCACTCTGTCACAGAGACAGGTAGAGGGACGGCAGAGACGTGTGATGTCATTCACGTGCCGACATTCTATAGATATGTTAGGAATAAAAGAATGACAAGGGTAGGAATAGGTCCAGTCAAGGATAGTAGTGGGAAGTTGTGTGTGGAGGTTGAAGATATTGGGGAGACACTGAATGAATACTTTTCATTAGTATTCACTCAGGAACAGGACATTGTTGCCGATGTGAATACTGAGTCATAATTAATTAGAATGGACGGCATTGAGTTATGTAGGGAAGAGGTGTTGGAAATTCTGGAAAGGGTGAAAATAGATAAGTCCCCTCGGCCTGATGTCATTTATCCTAGGATTCTCTGGGAAGCAAGGGAGGAGATTGCAGTGCCCTTGGCCTTGATTTTTATGTCCTCGTAAACGGTACCCTCCATTAAGATTGATGCCATGTTCCTAACCTCCCTACACTCCAGGTCGTGCACCCTAAAACTACAGTCTAGGTTCTCCTGCAGAGTTAGTTAACCCCCCCTCCAAGAGCACTAGCAAACCTCCCGCCAAGGATACTGGTGCCCCTCAGGTTCAGGTGTAGACCATCCTGTTTGTAGAGGTCCCATCTTCCCCAGAAAGAACCCCAGTTATCCAAATACCGGAATCCCTCCCTCCTGCACCATCCCTGCAGCCACGCATTTAAATGTTTTCTCTCCCTATTCCTCGACTCTCTATCACGTGGCACGGGTAACAAACCAGAGACAACAACTTTGTTTGTTCTAACTCTGAGCTTCCAACCTAGCTTCCTGAAAGCCTGCCTAACATCCTCAGCCCTCCTCCTACCTACGTCGTTGGGGCCAATGTGGACCACGACTTCGGGCTGCTCCCCCTCCCCGTGAAGGACCCGGAAAACACGATCAGAGACATCACGTACCCTTGCACGTCGGAGGCAACATACCAAATGTGAGTCTCTCTCACCCCCACAAAACCACCTATCTGTGCCCCGAATTATCGAGTCCCCAATTACTATTGCTCTGCTCTTCTCCACCCTTCCCTTCTGAGCAACGGGGATAGGCTCCGTGCCAGAGGCCTGAGCCCCATTTCTTACCCCTGGTAAGTCGCCCCCCCACAAGTATCCAAAACAGTATACTTGTTCTTGAGGGGAACGGCCGCAAGGGGTCCCTGCACTGGCTGCTTCCTCCCAGTCCCCCTCACTGACACCCATCTGTCTGCAATCTTTGGAGATACTACTTCCCTAAAGCTCAGATCTATGACCTCCTCTGCCTCCCGAATGATCCTTAGTTCATCAGCTCCAGTTCCAGTTCCCTAACACGGTCTTGGAGGAGCTGGAGGTGGGTGCACTTCCTGCAAGTGTAATCAGCAGTGACGTCCATGGCATCCCTCACCTCAAACATGTTGCAAGAGGAACATTGTACTGCCTTCACTGTCATCCCTCTAAAGCTAACCTCTTTTAAAAGACTGGGTCTAAACAATAGAACAAGCAAAATGCAGCACTTACCTACTTAACACAACAGGTCTTATTTTTAGGTTAGAGGAGGAGGGCGGGTGAGAGGCACTGCCTCGGTAGTGTCTCGGGTTCCTCTTCTGCGTGCTTTTATAGGAAAAAATAACCTACGTCAGTAGGCTTACGCTATACCTGCTTCCGGGTCCCGGCTGCCCCTCTGTTCTTCGCCACTTCCCCCTGCTGCTCCCGCTCTTTCTGTGAAGAGAGAGAGATTGAAAAAAAAAACACCGCTTCCCGCTACCAGTAAGTAATTTTAAATCTAACTGTCTCACCTTAGCTGTAGCCTCCCGGGTTCGTTTATACTCAGCTGCTGCTCGCACTCAGCCATTGAGTGTCAGGCCGCAGAAAGCTCATCAATATGTAATGCGAAGAACGGAGCACTGTTATAGCGAAACACTGGCAGTGGCAGTACACATACTGAAAGCTGGAATTGGCAACGAGCAGAGGATGCTTTTCCTCCATTAATTTCTGGATTATGCGCCCATCACGATCCCTCTGGGCCGTTCTGTTAGCCCTGACCACAGCAATTTCCCACAGTCTTCAGGTTTTTCTGGCTTGTTCCTTCGAGGATGACGTCAAAAGATCTTCACTGTTATTGTGTGATGCACTGTGGCATAGATGTGTCCCGACTGTGTCAATATAACTACTCTGTAACTTCCCAAATTCTGCTGTTTTAATTGCAAATGCAATCAGATTCACAAAATCGATCACGCTGCAGACTGAGGCCATGCAGGCCACCTTCGCTCTGCTGGCTCCACACATTGAGGAAATGACTGTGATTTGATTGATTGATTATCATAAGAACCTAATTTAAGTGGAAAGAGTTGTTTGTGAAAAGTAAAAGCAGATCATAGTAATAAAGGACATGCAGAACACGATGTGAGAAAAGCAAAATTTGACCAGAGTCAGGAATTCAGGTTACTACGTATAGGACGTGCGCTCATCAAAATCCATATTGGCAATATCAGCAGTATTTCAAGTTGGACAATCCATTTCTCAGAGCAGCAACGGCCGAGAAGAAGCGATCTTTGAACTTACTTGTGTATGTTTTCATCTTTGGAATCTTTCTCTGAACTCGATCTCATCGAAATCATATCTTCTCAGTCAACAATGAAGTAGTGTGCAAAACTCCAAGGCTCATCCGCAAGGTGAACCCGAGACCTCTCGCACGTATGTCACCTGTCTGAGGCAATAGCACACCAGAGACAAACGAGCCAGAATGGCGGCAGAAGTGGTAACCATAAATCAGGTGAGTTTTTTTTGCTTTTTTTCTGTTTCAGAGTGAAAGAAGCACAGAGTTTTCATCGCAGCTCCTTTCCATTCTGAATCGTTTCTCCCAGGAGGCTCTGCTTGCTGCTTTCCCGGAACAGGGCGGTCTTCATTGATAACTGGACGAAATCACCTTCCATTGTCACGTAGTTTTGGGGGAGAGCAGCCTGAATGCGGTCTTCATCTCCCTATCAAACACGGATTTGTGGAGCGGGGTAGGAGTCAGCCGGGTGTGGGAAGTATGGAACTTCTGGAAAAGTGAAGAAAAGTGAGATCGTGCATGCACAAGAAATCATCTTCTGTTGGCAACCCTTATCTAAATAAAGCGATCTGAGACAGATAGAAAATGCAGAACTCCGAGGAAAGAGTGAATCTCTCCCCATTATTCGGGAACAGTGTCTGTGCTTCTCGAAGTCACAGGGAGGTTTCTGCTGTCTGAATCAGCATGGAATGTTCCTGCAGCAAGTCCCGTCGCTCACGCAGCTGATGTGTATACATTTTTCCACGTTGCCTCCAGTTCACATCAAAGATTTCACAGCTCACATTATCCTAGAGTGACAGGGAAGAGAAGGGAGCGTTTTATACCATCATCTCAACACAAACTGGGGATAAATTGGATGTGGGAGAGCGGATAATCTCGACTGGTTCCAGCATTTACAATATTGGTCCGTGTGGCAACAAAAGCAGGAACCAGGAACTGTTTATCTTGCTTCTTAAAACAGGTAATTAAATTGTGATTAGCATAGATATTTCTTCCTGGTGTTCATGAAATGATCAAGAGCAGAATACAGTTCCCTGAGTATGGTCTGACTTCTGGGTTATGGGCCCAGGGCACTCCCACTGTGATATTCTGTTCACAAGATCTGACCACATAGAAAGAAATAACACAGTGACAAGATCGATTGAATCGCATTCTGTGAAAAACAGAAGCCGATGGAATTAAAAGAGCCTTGAGAGCGGGAATGTAACATCATCTGTGAGGAAGTTGTTTTCCAGACTCGAGGAGAGTGCACAGTGTTGTTTCCAGGGGTCAATATCTGGATAATTAGACTGAATCAGCATCGGCTGTTATTGTACTGCATCTTTTGTACAATGTTGAAAAAGCACGGCCCTTTTGTATAGAAAGCACAACTTCAAAATCCTAAATGATGCAAAACACACAAATGAGATGAACAACAAAGCAACCGCAGAAACTTGTGTTAGGTCATGGGGTAAACACCTCTGCTCAACTTTCGCTCAAAATCGCTCTCTGTCAAATTCCTGAGCCTGAGATTCGAACAGTGAATGGTGTATGTTAATAAAAACTGCTCGAACCTTACAACTTCAGTATTTAATACGCCCGTACATGTATGTCTGACAGCAGTAATTGATCACTCACTGTGTTACTTCAGCACACGCAGAGAAGAAATAAACATAAGAACAATAGTCACGTATGTGACGGGGATTTGACCCGATGCAGCCAATCGATTCAGCTGTATGAAATTGCTTCCACCTTTCCTGTGTCGGAAATAAGATTGCACAGCTTAGTGGTGAGTTTTCATGCGTTGAACTGAACGCAGCATAATTTCTCAGGTTGAAACTTACTGGGATATAAAGGCATGGAGAAAGACACGGGAGAGTTTACTAGAATATAAAGACGTTCGGAAGGACAGGTTCAGAGTTTACTTAATACAAAGTCGATAGAAACGACAGACATGAATCTTACTTTGAGCTAACACCATTCGAAAAGGAAAGAGCAGATGTGATGGGACGGTGAGATAGATAAAGAATCATGCAGGAAAAATCAGGAAACACTTAGCAGTGTCTGAAGGGGGTGATCTAGCTGATGTTTCGTTGGTAAGAGTAAATCTGAGGGAACTTGCTTCGTTTAGGCGAGTGGAAACTAAAGTTTGGAGCTTCAAAACCAACGGAGAATGATGAAGAAGTTTGGAGCAGATTGTTTTTATTCTGAGAATTATTGAAATCGGAGATGAATTTTCAGAAATTAAAACCTTTTAGGAGCTGATTCCATTATATTTCAAAAGTCGTGTGCAGGCACACAGGGACTGAATTTAACAGCGATAGAGATTCTCGGTTACTTGGCTGGCGAGGCAAAAGGGACATACTCTCGAAGTGGATAACAATCATCGGAAAGAAATTGCATAATACCTGCATCTGAAAATGTTAAGTATAAGAAGAGCTGCTGGCGTTGATAGCTGTTGCAGCTTATTCTACATGAAATATTATATATTGTAAATACACCGAGCTGTTTGGTTTAGCTCTGCATTGAATGGAAGTCGGTTAGCTCAGTCCGCTGACTAACTAGTTATGAGAAAATGAGACCAACAGCATGGGATCAATTCTCTCACTGTCTCAGGTTTGCATAAGGATCATCATCTACTCCGCTCATCGGATCTGTAATATTATGGTGCCTCTAGTGAGTAAGATTTGGCCTGTAGATTTAAAACATTATAATCATTGCCACCTGTTGCCTTGACCATTTGGTCACAATCACTCGAAAGGAGAGTGAGTCCATTTAATCCTCACTGATCTCCGCTTGAAAAATCCTGTGACAATACTCGACCTTATCCCAGTTTGCATTCCTCTGCACCTCCCAAAAGCTAAACTACTTATTATGCCTTTGCTAGATTTACTGACATCAATCAAACTTCCCAAAGAGATAAATCTAATACTTTCGATTGGAGAATGAGCTGATCGTGTTTGCAGGAAATGGAATGATATGAAATGAGTTAAACAGACTTTCCCAGAATGTAATGCAGTGCAGGCTGAGCGATTTGAGAAAGGTTATTAAGCTAAACTTTCACCTCTGTTTCCCGACACATAGATGGATATTCACCTGGGGAATATTTGCAGCTTTTCAGATAATAATTGACAAAAATTTGAAACTGGAGTTTTCAAATAAATGTTACTATACTCAACATTCATATCAACTGCATTTTAGTATGATGCACTAATAATCCCTTGTCAATGTCAGTAACAACATATTTAGGTAAGCATTGAACTTACAACCATGGCATTTTACGCACCTTTAAGGAGCAGGCACTAAACAATTGCGCGACTGAAGCCACAGACAACAAGCTGGTCACATGTCCTACTCATACCTTCGGAACTTTAACTCAACTGCTCTATTTTTGCTGTGGTTCTGAAATTAAAGCTAACGCAGACGAGGTGAAACTGCCATGGACCTGTGATTATTGAAACATCAGGTTCAGGAAAGGGACACGTAAAAATATTCAAAATAGACTTCATTGAAAAATGGGTTTCCGTTGGTTCCTGCGTTGTTTACAGACAATGTTACATTGCCGCTGTCGCCAGACCTTTCCTTCGATCGGCTTCAATTCGAATCAATAAAACTTCGCAACTTCCTTCTGAAAGTTCATACTGGTAACATGAAACATACTGCATTTAGAAATAATCTTCACCATTCCGACATCCACGAACACGTTGCACGGTTTCCATGAATACTGAAGATGTAAGAGTGTGATACAAGAATAAATTCAATTCCAGTTTAAATTGTAAACTAGGAAGAATGCACAGTAAGACTCAGAATGTCAGAAATTCATGAACATCTCCGTGTCCATAACTGCAGCAAAACAGAAGGGTAATCTGTCCCTGAATGCCCACGTTTGCTTGCTCCATGTGTCCAGTTGGAAACCTGTGTGAAAGAGCATGCAGAATGACAGAGCGCCTGGGAGAATCCTCGATTGTCTGATATAAAGCTGCAATAGGAGCTCTCCATTCTGGCTGTGAGAGCAGTGGAGTAAATGGGAGGACCTTGATACTCCGTGGTGTAGATTCACGTTTCCACATGTTATTGTTGAAAACCCTCTGTCCAAAACAGCACTGACAGAGAGGAACAGAAGGACACTGTACTAAACAGAGTTCCTTCTCTGCCATTTGACATCGTCATGACTGAATAATTACATCAATATCTTTCCCGGTCCATCCAAAAGGTCCATCCTGTAGCCCAAAGGGAAAATGACATTTAAGCAATCGATAATGCCTGTGCAATTATTGGAGCGGAATGCATATAGAGACAATGGATTTCCGCACGAAGTTTGTAGGTTTCCTGGGTGAGCAGTTGATTCTGGTGTGATCATGCTTCAAATGATATGATTCCGACAAATCTCACCAACAAGGGAGTAAGGAATTTTCTGTGGTAAACAGCAATTTCGAGAACCCCAGACGATGGGAATTAACGATATATCAGCAGAATAGTAAGAGATTCAGCTGAAATCTGAACTCCGATTCTGGTGGAACTCAAAACAACAAACTTTGTCTCGCAATGTTAACAATGCTGTAGAAATTTAACGCGCTTTTCATTGCACTACCGAGCCGCGCTAGCCACAATTTTACTGTACCCAAAGTTGTGGATGTCGTGGAGAAAATGTAATAAATCTCCAGGAGATGCGAGGGGTTCTTCAAGGCGTCGATACTTTTATTAACAGACCAAAAACCGTGACACTCAAAAAGCAAGTTCTTGAACGACCCCGAAACTCAGGATCTGTGGCTCTTTATACCCTTTCGTTAATTATATTTTTGTTAGCTTACCAGGATGCCCAACTGTGTTTGTCAGAATTATCTCACTCCAAGTATACAATAAACCATTATTGCTCTACTTCTACCAATAGGGTTTTCTGTTGTCACGATTATGTATTTTACTGCCACCTCTGCTGCAATGATCTTACAGCCCAGACTAACCTGTCATGATTAAATGTTTAGCTACTCCATCTACCAAAATGTTTTCCTGTCCCAAGCTGATTAGATAGTTAATGTCTTTTTTTTCTGCTACAAGGGTTTCAAGCAGGCTGGCCATCAATTAAGTATTTAAAGTCAAGTCCTAAATATTTATTGTCAAGACTTGTCCCAACCTGCAATGATGATATTTAGCTAGCAAGGTTGACGTTACTAATTACTATTATCTCAGCCTGTCACAGAAACCGTTCAGGCCCAGTCTGACTCTGCTAATTGGTGGAGGAGCAATCCACTATGCTTATCCCATCCAGCCACAGTGGCCCCATCCTGCCACAGTGACCTTTTTACTCGTGTAGCATTCCACAGACCCCTTGTAACAGATCGACAGTAGTATCCATGCTTTTACCCTTCCCATGCTTTCATGCTCCCTTGTTTCCGTACAGTGTTCGGATCTTTGATCAGATATATGTTTGTCTTCGCCCCACTTTCCAATCCCTGCTGCTTATCCATGTGTGCTCTTGCTTCTCAAGTACTCGGCTAAATACTCCTGAAGTGTTTTGATGACTCATAGCTTTACCACACGTTGAAACAGTGAGCTCAAATGATACAACACTCAGAATGAAAATATTCTTCCTACGTCTCCTCTGATTATTCTCCCTCTTGCGTTTAACGCAGATCTATGGTTGTAAACAATTCCCATAAGAAATTTATTCCTATAACACGTATCTATCCCCTAACTGTACACCTTCAACTCTTCCTCACTCTCTCTTCTCCGCTCTAAGATAAAGAGTCTGAGCTAAGCTAATTTATCTTCGCCATGACAAGATTGTAGTGCTGGAAAAGTACAGCAGGTTAGGCAAAATCCGACGAACAGGAGAACCGACGCTTGTGGCATAAGCCTTTCATCAAGGATGAGATGTGTGGGTGGGGGCAGAGAGATAAATGGGCGGCAGTTGCGGTTGTGTGGAAGGTAGCTGGGAAAGCGATAATTGCATGGAGGCGGGGGAGAAAGTGATAAGTCAGAGGGGGAAAAGCTTAATAACTCCGGAGGGTGGTGCCGAGTTGGATGCTTCGGAATGTGATTATGTGGGGGGAGGGGAATTGAGGACGATGTTGAAATCCACATTTACCCCGTATGGTTGCAGGGTCCCAAGGCAGAATATGAGGCGTTCCTCTTCCAGGCACGGGTGGTAACTGTTTGGCGGTGGCTTATGCCCAAAGAGCCGATTGTTCTGTTTTTCAAACCACATTTCGGGGAGATGTGAAATACCAAAGACTACAAAAAGGACAAAGCTTATAGAATCAGATTTAATGGAATTAGGCACATTGCAGACCGAAAGCATTTGGCCAATTGAGTCTGCTCTGTCCCGCCGAAGAGATGCAAACTCCCCCACCCTATCTTTCTAAACCCGCATTATTGATTCACCTAAAAAAATAGAAACGAGTTCAAAAGCTCAGCGGGTCAGCTAGCGTCAGTGGAGAGAAATCAGACTTAACATTGCGAATCAAAAACTGTTCCAAGAAATGATCTGTTGACCCCAAATGTTCATTCTCTTTTCCATGAGCTGCAATTCCTACTTTTGTCTTTGACTTTGCCTTTGATTATACAGTCCATTCAGGGTTTGTTTGCCATCTACCTGAAGTGCACACCTTTGGGCACTAAGAAGGAATCGGAGCAGCCAGAGGAAACCCACACGGAAGAGAGAAAAAGGAGTGTGCAAATTCCACACAATCAGTCATATAACTCTGGAATCGAATGCGGGTTTCTGGTCCCTTAGCCCTCCCAAGCTGCAAGCGCCCGTCCAGGATGCGAATTGAACCCAGTGTCACGCAGTGACAGGTAGTGGGATTACCCTGGAGTTCTATGCAAAAAGAAGCCTATGCATCAGTACTGGAAATCAATAATCGATTAACTATCCGAACTCTTTTTTTCAATCACTTGAGCGACAGCCTTGTACATCTGTCATCAAAACTTCACAACTGAATACTTCTGAATGTTATGGGGATTTCTGACTCTCCAAACTTTGCGTGCACTGATTTCCAGATTTCAACCACCCGCTGTTTCAAAACGTTTGTCTGCGCATTCACTTAAATATTTCCTCCTCTGTTCTTAAATCTATTACTCCGTGAGTGATCTCTCCATTATAGCAAAACGTTTATTTCAGTCTATGCCATACGTATCCCTGATTATTTTGTATATCTGAATCATGTCTTCTCTCGATCTCTTCTGCTCTAAGTATATCCAGTCTATCAAATTTCTCTTCATAACAGAAACTCTTCGACCCACACAATATCCTGGTAAATCACCCCTGCATCATTTCTAATATGATTGCAGAACTGCACACAATAGTCCAAATAGAGCCGAATGAGCAAGTGAAATAAATGATGTGAAAGTCCGCAGAAAGAGGTCTTATTGAAAAATAGTTTTTTTTTCTCAGTGCTGCCCTGTGTTCTTTTCATAAGCCTGAAGTTCCAATAATATCTGATCCATGTCATTAAAAGCTGCTCCTTGACCATTGATCTCAAAACCACAGTATCGAATTGGATTGACTGGTCTGAATGTCGCAATGGTATGATTGCGGCACGTTTTCCCACCAACAGTGAGCGCAACAGCACAGACTGAACAGGGATCAATGTGAAAATGATCGTAAGGGAAATGGGAAGAGGAACTTAACGGAGGTCAGTGATTGTGGGAGGGAGAGAAATCTCCAAGAATGGGTGAGTCTGAATTCTGATATTTACCTCACAGAGATGTGTGAGAGAGGGGTTTGATGAAAAAAGCATAATATCAGAGAATGTTATCGTGCAAAATCAATTAATTCATTTCTGTGTTTCGTTGGCATGTACCACAAGGAGTTAAAAAGGGGAGAACATTACAGACCGTAACTCGGATTCAAACGAGGTTACTCCGGCCACAACGCACAACACTGAACATTATACGATCCCTGGGGCATGCAGAGATGCGTGTTTGAAAAGAGCAGTAACTACAGTGACATGCGACATGTTAGGAAGAATGCAGAGACACAACAGGACTATTTGGCAAGCAATAATAGACATGTGGGACTCAGAATTGGCTGCATATTCAAATTGGATGTTTCAAGAGGCTGAGGAAGTTCCATTGAGTACTGCATGTTGAAGACTGAGGGTGATAGATTTTTACAAAACATCAAATTCTCATGGGATACTGCAGGATATTGTTGAAATGCATGTTTCAACAGCAATGTGGTTTCACATTTGTTGCCTCACGAGCTTCCCCACACAAGGAAGTACCCATTTCTGCAGTGAATGACATAATCCCAGTTTCTCCACCCAGAATCAATGGTGCAGTTGCAAAAATCAAACTGGAGATTGGGATAAAACTGAGCACATGAAGCTACTGTGTCGCACCAGTGATGCGATTGGTGAGCACATTGTCCTTCTATGATGGTACAGAGGCGCATGAAATTCCGACGCTGGGAGTTCTCCTGGTCAAAGGCGGGCAGGAAGGGCATATTTGACTCTGGTTATTAGATTATTAAGATACAACAGCAGCATTAACCCGCATTGCAGATTGGCTCAATGGAAGCGTGCTGCAGCCTTAAACAAGAGGTCGATTTATTGCAAGCATTCAGTGCAATTTTCCTTAACAATGCACTGATTTGTTATTTTGACAGTAAGAACTGTTATTTGATCACATCATCCTCCTGCTCCCAGCAAACACTCCAATATAGCGTACGTCAGTTTCATTCCGGCACAGCCACATGTCATATTCTCACTGCCTCTGAGATGATTAGAATTGCCAATGTCATTCTCTGAGATGGAGCGACGTAGCCTTGAGATGGCAGTGTAGTGAACAAAGAAGAACAAAGAACACAGAACATTTATAGCCCAGGAACAGGCCCTTTGGACCTCCAAGCCTGGGCTGAACCAAATCAACTGTCTAAACCTATCACCCAATTCCTCAGCATCTTTTCCCATCTGCTCCCCACTTACTCACGCATCTATCACGGCGCACCTTGAATGAACGACAGTGCCAGCCTCTACTACCTCTGCTAGCAACGCGTTCCAGGCACCTACCACCCTCTGTCCAAAATACTTTCTACATCTGTCCTCCTTAAAAGTTTCACCTCTCAACTTGAATGCGTGATCTCGCATTATTGAATCCTTCATCTGAGGTAAAAGCAAATATCTGTGCACCCGGTCTGTACCCTTCAAGATTTTGTAGACCTCAATGAGGACCCTCCAATCTCGTTTTCTCCTTTGAGAACAATCATAAACTTCTTAATCTCTCTTCACAGCAAGCATCTTCCATACCAGCAACATCCTCGTAAACCTTTTCTGCACCCTCTCCTAAACTTCCACTTCCTTTAGGTAACATGACGACCAGAACTGTGCACAGTATTGTACATGCGGCCGAAACAAAATCTTGTACAATTTTAGCATGACCTGCAGCTCTAACACTCAAAGCTTGGTCCGATGACGACAAACATTCCATATGCTTTCTTGACCACTCTATCCACCTGTGCCGCCATCATCATGGTACAAAGGACTTGAACTCCCAGATCTCTATGCTCATCAAATTTCTCCAAGGCTGTTCCGTTTACAGTGTCGTTGGTTCTAGAATTAGGCTTCCCAAAATGCATCACTACACATTTGCCGCGATTGAACTCCGTCTGCCACTTCTCCGCTCAACTCTCCTGTCTATCTATATTCTTCATTCTTTGACTGACCCCTATGCTTTCTGCGACTCACCAATCTTCGTGTCAAATGCAAATGTAGTAGCGATATACTGGGCTAGCAACCCTTGGAGACTGAAACATGGCAGCTGCTGATATTTAATACGATGAATAAAATCAGGAATATTAACCCCGATCAGAAGAACAGAAGCAAAAGTTTTAATTTGCTGAAAACCCGTTCATTCCTGTGCCTTTGAAAGGGGAATTTGCCGTCCTAAACGAGACCTGCCAACATATGACTCCAGACTCACAACAGTGCGGTTCACCAATAGAATCCCTCTGACTCAGTTCAAGGAGAATTAAGAATAAACAACAAATAATGTTCAGACCATGATGGCCACACTCCGTAGGAGAATAAAGAAGTATAATAAAAAAAAATACATGGATGACGGGGAAAATAGGAAGTCATACAATTGAGTTGAATTGGACTCAAATTCAACTGATTATCCAAGCTCAATAGACACATGGATACACACACCGCCAAGAAGTCAGGTCCATAGCGGGCTTAAGGATTCAATTACCCGCTGAAGTGTAAACCTATGTGCCCAGGCACAATGTGGACAGGTCATTCGCCACTCCCATATGTGAGAAGGGATCACTCAGGAGGCCAACTGGCAGAATCACCAGCATGTTTACAAATGACATCAGGGGTTCGATTGTGCTGTTATTGCAGGTGTTCATCACATCCAGCAATGAACCATGTTTGGACGACTGTTTCCAGTGGAGTTCCATTGTTTCCTGATGTAGATCAACGATTCAGACTTAATTGGAGGAGTCATGATTTTGAAGTTTGCAGAGGATTCAACAATTGGTCGTGTATTTGAATATGATGAACAATGTCAGGGCCTGCAGAGATGTATCAGTCAGATGGAAAGTAAAAACGGCGAATGGAATTGAATCCAGGCCAGTAAGTGGCAATGAATTTGGAGAGTTGTAACAATAACAGTGAGGATTCTGAGTGGTGAACAGAACAAACAGGAACAAAGAGATCTTGGAGTGGATATTCATAGATCACTGAAGAGGTTTGGACAGGCAGCTCAGTTGGTCGAGTGTATCTTTGGATATTTTCTGTTGTTGACCTCAGACTGTGGATGATATTCGATCTTCAACAACCGACAGTTTCGGAAACAACTAAAAGAATGAGCACAAGTCTGGCCGATGCAATAATCAACATTTTTAAAAGTTGTAAGATAAAGAATGCAGGGCTGAAGTATACCACGTTGACCGTCAAAACCGCTTCATCACTCAATGAATTTACCACTGATACATCTCCAAGTCATGCCGGTATGTGCCTTTGTAGGGTAACCTGCAAATCGTAGCGCTTCAGTACATCTTCAACCTTGTCCTCACAGTCGGTACAGTTTTTGAGCTTTGAATGTTCTGCAAACACAGTCTGGATGAGTTACTCCACCGCATCTTGTAGGTGGTGCACTCTACTGCAATTGTACCTTAGCCGTGAGGGTAATAAATATTCAGGTGTTGAACGCGGTACAGTTAAGTTACTGCATTGTCTTGGAGGATACCCAGTTCCTTCAGTGGTATTGAAGCTTCACACATCCGGGCAAATGGAGAGAGTTCTGTTACACATTTAATTTGTGCCTTACAGATGATGCAGGCTTCACGGAGGCATGAGTTGTGTTAATATTCAAATAAAATCGACTGATGGACTTTTTTGTAGCCAACTTCTTTATATGGGCGGTCAGGTTCCATTTCTCCTAAATATTAGTTCCGAGGGGGATGACACGGAGGACTTCAGGTACACCGAAACCATTGAATGTCATTAGAATATAAATGGATTCTCATTTGTCAAAGTTATCATAACCGTATTTGGTCCATGTGTGGACTAATCCGACTCCAATCACTCTCTGATTTTAAGTTCCAGTTCCCGTGCTGTAAGGGACAGCAGACATTTACGAAGATGTTGTCAACTTTGGATAAAATGGAGCTTCGGGGAATGATTGGTCAGGCTGGAATTATGCTCCTTGAAACAGAATCTGGGATTTTGGGTAGATACAGGCAGGTGGCGTGCCCTATGGTCTGAGGAGAGCTCCAGAGTACACAATCTCAGAATGAGATATCTCCCATTTAATTCAGAACTGAAGAGTAATTTCCATGCTCAGAGAATCTGTGGCTTTTTTTGGCAACCGAAGTAGAGGCTAAGTTGTTGGGTATTTTCAAACTGTGTCAGGTATTTAATCAGAAAGATGATGAAGTTTGTCGTGGTAAGTGAGCAGAATGAAGTTGAAGATTATCAGATCAACCATGAGTTCGTTGTATGTTGAGGCAGACTCGATGGGCTGAATGGTATACGTCCACTTTGTTTAACATTTGGTCTAACGCCAAATTTTATTCATAAGTTCAGAATTATGTGTGGATGGGATGAAGTGATAGAAAAGGTTTATCGAACAGATCAAGAACGAAGCTCGTAAGTTCATGAAGAAGAAATGTGCTGTGACCTGGGGGCAACAAATGACACTCTGCACAGCACAGGTGGCTGCCTACAGAAGCTGTGATTTCTGAAGTAAATTGGTCGACCTTGTACAGTTAGCAAGTCAGTCCTCACGCTGCATGAGAAAGAATGAAAGGTTCATTTCATTGGAGCAGTTTTCTGTGGTTCCAATTCCGAGTGACTGTTTGAAATACTTTTCAAATCATTGTGTGAACTGTTTGGTTAAAATAATCATGAACAATCCCACTGGATAAACTTGTACTCCCGATCATTTGTTAGTTATTTCCTTTCCTGGCGATGCAAATTCATAGAAAGACAAGATGGAATGTGGGGCGTAAGGAAAAAGCATGTGTTCCTTCTCATTACACCAATTTAATTTTCAACTGAATGGAACATCTGCTGTCATTCTTTATTTCAACTTTAATGTGGTGTTGATTATTTGTGAATCTCCCGTGCAGTGAAGGGCTAGAACAAAATTCTCGATCCAGTGTATACCAGAGGTGTGAGATGCAAAGCAAAAATGCAGTGGTGGATTGTTGAATTAACAACCAAACCCGTGAATGCGGAGCATGGTAGTATAATAACCCACCACCGGAATCTCTCGGTCTCAGCACATTGTGAAAAGGGGTGACATGTGACTTCATCAAGGTTAGATGTGATGAAAGTCGTGGATGAGAAATTTCTAGATCTAAATTGAATGTACACCATTGTGTTTCTGCTTTCACCAGAATCACAAGAACAGCAAAATCCAAGAAATAGCCATGCTCGTCGGAATGAACATCTGTCATTGATTCATTCTGAATCAGAACTGTGTCAGAATGAAACAGGGAACAAGAATTTCCCGTCATATTCACACGCACATTTTGCCTTGACTCATAATTTCTTCAGTCACGTTCTCTCTCACGTGAAGAAGTAGCCATGGAGAGAGATATAAAGGCGATGTTGTGGTTCAATAGCCGTTCTCATGTGGCTTAACTGAATTAGGTTAAATCGCAAGAAACGCTGTTTTGTTCGTTTCATTTTATTAATTAAACTGAAAATCACACTGTTCATTGTACTAATCGGAAGTGAATTAGATTTATCTCATTGGAGCGATTAATGATATATGCAAATTTATTCCAAA
This sequence comes from Chiloscyllium plagiosum, assembly GCF_037043375.1. Taxonomy (NCBI): domain Eukaryota; kingdom Metazoa; phylum Chordata; class Chondrichthyes; order Orectolobiformes; family Hemiscylliidae; genus Chiloscyllium; species Chiloscyllium plagiosum. Next base: position 25,278,096 of record NW_028270189.1, on the reverse strand, counting down.
TTTATTTCAGCTGAAAGAATATACTGCTTAGAAAAAGTGACGATTAAAGTCCAAAAGAAAAACCAACAGTTTTGTTGCTCGTGCTTTGGCTCGTGCTTTGATCATTAAATGGACCAAGCATCATGGTGATCACATCTTTTAGCTACGTGATTAAAGATAGAAGTCGATGTCAAGCAACGGGTCACTTACTATTCATTATGTAATATTTTTCCTTTACAATAAAAAAAATCCACTGAGTTCCATTCGCAATGCTTCAGGTGGCATAGTATGCCAAATCTTTCCAAATCCAGGGTTTTTGAAACAAAACCTTATTCAGCTGTGCACGTTCACGAAATTTCTGTACTTTTAAAGTCAACCAACTGAGACATTGTTTCCCCGCGACTTCGAACCGACTACACCCCACCCCTACAACTTTACCTAGCCACGGATATTTCTCTCCTTGTGAAATTTATTCCTTGTATGTCACCAAATGTGCCTTTGCAAGTAGTTTGAAAAACAGGTTCTCGTAGTGTCAGCGATTCTGCTCTTATCATTTCTTTGTCCTTCAAATGTTTCATCAAAGGTTTTGAAGGTTTGACGTTCTGATAGTTACTAACTTGAAAGAGGGAATTTTCCACATATTTACTCTGTCCAAGCTTTCATAACCTGAAAAACCTTCATTAAGTATTCCTTGGTTCAGGGATAACTGTTCTAAATTTTGCAAGAAAACAAGTGAATAAAATTTCGTCTTCAGTGAACACCGTCAGCATCGTCTCTAATGACTTTACAATCCCGTAAACGCCGATATTATCCTCTCCGATAGAATCACTGTATTCTACAGTGCAGAAAGAGCATTTCAGTCAATCCAGTCCATGTCGACTCGCAGAAGAGCATCTCACCCAGATCTAGTTCCCTTCCCTCTTCCTGTATATTTCACCTAAATAAGGGACAGCTCTTCCTCATATGATTTCAAATAAACCTTCTGGACTATAACCTGGCGTCCTGTGACATCTGACCTAATTCCGCGCTACCCGTGGCTAATTCACTTAACTTCCTTAATTCACTCCCTCGATACGAGAGGGCAATTTACCTTGGCCAATCTACCTAACCTTCAGCCCATACAGCGGTGTTAACTACCGAGCCAATATTCTATCACAGTGAGCAAACTCTGTATCATTTTTAATGGTTTTATACCCTCGTAACTCAGCCTCATTAAGTCAAGCTGCGCCCATCAACCCAAATTCAATGTATCTAAACACTACTCTGTGCTTTACAGTCTCATTAGTGCTGCAGGAAATGATTCTGCACTCACATTAAAATACTTTTACCCTGATTCTTCCTCAGCTTCCTGCTTCCAGTAAACACTTCAAACCGGAACAAGTCTGTCAAATGGTTTTCATTCCAATACAGACAAAGGATGCAGCTTGCAGAAGTCACATGTTTGGACTTTCACTGACACTCTGCCTCCCTGAGAGCTGCAACCCTTCCCCACCTTGATTCAGGCAGCACTGTCCATCCTGTGACATGCCCCATCGAGAATGGAAGGACAAATATCAATACCGCACTTGGGAACGGGGCGACAGTTTTAAAATATTTACACTGTCCCCAGCGGAGAATTGAGCCTTGTGACAGGCGGGGACACAAACCAGTATACTATCCAGGACAAGAGTGTCAAAGGAGGCACTTCAGCCAATTGTGGCCAAATTTTTCAAAAATACAACTATTTAACGAACTGAATTCCATTTCACAATGTTTATCCCACAGCCTTGTTTGTCTTGGCATCACAAATTCACATCGGAATATTTCTTGAGGTTAAAAGGGTTTCTGCCTATCTGAACATTACAGACAGTGTATTGCTAATTCCGAACAACCCGCTGGCTGATAAAACTTTTCCGCACATCTTCTCAAACCTTTCTGCATTTTTCCTTAACTCTCTGGCACCCATTGTTCGATCACTCCATCATTGGGAAACTCTTTCAGTCTACCCTGTCCATACCCTTACTCAATCATGTCTTACCAACATCTCCTTTGCACTGCGAAAAACACTTCACTCTGCCCTATCTTTCTTCCTAACTGAAATTCTTCAGCCCAAACAATATCCTGGTAGATATCTCCTGCAAATTTCTCCGTGTTATCACATTCCTGCTCTCATGTGAATTGCAAAACTGCACACCCTGCTCTAGCTAGAGCCTAATGAGCCTTTGTTATAAATTTTATGAATTAGTATGAGGGAGATTTTGGCTAGGCAGGATTTGCTACCCGTTCCTAATTGCCCAGAGGGCTGTTGAGACTCAACCATATTGTTATGAGACTGAAGTCACATGCAGGTCAGACAAAATAAGGATAGCAGATGCTATCCCGAAATGACATCAGTGAACCAGATGGATTTTTTACCCCCATCAATGATCAATGGATCTATATTAGTCATTTGATTCTCCATTGCAGATATTTATTGAATCCAAATTTTACAATCTTAGCATGGTGGGTTTCATGTCCGTATACCCAGATTATTACTTGGATCTCTGGATTATTAGTCCTAAGAAATTACCACGACACTATCGCAGAAAGCCACAAAAGCTGATCTTTCCCAATAAAATATGTTTTCCCCAAAACTGCCCTGGGTCCTTTTCAAGACCCTGATGCTCCAATTGTCTCCTGTCTATGTCAGTAAAAGCTGCTACATGGGAGATTAATTTCACAACCGCGGTATCCAAATAGACCGACTTGTTTGAAGGTCCCAATGGTGGGATGGGGCCGTTCACTCAAAAACAGTGACAGCAGCAGCAGACAGAACAGTATCAATGTGAAGAAGAGTGCTAGATTTTGCATTGCCTCAGAGAAATGGAAGGAGGGACGGAAAGGAGGTTTAATGATCGTGGGAAGGAGCGGAATCTCCGATAACGGGTGTGTTTGAATTCTGATACATGAAACGCAGAAATGTGAGAGAACGGAATTTCAAGGTAAAACAATTAATTTCTTAGCAGGTGTCACTAAAAGGACAACGGAGAGAATACTTAGTGATATGATTTGGTTTTGTACCGAGGTTGCTGTGGTCACAATGTAAATAAAGTCAACTACGATCACAGAAACCACACAACAGCATGCTGGCAAGCAGCAATAAGAATACTCGCAGAGGAAATGTTCTTTAGAACAACAAGTGTACAATATAATTACTCAGCGCACCTTGACAGACATGTGGGAACTGAGAATGAGCTGAATGTTTAACTTCAATGTCCTCAAAGGCTGTGGAGATCCCTTGAATGAGAATGTTTAAAACTGACATTGGTGGATTTCCACAAAGCATCAAAGCCTCAGGGGACAGTGCAGGATATTGTTGAAATGTATACTTCAATAGCATTGTAGTTTTACATCGCTGACTTCACCAGCTACCCCACTCAAGGCAGTAATCAGTACTGCAGATAATCACACATAATCCCAGTTCCCAGTACCGGAATCAGAGAAACAGTGACGGAGCCACCCAGGTCCAACCGGAAATGGGGATGGGAATGAGTACGCGGAGTTATTATCTGGCTCCAGTCATGCATTAGGTGAGCGTGCTGTCCTTCTATGTTGGAATAGAGACACAATAAATTCCAAGATTGTGAGTGCTCCTTATCAAGAGAATATGTGTCCCCGTTTATACTATCATAGCGATCCATAGTGCATCTTGCCGAGACAGCTCAGTGGCACAACTGGAACGTGTTGAGCTCTTAACTGTGCAGTGGTGGTTTAAAAGCTGATTTTGCTATTTCGTTCTGCGTTTCCGACACTGGTGGTGGCAGCTGCTCTTGCTCGCATCAACTCAGAATCAGTTTCTTCCTCATAGTAAAGACTTCAACCTAGAGAAGGTGGTGTTGGGGTGATATTTTGAACTAGGCACAAGTGAGAACTGCAAATGCTGGAAACCAGAGTATAGATCAGAGTGGTGCTGGAAAAACACAGCGGGGCAGGCAGCACCCGCGGACAGGAAAACCGTCGTTTTGGGCAAAAGCCCTTCATCAGGAATAGAAGCAGGAAACCTCCAAGGTGGAGAGTTAAATGGGGTGTGGGTGGGGCTAGGGAGAATGTAGCAAAGAGTACAATAGGTGAATGGGTGTGGGGATGGTGGTGATACGTCAGAGAGGAGGGTGGGGTAAGTTAGCAAAAGTATAAAGGTGTATGGGGTGGGGATGGAGGTGATACCTCAGAGGAGAGGGTGGAGCGAATAGGTGGGAAGGGGCATTGGCAGGTAGGGCAGGTCATGAGGACAGTGCAGAGCGAGAAGGTTGGAAAGGATGTACAGTGGGGAGAGGGGAAATTGGGAAACTGGTGAAGTACACATTGAAGCCCTCGGTTTGAAGTGTTCCGAAATGGAAGATGAGGTCTTCTTCCTCGAGGCGTCGCATGGTGAAGGAGCGGCGGTGGAGGAGGCCTGGCACTTGCATGTCCTCAGGAGAGTTGGAGGGGGAGTTGAAGTGTTGGGCCACTGTGTGGTGGGGTTGATTGGTGAGGGTGTCTCAGAGATGTTTTCTGAAGCGCTCTGCGAGGAGGCAATATTTTAAACTAGTCATCCTTGGCGACTGTGACATGGAACTAGTGATGTTTAAGTTCGATTTATTAAACTTGGAATGCAAGCCTGACCTCAGGAACAGAGATCATGACTTTAATTTCCTGAAATCCTATTCATTCATGACAATTAGGCAGGGGGTTCTACCATAATTACACAATCCTGCCTACGTGTGACTCCAGGACCATAAAAACATTAGCTGCCCCTTAATTCGAGAATCCCCACTGTGTGGGGAATCAGGCTATTCGGCCCTTACAGTCCACACCATCTCTCCGAAGCACCAGACGTCTTTCCCATAAGTCTGGATTTCCTATTGCTGATTCCTATAACCGGCACATCTTTGTTCAGAGGAAGAAAATATCACAAACACACAGATAATGTGCAGACTGCACACAGATAGACCCCCGAGGCTGGGATCGAAACCCGGTGCAGCCAGACAGCAGAGAACTAAGGACGAAAAATAAGCGTTGTCTTACCCAATGATCGCCACATCCTGTGGCGGAATAAGGAAAAAGAAAGCCCATTCACAATATGGAAAACTATATTTGTATTTGTGTGGGCACGATTTGAAGCAATAAAAGGACACTGATACCACAGAGAGAGCAGGGCAATGGGAAACTGCGGAAGGGATTCAATTAACCACTGAAGTGGAAATCCATTGACTCAATCAGACTGGGGAGTGGCCGTTCACCAGTCCCGTGTGAAGGAAGGGATCACTGAACAAAACAACCTCCGGAGTCACCAACAAGATTACATATACCATCAGATTTTCGATTATGCTGTCAATGCTACTGGTAATCCCAACCAGCTGCCGGTTTCATTGCATCAATCATAGAGTCATACAGCATGAAAAAGGACGCGTCAGTCCTACTAGTCCATGCTGAACATACTGCCAAACTAATCTAGTCGCATCTGCCAGCGGAGGGGCGATAATGCCCTTGTAGTTCTATTACTGTATTGTTAATCCAAGAGCCCAGGTAATATTTTGTGTACAAAGGGCTCAGATCCTGCCATCGCAAATGGTGGAGTTTGAATTCAATAAATACCTGGAATTGAAGTGTCTCATGATGACCTGAATCAGTTGTTGTGGAAATCCCTATCTGATCAACTCATGCCTGTTCGGGAGAGCGTACTGCCATAGTCATGTGCTCTATCCCACATGAAACATCAGATACGTAATATCGTGGTTGACTCTTAACTCTCATCTGTGAAATCGCTGAAGGACTAGGCATGAATGAATAGACTTTATATTAAAAATCCCTCTTTACCTTTCCCATTCTTGTACCGATCCAATTGTCCTTTAAAAGTCACAAATGTATCTTCATCTATCACTTCCTCAGAAAGTTACTGGCACACATTAAGCACCTTCTCTCAAAGCAAAAAAATGCCTCCCATCTCTTTTTTAAGATCGGTTTTGCTCTTAAACATCTCATCTTGAAATCTCCCTCCTGGGAAAAGGCAGCTATCGTTAACTCTATCTAAACTCTCAATAATTTATTAACTTCTATCAGGTTGCCACGCAAATCCCTATCCTCAGTGAAAAGAGTCTCGGCTAAGAGAAAGTGAGGACTGAAGGTGGAAGAAATCAGAGTCGAGAGTGTGCTCCTGGAAAAAACAGAGCAGGTCAGGCAGCATCCGAGAAGCAGGAGGATCGACATTTCAGGCAAGAGCCTGATGAATGGCACTTGCGCAAAAAATTATTTTCCTGCTCCTCGAATGCTGCATTAACTGTTGTGGTTTTTCCAGCACCTCAATCTCGAATCTGAAAGTAGTATCGACCTATCAACCTTTTAATGTAACTCAAGACTTATACACCTGGCAACATGTGCATATAAATCTTCTGAACCAAATCCAGCTGTATGATATCATTCTTATAACTGGGCGATCAGCACTGGGCACAGTATTCCGGAAGAGGCCTCCCCAATGTCCTCACACAACTTCAACACAACGTCCCATCTCCTAAACACAAAGGACTAAGCAATGAAGGCAAGTGTGCTAAAGACTTTTTTAACTATTCTGTCTGTATGTGATGCAAACTGAGAAGAGTTCCGTACCTGCATCCCGAGCTTCCGTGGTCTATAACACGACACAAAGCTCTATCATTATCTATATAAGCAATACACATTTTTTGCACCAAAATGAGGAACCTTCCATTTATCAAGATTGAATTCCATGTGAGATTTTTCTGTCCAATGGCGCATTGGACTAAGATCCTTTTGAATCTTAGCTGGTCTTCTTCAATGTCTCCAATTCTTGTGTTGTCTGCAAACCTACGAAGCAAGTATACTATGCGTTCCATTGTTTTCTCAGAAAGATCATTGATTTATATTTATTTGTCGTGGTCGTGCTTTAGCAGTTTGCCGACCACAAAACAATTATTCATGTAATTAACCACGAGGAAGAAAGCTGCAGACTGCAGGGACATATCAAACAATTGGAAAGGAAAATGGTGAAAGCAATTCAATCCAGGGAACTGGATGATAGTGAAGCAAGCTCAAATTTCATACCAACCGCCGAACGTTAAGCACTCAATATGCTCCACTTGTGACACTCAGCTGTTTGAGCAAGATGCACTGTCGATTGCTGTGTTATTATAAACAGGAGCAAATTGTCCCTTCTGTCCCGCCTTTGAGCAGGAGCACTCCCAACCTCGGAATTTCTTGCGCTTCTACTACCGTTCCAGAAGGACAGTGCATTCACCGATTGCATCACTGGATTCATCGAGTAGCTCTGTGATCTCGTTCCCGTCCCGATTTCCAGTTGGACTTTCGCCACTGCTCCCTCAGTTTCTCTGAATCTGGGGCTGGGAATTGGGACTATGTAGCAGCAGTGGTGTGGCCTTGTGTGGAGAAACTGATGAAGTAGCCGAAGTTAAATGCATTGCTATTGAAGCGTACATTTCAACAAAACCTGCACTGTCCCCCGAGTCTTTGATGTTTTGGAGAAATCTATCAATCTCAGCCTCCTGCATATTAATGATTGAATCACCAGAGCCTCTGGGAACACCGATGTTAAACGTTCAGCCCATTCTGAGTTCCCGCATGTCTGTCACTGTTCTGAGAATTACTGATGTTGTGCATTTGGAGCTCTGCTTAACATTTCCTCTGCGACTATAGCGCTGGTCTTTAATCATTGTCTATGGCGTGCCGTGATCCTGTAGTGGTTAGTACTCTGTGTTACAACCGCCACAACTTCGGCTCAAATCCGAGTCTCGGCGCTACTTTTTTTTCTGCTCCTGCTCCAGCGTTTGTGTTACATCTAAGAAATCAATTGTTTTAACATGGTAATATTCTCAGCAGCAATGTTTTTATTAACTGCAAATTCCGCTCGCTCACATCTCTGCATATCATAAGTCAGAATTCAAATCCAGCCGTTCTCAGAGATTTCTCTCCCTCCAATGATCACTAACCGTCGTTTCCGTCCGCCCACATCCCAACCCCCATCCCCCACCCACATTTCATTAATTTGGAGATAGTGGAGTTGGACTGGAGTTTGCTAAGTTAAAAATCACACGACACTAAGTTTTAGTCTTTCACGTTAATTGGAAGTTCTAGACTTTGGAGCGCTGCTTCTTCATCACGTGGTTGTTGAGTAATTTCCTTTTTCGTTAAGGCACTGCAGAATCGAAAACTCACTCTCACATTGACACCACACAGTCTGTGCTGCTGTGGTAATTGTTGCTGGGTGAATGTGTCCCAATCTGACGATCAGGACCTTCAAACAAGTTGATCAATTTGGATGCCACGGTTTTGATATCTGTCTTCATGTAGCAGCTTTTACTGACATGACCAGAGATTATTGGAGCATGCGGTACAGGAAAATGAAACACGGCAGTATAGGGAATAAGTGACTTTATTGGAAAATACTTGCTCCACATCTTTCTGCAATGGCCGTGTGCTACTATCACTGGGCTGCTACTTCCGACCCCAAGTTAATATACCCAGGGTATGGGTTCGGCTCCAACCCTGCTAAGTGGTAGAATTGAATTGCAATAAATATCTGGAACTACAAATGCGGTGACTCCGAAACATCTTTGGCTAATTGCTGAAAAAAATAAAACCATCCGATTCATTAACATCATTTGAGGATGAAAACCGCCATTCTTACCTGGTCGGGCCTCCATGTGACTCCAGAACCGTTGTGATATGGTTCAGTATTAACGGCCTACTGCGCAATTAGGGACAGCAATAAATGCTACCGAGCCAGCGACGCACATTATCCTGTAACAGATTTTTTTAAAATGTTCACTTGGCTCTAGCCAGTGTATTGGATGCAGTTCTGCAATTTATATTATAGCATGGAAGTGACCACACTGGGAACGGTGCAGGAGAGATTCGCTATGATATTTTGCGGGATGAAGAGTTTCAGTTATGAAGCGAGACAGGATAGACATGGGTTGTTTGTCGCCTAGCAGTGGAGATTGAGAGAAGACATGATTGAGATGAACAAATTAATTAGGGAAATTGATAGAAAGAAACTTTTCCTATTGATGGACAGATCGAACATTGGGGGCCAGAGATTTCAGGAAAAAAAACAGCAAGGTTTCAATAGTTTTATCAGCCAGTGGGTGGTTGGATTTTGGAATGCACTGTCCGTAAGGGTCAGCGAGACAGAAATCCGCATAACCTGAAGAAATATCCAAATATGAATTGGTGATGCCAAGACATATAAGGCTATGGGCTAAACGATGGAAATTTTGATTCATTTCGTTGCGTAGTTAGAACATAGAACATGGAACAATATAGTGCAGAATAGGCCCTTCGGCCGTCGATGTTGCGCCGACCTGTGAACTATTCTCAGCTCGCCCCCCTACACTATCCCAAAATCATCCATGTGTTTATCTAAGGATTGTTCAAATCTCTCTAATGTGGTTGAGTTGACTATGTTAGCAGGTAGGGAATTCTACGCTCTTACAACTCTCTGCATAAAGAACCCGCCTCTGACATCTGTCAAATCTATCACCCCTCAATTTGATGTTATGCCCCCTCGTACACGCTGATGTCATCATCCTAGGAAAAAAAGATTTCCACTGTCTACCCTATCTAATCCTCTGATCATCTTCTATGTCTCTATCAAATTCCCTCTTAGCTTTCTTCTTGCCAAATGAGAGCAGGTTCAAGTCTTTCAGCCTTTACTCAGAAGACCTCCCCTCCAGACCAGGCAATATCCTGGTAAATCTCCTATTCACCTTTTCCAATGCTTCCACATCCTTCACCGAAATATGGGGCAAAGAACTATACACAATATTCCAAGTGTGGCCGCATCGGCGTTTTGTATATTTTCCGCATGATATTGCGGCTCTGGAACTCAATCCGTCAACAAATGAAACCTAACCCATTGTATAACTTCTTAACAGCACAATCCACCTGAGTGGCAACTTTCAGGGGTCTATGTACATGGATTCCAAGATCTCTCTGCACACCCACACGACAAAGAATATTTTAATCGTCCAAGTACTCTGTCTTCCTGTTATCCTTTCCAAAGTGCATCACCTCACATTTAGCTGCATTGAACGCCATGTACCAACTCTCATCCCAATGCTGCAGTTTATGAAAGTCCCCCTGCAATATGTAACATTCTTACACACCCTCCACTCACCACCAACTTTAGTATCGTCTGGAAACTTACTAATCCATCCACCTATGCCTTCGTCGAAGTCATTTATGAAAATGACCAACAGCAGTGGTCCCAAAACAAATCCTTGTGGTAGACCAGTAGTAACTAGCTGTTTTTGGCAAATGCGGCCACAACATGCTGAAGGACTTCCTTCGACGTTATTTGCCTCGGTAATATCGTGGTTAGTGTCCCAGCCTGTCATATGATTTAAATCCCCGCAGGTGGCATGGTAAATATTTTAAAACAGTCGCTCTGTTCCTCAGTGAATATTATTAATGTCTGTCGTTCCATTCTCGATTGGACATGTCACAGAAAGTACAGTGCTCTCTGAGTAAGTGTGGGGAAGGACTGGAGCTCCAGGGGAGACAGAATGTAGGTGAAAGTGCAAACACGTGACTTCTGAAAGCTTCACACTGTGTCCGTGTTGGAATGAAAACCATTTGATAGACTTATTCCAGATTGAAGTGTTTACTGTAAGCATGAAGCCGAAGGAGAAACATGGTAATGCGATTCAGATCTGAGTGCAGAAACATTTCCTGCAGCAATAATGAGGTTGCACAGCAGGGAGTCGCGTTTGGATGCTTTGAATTCGGGTTGATGGGCGCAGCTTGCTTTCACTCGGCTGAGTTACGAGGTTATAAAGCCAGTAAAAAGGGAGACATGGTGATTATTGTGATGGTACATTTGCTCAGTGGTTAACACTTCTGTTTGTTCTGCAGGTTCGGTGGATTGGACATGTTAAATTGCCCTCTCGTGTACAGGGAGTGAATTCAATAAGTTAAGTTAATTATCCATGGTAATGCGGGGATAAGGTCAGCAGTAACAAGATGCTAGGTTTTATTCCAGTGGGTTTATTTGAAATCACATGCCAGAGGGTTGTCCCTTCTTCAGGTGAAATATACGGGAATAGAGAGAGGGTCTATGTCTGGTTGAGATACTCTTCTGTCACTCAGAGAATCAGTTTCCAAAACATTTCGAAATGCACATTTGGAGACACCCAACCAGTGAGTTTCACTAGGAGAGAAACAGCCTCTGCCGGGGTATAAGTGTCAAACTGGGATGTGGAGGATGGAAAGTGCGTGGAATTCAATGTCTAATTTGGATGACTTTAAATGTAAAGAAATATTGTGAACGGTGCAGCTGAATAAGACTCGGCCAAAAAAACAAACAACGATTTTGAGGAATTTGCATTAATATTCCACATGAAGCATTGTAATTGGAACTGAGCCGATGTGATTGATTGTCAAGGAAAGACATTCTATAATGAATACGAAGTGAGTCGTCGTTTGTAGATCGATTTCCTGCATTAATCACATGCCTTAAATATTTGAGAACCATCACCACGATGTTGGGTTCATTTGATACCCACTGAAATCGGCCAATGTAACTGAACACCAAAATGGGCATTTTGTTTTTTGCAGTTAAACCTGGTATTTTTATCATCTGTGTTTCGTTTAAGCTGAAATAAATGCGAAATGAAATTTATTATATCTTTTAACGTTCCAATGAAGTATATCCAATTCACTTCCGGTCATTGCACAACACAGAGTGAGATTGCAGCAAAATTAATAAAATGAAACGAACAAAAACAGCATTTCCAGGAATTTTACCCAGCTCAGATTCAGCCCATTAAGTGGCTTTGATGGAGAAAGGCCATCAAGCTAGAACATGACCTTCCCTTCTCTATTCATAAATGCTTCTTCACGTGCGAGAGAATCTGACTGACTAAATGAAGAGTCGAGGCGAAATGTGCGTGTGAATGTGACGTACATTTCTTGTTCGAAGGTTCATTCAGAGACAGTTCTCACTCGGAATGAATTATGAACAGCTGTTCCTTCCAAGGAGCACGTTGATTTCTTGGATTTTACTGGTATTATTCCGCTGAAAGCAGGAACATAATGGTGTGGATTCGATTCTGCTCAGGGAATTTCTCATCCCCGACCTTCACCATACATACTCTTGATGTATCACATGTCAGCCCATTTCACCAGCCCATTAAGTGGCCAAGAACTTACACTGGTGGGTTGGAAATTCATTGAGGGTGGGTTCAATTCCTACTCGGCTTTCTCCTTCCAATAAACACAGATGTGGTTTTCTTTTGTGTCTTTTATTCTTTGGTAGACATGCGATGAAGAACGTTGCTCTTGTCTTGCAGTGTATGGGAGGTTTACGAATAATTGAAACCACATCAAAGTCGAAATAAAGCATTTCGATTCTGTTGTAAGTTAAATTGGAACAATGAAAATCAATGCAACATTTCTTTCCTCCTTTCATTCCATCTTGACTCTAGGAATTTACATCGAATGAAGGACAAACAAATAAGGTGAGAACGGCAGCAATAATTTATCCAGTGGGATTGTGAATTACTGTTTTAACATAACACTCCTCACTGACCAGTATTTCAAACAGTCAATTGTAATTGGAAAATCAGAAAACTTCTGCAATGAAACGAACCTTTCATTCTCCCACAACTTCTTGCTGTGTGAATCAAACCGCGAACCATCCTCTAACGTGATCACAAAGTTGTCAACAATATAAGGTTCACCAATTTTCTTTAACAATCACAGCTTCTGCATATATCCATTTGTGATGTGTCCATTGTCATTTGTTGCCTCCAGGTCTTGAAGATCTTAAACCCCTCAAGAGGCGCCTTTTGGTTCGAGATCGGTCAAAAGAATTAACGAATGCGGTCTGTTCAAAAAGCATGCGTCATTACTTTATTGAATTAAGGTACCTTGAAGCAATTCTATCCAGCAAAACAGAAGTTAGAGCTTCTGTGTTCTGTGATGAAATTGCACAGTTTTATTTGAAAATAAGGCATTATTTACACTTTTTATTGAGAAATTCTACAGCCTGAATTACAAGAAAGACTAATCATATATAATATCGTGACGTGATTTAGCAGCAAGTTAATCCAATGATAATTCCTGGGAAAGAGTTTTTAATTACAAAAACGTCCACGCAACTATAATATGGAGGCAAGATTGACAACATGTTAATCCAATGGTATTTCCTTGGAAAATAAATCTTATTTAGATAAATTGTCATGCCATGGCAAGCGTTCAAGGTTATTTCAAATGGTCAATTAATTGTGAGTATTCATTTTATGCAAAATCTGTTGTTCCCTTAGCTTAGAATTTCAGCTTAATTCTGCAAATCACCAGTACAATTTCACAGGGTTCAAACACTATTCTCACCCAAATCATTGTATTCTTTTAAATTGAAAAAAAATGTGTTAAGCCAAAATCCACATATACTTATTGCTTCAAGCAATAAACTAAATTCAAATTTAAATCCTCATCTTCCCCCTTTGGTCATTCTATGACCACATCATAAAGGCATGGAAGAAATCATTCCAATTCGATGGCAGTAAAAAAACTGCATGACTTCCTCTTCTTTCGAAGGGGAACCAAGGAGAGGCAATGGCGTTTCCTCATCTTCATCTGAGTGGAGGAGAAGTATTTTCTGGGTGGACCAATATTGTCATTAAAAGTTAATATTTTAGCAATAATACACTTCACAATCGTTATACCAACAAAAAGACCAATTAAAACCATAGCACTATACATAGCCGTATTAATTAGCCAGTTGCAAATTTCTTCTTCATGAGCTTCTGAGGCCAGTTCCTGATCTGTTTGATCAGTTTGATAAAGCTTCTCGATCACTTCATCCTATCTCGTCGGAATTCTAAACTTATCAATAAAAGAAAGTGTTCGACCAAATGATGCAGGATTCGAAGTCGGCCATTCAGCCCATCGAGTCTGCTCGAACATTCAATGAACTCAAGGCTGCTCTGATAATCCTCAACTCCATTCTCCTGCATTGTTTCGACAAAGATTCATCGTCTATCTGATTAAATATATGTCTGGCACAGTTTGAGAATACCCAACAACTCAACCTCAACAGCGGTTTCGGGAAAGAGTTGTACAGATTCACTGGCCCCTGAGCAAAGAAATTACTCGTCATTTGCGAATTAAGTAGGCAATATCTAATTCTGAGATTATGACCTCTGGTGCTCTCCTCACACCAGAGGGAAACCACATGTCCGTATCTACCCTGTCAAAATCCCATGAATATTTAACGTTTATAAATGTTATTACGTAATTAAAGAGCTCTCTCTCCTCCCCTCTCCCCGCCTCCTTTGTTTCAAGGAAATTAATACCAGCTACACCAATCTTTCCAAGAAGCTCAATTTTACACAATGTTGGCAACATGTTCGTAAATATCTGCTGTCCCCTGCAGCATCCTTGTATGTTATTAAGGCAGGTAGAGACATTTCTGAGAGGCAACATAGAAATTTCAGGCAAAGACGGGAATTGGAACTTGAAATCAGATAAGGATAGGAATCGGATTGGTCCACACAAGGACTAAATGTCGGAATGAGAACTCCGACAAATGTGAATCTAATCATATCCCATTGACATTCAGTGGCTTTACTGTAACCTAACCCTCGTGTAATCGTCTGTGGAGCTAGTATTTAGGAAAAACGGACTGAGACTGGCGATATAATCACTTTGACAACAGAAACATGTGCGTTGGTAGATATTTTTGTTTACAAACTCAACTCTTACCTCTGTGTAGCCTGCATATTTTGTAAGGTACAATAGATATGTGGAGCAGAACTCTCTACATTTGCCCAGATGGGTGTGGCTTCGATTACACTTGAAGAACTGGACACCCTTCACGACAATGCAGTCACTTGATTGTACCCTCTACAATACCTGAATATTCATTTCCATCACTGCAAAGGCACAATTGCAGCAGAGTGCACCGACGACAACATGCACTGGAGTCAGTCATCCAGGCATTTTTGACAGGACCTTCAAAGCTCAATATCTATAAGGGTGATGCATTGAAATGCCACCATTTGCAAGTTACCCACCAAGGCACATAGCACTCTGACTTGGAGAGGTATCAGTGATAAACTCATTGAGTCGTGAAGCGGTCTTGATGGGCGAAATTGTATATTTCAGCCCTCCATCTTTTATCTTACAATTTTGAAAAATGTTGATTCATGCAGTGATCAGACTTGTGCTCAGTCCTGTTGCTGTTCCCTAAGCTGCAAAAGTTCTACTATCCTGTATAGCCTGTGGTCGACAACAGCAAATATCCAAAAACCCTCTGAATCAACTGATTCCCCTCAAGGTTAGAGTGGTGCCGGAGAAGCACAGCCGGTCCGACAGCATCTGAGGAGCAGGAAAAATGGATGTTTCAGGCAAAGGCCCTTCATCACGAATGAGACTGGGAGCCTATGAGGTGAAAAGATAAATGGGAGGGTCTGAGGCTGTGAAGAAGGTAGCTGAGAGTGCAGTAAGTGGATGGAGGAAGGGTGAAGGTGATATGTCACAAAGAAAGTGGAGCGGATAGGTAGGGATGAAGATATACAGGTGGGACAGGTCAGGAGTACGGTGTTGAGCTAGAAGGTTTGAACTGAGGTAAGGTGGAATGAACGGGAATGAGAAAACTGATCAAGTGCACATTGATACCATGGGGTTGAAGGGTCCCAAGGCAAAGGATAAGGGTTTCTTCATCCAGGCATCTGGTCGTGACGCACTGGCGATGGAGGATGCCCAGGACCTGCATTTCCTCGGGAGAGTGGGAGGGGGAGTTGGAATATTTGGCCAAGAAGCAGTGGGATTGATTCTTGCGGGTATCCTGGAGATGTTTTCTGAAGTGCTCCGTGAGAAGACATCCGGTCTCCCAAATTTAAAGGAGACCACATCTGGAGCAACGGACGCAATAAATGATGTGTGTGGAAGGTCAGGTGAACCTTTGATGGATGTGGAAGGCTCCATTGGTGCCTTGGACGAGGTGAGGGGAAAAGATATGGGTGCAGCTTTTGCAATTCCTGCGGTGGCAGTGAAAGGTGCCGTGGGCAAGGTTGGATAATTGGTGATCGTGGACTTGACTGGGTAGTTGTGAGGGGAATGGACTTTGGGGAAAGTGGATAGGCATGGAGAGGGACATATATCCCTGGTGGTGGGATCCGTTTAAATGTGGCGAATCTGTCGGCGGATGATATGATTTATGCGGACGTTGGTGGGATGGAAGGTCAGGACCAAGGGTTTCTGTCCTTTTTGTGGTTGGACGTGTGGTGTTCGTGGGCGAAGGGGCGGGGCATGGAACAGACGTATTGGAGGGCATTTGAACCCCATGGGAAGGTAAGTTCTGGTCTTTAAAGAAGAAGGGGATCTGGTGTGTTCTGTGTTGGAGCTGGTCCTTTGGGAGCAGATGGGGTGGAGGCAGAGGAATTGGGAATACAGGGTAGCATTACTGCAGGAGGTGGGATGGGTAGAGGGGTAATCCAGATAGCTGTGGAAATTCATGGGTTAGTACAAAACAATGTCTGTAACACGGCATATTTTCCCTTCCCACCCCTATCCACTTTGAAATAAAATGGTTCAGTTCACAAATACCTAGTCAGGTCCACGCCCTCCAACGACGCACCCTCCCATCCCTGTACCTTCCTCTGTAACTGCATGAATTGCAAAACCTATGCCCACACCCCCACCTCTGTCCAATGCCCCAAACGAGGTAGCCACATCCAACAATGTTTCAACAGCATTAGCACACATGTCGTTTGTTGTATCCATTTCTCCCGATGTGTTTACCGCTACATTAGGGCTACATTACACCTTCTTGCAGCGTGCTTCAGAGAACATCTCCAGGACACCCGCAACAATCAAACACAATGCCCTTTGACCGAACACTTCCACTGCCCCCACTCTACCAAGGGCATGAAGGTCCTGGGCCTCCTCCACTGCCACTCCCCAACCACCTGGTGGAAGGACGCCTCATCTTCCACCTCGGGACCCTGTAACCCCATGGTATCAATGTGGATTTCACCAGTTTCCTCATCCCCCCCCCCCCCCCACTCTATTTCCAATCTTCCAGCGTGGCACCGTCTTACTCACCTATCTTACCTGTCTATCTTTTTTCCCACCTATCCGCTCCACCCTCTTCTCTGATCGATCATCTTTGTCCCCACCTCCATCCACCTATTGCACTCTGAACTCAATTCTCCCCAGCGCCACCCCTTCTTATTTATCTCTCAACGCAGCCTCGTTTCTGATGAAGGACTTTTGCCAAAAGCGTGAATATTTCCTGAAGCTCGGATGCTGCCTGGCCTGCTGTGCTTCCTCAGCTCTACTCTCATATTGACTCTGATCTCCAATAAGCACTTCCGCTCAACTGAATTCCCCTGTCCATTGATCGTAAAAGTACACTCCAAGATCTCTTTGTCCGTCTACACCACACAGAATACTCACTGTTATTGTTTCTTCTCCACAAATTCATTAACACTCATTGGTCTGGATTCAATTCGATACACCATTTTACCTTTCCACCTGATTGATGCATCCCTGCAGTCCCTGGCTTTCTTCGTCACTGTCAAATACACGACCAATTTTTGCATTATCAGCAAACGTCTAAATCATGGCTCCTACAACTAAGTCGAAATCATTGATCTACATCAGAAAACAGTGGAACACCACTGGAAACAGGCATCCAAATCTGGTTCTATTGCTGGTTGGGATTAACAGATGCAATAATAGCAGAATTGATCCCCTGCTGTCATTTGTAAACTTGCTGGTGATTCTGCCAGTTGTTCTCCTGAGTGATCACTTCTCACATATGGGAGTGGTGAATGACCTGTGCGCATTATGATTTTGCAAGTGAGTTTAGACCTCAGCAGATAATTGAATCCCATCCTGCAGTCATCCTATGGACCTGACTTCTTGGCGACATGGGTTTATTGTTTCTATTTAGTTTGGATAATCAGTTGATTTCGAGTCCACCCGGACACAATTCCTATTTTCCCCGTCGGCCATGTATTTTTATTCTTCATTATTCTCCCACGGAATATGGCTATCATTGGTCTGAAGAGCATTTGTTGTTCAATCTTAATTCCCGTTGAACTGAGTCAGAGATCACTTATGGGTGAAGCGCACTGTTGTGGATCTGGAGTCACATGTTGGCAGGGCTCGTTACAGTCAGCAGATTTCCCTTTCAAAGGGACATGAATGAATGAGTTTTCAGTAAATTAAAGTTATCGTCTCTGTTCCTGAGATTGGGTTTATTTTCCATATTTTATTCATGCATTTAAATAACAGCAGCTGCCACGTTCCAGTCTCCAAAGATTATTCGCCCAGTATATCACCACTGCTGCATTTTTCCATTCAAAGAATGACATTAGATTATCCAAAATGGAGAGAGAATAGGACGCGTTTCTGTGTTGGAATGGAAGCAATGTACGCTGGATTGGAGTATTACTGGAGCAAGAGACTGATGAGCAAACACAATTCTTACTGTCAAAGTAACCAAACACTGCTTGTTAAGGAAAATTTCATAGGCTGCTTTCAATGCATCGACCTCTCACTTAAGTCTCCAGTACGCTCCTCTGAGCCAATCTTCCGTGCGGGGTTGATGCTGCTGCAGAATCTTAATAATATAGTAACTGGAGACCAATAAGACCTGACACCCCGCCTTTGACCAGGAGCACTCCCAGCCTCAGGATTTCACGCGCGTCTATCCGTCATAGAAGGACTACACCTTTACCAATCACGTTACTGTGTCACAGAATAGCTCCACGTGCTCATTTCCACCGCCACTTCCGATTTGCTATTCACGGCTGCGCCATTAGGTTTGACTGATACCAGTTCTAGGAACTGGGATTATGTGACTGACTTCGGCAATGGGCACCTCCTTGTGTGGGGAATTTTGTAAAGCCATTGTTATTGAAACATACAGTGCAACTGTATCCCGCACTATCCCCTGAACCTTCATTTTTTTCTAGAAATCTCCCAAACTCATTATTCAACATGTAGTACTCTATGGAACCACCACAGCGTTTGGGGATATCGAATTTAAAGATTCAGCCAATTCTGAATCCCTACATGTCTGCGATCACTCGCCTCATATTCCTGTTGTGAATCTGCTACTTTTCCTAACAAATCCTCTGTCTCTGTAATTATTGTTGGTTTTAAACGTATGTCTCTGCATGACTCAGTGATGGTTTTAATATTAAAATATTCTGCATTGTTGGCACAGTAATCTCTTTCGAATCAGAATCACTGCAGGTAACGTTCCCCCATTTTACACCTTGTGACACATGCTGAAGAAACACACAAAGGAATTAGTTGACTTTATGTGAAAACATTCTCCGATATTATGACTTTTTCCATCAATACCCTCTCTCACATCCCTGACAGTCATATATCAGGATTCAGACTCACTCATTCTCGGAAAGTTCTCTCCCTCCCACAATCATTTACCTCCTTTAAGTTCTCCATCCTATTTCCCTTACAATCACTTTCACATTGCCCCCTGTTCAGTCTGTGCTGCTGTGATCACTGTTGCTGGGTGACCATGACCAAGTCTTATCATCAGGACCTTCAAACTAGTTGATCCATTTCAATACCGCGTTTGTGAGATCAATCCTCATCCAGCAGCTTTTAACTGACATGGACCAGCGATTATTTAAACCTCGGGCTTAGGAAAAGGACACAGGACAGCATTGAGGAAAACAACAGTTGTTCAAAAAGCATCAGTTTCTGTGGATTTTCACACCATTTATTTCACGCGTTGATTCGGCTCCAGCGAGACTATTGTGTGTAGTTATGCAATTCAGGTTATACCAGGGATGTAATAGCACTGGAAATGATGCAGGGGAGATTTGCCAGGTTATTGTCTGGGCTGAACAAAGGAGATTGGCCAATCTGTAGTTGTTTTACTTAGAGCAGAGGAGATTGAGAGGGGTTATGATTCAGATGTACAAAATACTGAGAGATATGGATATCATATTGAAACGGTTTCGATATAGATTTCAATCACGGCGGGCTATCGATTTAAGGTCAGAGGTGGAAAGATTAGAGTGAATGCGTGGAAATACGTTTTCAATCAGTGGGTCATTGAAATCTGGAACTCAATGTATGCAAGTAACTAAGAGGCAGAAATCCACAGAACTTGCTGAAGTATTCAGATGTGACTATGGGTCAATTGTTTTAAAAATGAGTGAGGATAGTGAAGCGATTGTTACTGAACAGTGCAGATATTCTGTTCCTAAGTGCGGGTTATTAATACCTGGCTTTCTATTCTCGAAGTGGCATGTCACAGGTAGCACTGTGCTGACTGAATCAGCGTGGGGAACTATTACAGATCCCAGGGAGACAGAGTGACAGTGAAAGTGCAAAGACGTTACTTCTGAAAGCTGTACTAAGTATCCGTGTTGGAATTAAAATCATTAGATAGTTTTACTTCGTACTTATAGCAGGAACCTCAGGAAGATATACATTCTCACTGCACTTTCCACACGAGCTCATCCCACTGAATACCACCCATTACGGACAGTATGCAGGAATATTTCTCTCCATGCACCTTGGTCCTATCCTCCTTGACCTCCAGCACTTCCCCATATGGCACCATTCCACGAAATCCCAGAAGTTGTAATGCTGCTCGTTTATGATGTCTCTCCTCACGGTGTAAGGTTCCAGTGACTTGTCTGACCATCACTCAATTTAGCAAACTACATTTCCAACTTACAATGTGAGATCGTCTAGACTGGGGAGAGAAAAAAAACGGAGCGGTTGACAAACGCGAGTACAACTACGTTCTGTTTGCAAGCTAAAAAATGACCCTGAGCTTCCAGGTTCCTGTCACTGCAACATCCCACTCTGTTCCCATGCCTTCATTTCAGTTTGGTCTGCTGCAGAACTCCCACATAGCACAGCGCGAGTTGCAAGAGCGGCACGTCATTTCCTACTGAGAGACCGTGCAATCTTCAGTAGCCAACATCCAGTCCAATCATTTTAGACCTGTCCACCTTCTTTCACGTTCCTGCTACATACACACATTCCATTCGTTCCAAAGGTGGATCGTTTGGATCGAAAATGTCTCCTCAGATTGGACAAACTGGAATTGCTTTTCTTAGAGCAGAGGAGATTGAGGGGGGGGGGGGGGGGGGCGTATGATTAAGATGTACAAAATACTCAGGGATATGGATAGGGTAGACTGAAATACATGTTTCACTTTGATGGAGATTTCGATCCCAGGGGGCCATCGATTTAAGATCAGAGGAGGAAAGATTACAGTGAATGCGTGGAAAAACGTTTTCAAACAGTGGGTGGATGAAATCTGGAACACAGTGTATGAAAGGATCGGAGAGGAATACAAGGCTATCAGTCAAGTGATTTGAAAAGGAGTTAGGATAGTTAAGCGATTAGGATAGTTAGATACTCCGTTCCAAGTGCGGATTATTAATACCTGACCTTCCATTTTCGACGGGGCATGTCACAGGAACAACTGTGCTGACTGAATCTGCGTGGGGGAGCACTACTGCTCCTGGGAGACGGACTGACAGTGACAGTGCAAACATGTGACTTCTGTAAGCTGTACCTCGTGTCGGTGTTGGAATGAAAATCATTCAGTAGTTTTGCTCCGTCGTGAGGTGTTTACTTATAGCAAGAAGCTCAGGAAGATATACATTTTACTGCCCTTTCCCCACTAACCCATACCACTGTATACCAGTATCAAGCAAGACAATTTCTCTCTGTGCATCCTCGTCCAATCCTCCTTGACCCCCAGCACTTCCCCAAATGGCACCATTCCACGAAATCCCAGAAGGTGTAATGCTGCTGATTTACGATATCTCTCCTCACTGTGTAAGTTTCCAGTGATTGATCTGCCCATCACTCAATTTAGCAAACTACATTTCCTGCTCACAATATCACCTCAATCAAGACTAGAGAGAGGAAAAACAGAGTGGATGACAAATTTGAGTAAACCTACGTTCTGTCTGCAAGCAAAAAAAATGATCCTGAGCTTCCAGATTCCTGTCATTGCCACATCCCACTGTGTTCCCATAACTTCATTTCAGTCCATAGTCTGCTGCAGAACTCCCACATAGCACAGTGTAAGTTGGAAGATCGGCACGTCATTTTCTACTGAGAGAGCATGCAACCTTCAGGACCCAACATTGGGTTCAACCATTTTAGGCCCTGTCCACATTCTTTCACGTTGCTGTCCCACTTACACGTACCATCAGTTCCAAAGGTAAATCGTTATGCTGGAAAATCTCTCTCCCAGATGCACTATACCTGCTGATTTTGTTCAGATATTTCTGATTTTTGTTTGGAGAATTTGTTCTGTTCTGATCGCCAGACTTCAGGAAGAGTGTGTTTGCACGAGAGGGTGTTCAGAGGAGATTTGTCAAGGTATTGCCAGGGCTCGACCATTCCCACTGCGAAGATAGGCGGAAGAGAGGGCTTCAGGTGCTGGAGCCTAGAGTCGAAAGTGTAGTGCTGGAAAAGCACAGCAGGTCAGACAGCATCTGAGGATCAGGAGAAGCAGTGTTTCTGGCATAAACCACCGCCATTCCATTACCACCTGATGCGTGGAGGAAGAACGTCTCATATTCCGCCTTCGGACCATGTAACCACACGGGATAAATGTGTACTTGAACAGCTTCCTCATTTCACGTCCTTCCACATTCTACCAGTCGCAAGCCTCCATCTAGGCACTACTCTCTTGACCCGTCGATTAAACACCCCTCCGAATTATCACCTTCTCCTTCAGCTTCATCCACCTGTCAATTTCCCAGATATTTTACCACCAACAGAACTCCCCTCCCACTTATATCTAAACCACGACCGACAAGCCACATTCCTGATGAAGGGCTCATGCACAGAACGTCGATTCTCTTGCTCCCGGATGCTGCCTGACATGCTGTGCTTTTAACGCACTGCACTGTTGCCACTGCAAAGATAGATGAGCTCTGCTGGGGCTCTTTATCTGACAGTGGAGAAAGCTGAGCTAGGAACTTATTAACGTGCACAGAAAGGGGATAGACATATGTGATAGGAATAAATTTCTTACGGGAAGGGTTAATAACCAGGGATATAGGATGAGAGAGAGGATATTCAGAGAAGATTTGGGAAGAATGCTTTCACCTTGAGAGTGTTGTTTGTCTCGAACTCACTGTTTGAACGTCTGGAGTCATCAGAACATTCTGGAGTATTTAGCCGAACATTGAGGAGCTAGCCCTTTATGACGAGGTACTGGAAAGTGGGGCAAGGATAACAGATGTTCGATGAATGTCTTGAAACCGTATCTTTGAGTGCAGCAAACTGGAGGCTCGTGCTCCTCTGTGGCGAAATGAAAGGTGTTGTTAAGATTGCGATTCAAGGATTGTTTGTTTGAGTCCCACCAGATTCGGAATCTAGAACATAGAACAATACAGCACAGAATAGGCCCTTCACCCCTCGACGTTGCGCTGACATGTGGACTATTCTCACTGCGTCTCCCTACATTATTCCAAAATCATCCATGTGCTTATCAATTTATTTCACATTTCAGCTGAATCAATGATTGTTCTACTGATTCATCGTCAATTCCACTCATCTGGAGTTCTCGACTCTGCTACTGACCAGAGGACATTCCTCACCTTCTTGGTGGTGAGCTTTGAGGGAATCGTATCATTTGAAACATGATCAGACCAGAATCGGTTCTCATTCACAAAACCGACTGCAAAAGCCCACTGTCTCTAAACACATTTCCCACCCACAGTTGCATAGAGTTTTTCGGTTTATTCACTGTCTTTTTCCCATTGGGTGACAGGTTGATGTGGATAGGTTGGGAAAAGATATTGATGTGTTTGGTCAGCCAAAATGATATCAAATGACGGGGTAGCGCCGGGGGGTGAAATTGTCCCCTCTTGCTCCTTCCCCTGTCTGCGCTGTTTCTGACAGAGGAAATTAAACAACAACATGATGAGGACACTGTGAATGTGCACCACTGAATATCAAGGACCTCCCCTTTATCCCACTGCTCTCACTGCTGGAATACACAGCTCCTGTTGAAGCTTTAATCAGACAGTAGAGGATTCTCTCAGGCGCTCTGTCAGACTGCATGCTCCTTCGCACAGGTTTCCAACTGGGCACATGGAGCAAACGGCCATGTGGATATTGGGGCTTCAGGGACAGATTTTCCCTTTGCTGGATTAGAGCTCTGGCCACGTTAATAAACATGAACTTAAGTGATTCTGTATCTTATGATGAATTCTTTTCATTTTACAATTTAAACTGAAATTCAATTTACTCTTGTTTAACGTTCTTATATCTTTAGTATTCATGAAAACTGTGCAACACGTCCTCGGATGTAGGAATGGTGAAGGTTGATGATGAGTGCAGTAGGTTTCATGTTATCTGTCTGAATTGTCAGAAGGAAGTTGGTGAAGTGTCTTTGAATCAAATTCTGTGCCGAATTGAAGCCGACAGAATGAAAAGCCCTGTGACAGCGATAATGTAACATTGTCTGTAAACAGGACAGTGACCCACCAAATCGCAGCTTTGAATCAAGTCTAATTTGTGCAACATTTTTTCTGTATCCCTTTCCTGAACCTGGTGCTCCAATAGTCACAGGTCAATGTCAATTCCTGCTCCACTGCCTTAACTTTAATTTCAGAATTACAACAAAAGTAGAACAGGTTGGTCGAAGGTCCCAGATGTACGAGTAGCGCACGTTACAGGTTGGCGCTCTGCTGCTCCCGTGGAGCAATTCATCATCACTGAACAGCCTGTGAAATACTGCAGCTGGAATTACAATTATTATCTAAAGCTGTTTTTCCTGATGTTGATCAGGGTTCATTGGTGCACCGGCCTGAAGTGTATTTGAAAAATAACGTCGAATAAAGCAGCATTTATAATAAAACTCCATCTTCTGATTTGTGGGATTATTCTGCATTTGGAAAATGAGGCAATTATCAGCCGGAAAGCTTTCCATATTCCCCAGGCGATTATCCATCTGTGGATCGAGAAACAGAGGTAAAGTTTTAGCATGATGAGATTTTTCAAATCTTTGACCCTCCACTGTATTCCATTCTTTGAAAGGCTGTTAAACACGTTTCATATTATCCCATTTGTTGCAAAGTCGCACAGTTCTTGAAACTGTTCGAAAGATTTATCTCTTTGGGTAGATTGAATGTTGCCAGTGAATCTGGTAAAGTCATAAGAAATAGTTTTGCTGTTGTGCAGAACAGAACGTTCAAACGGATTCCTGGATGAGTCTTTTGGCTGGGATTTTCCCGCGGAGGTTAGTGAGTATTAAATGGACTCAATTCCGTTCCTGGTCATTGTCACCAAAGGTTCAAGGCAACAGATAGCAATGATGGTGATGCTTGACATCTACAAGGCCATTTCTATTCATTCGAATCACAGATTGTCTTACAGATCAAGTGGGAAGGAGAGATGATGATGATCCTTATGGCAACCTGAGACAGTGCGACAATTAATCCCACGTTGTTAGTCTCACTCTATAACATAAGCCAGTTAGCCAGCGCAGTGAGCTAACTGGCTTCCGTGTACTGTAAAGCTATAACAAACAAATCAGTATATTAACAATTGGTAGTAGTTCATGTAGAACCAGCCGCGATACCTTTCAACCCCACCAGCTCTTCTTATACTAAACTTCTTCAGTTGCAGTTGTCATACAATTTCTTTCCAATGAAAGCAAAACAATTCATGAGTGTGTCACTTTTGCATCCTCATCCAGGCAGCCCAAAATCTCTGTCGCTGTTAAATTCGCTCCTTGTGTGTCAGCATGTGGCTTTTCAAATATTTTGGAATCAGCTTCTATTTTCTTTTTTCTTTCTGAAAAATCATCTCCGTTTTCAATAACTCTCAGAATAAAAAGTACCTGCTGTAAACTTATTTGTCATTCCTCGCTGGTTTTGATGCTCTAACCTTTAGTTATACACTCACCTCAACGAGGGAATTTCCCTCCTATTTACTCTTACCAACCTCACATCAGCTGAAAACCCTCCATTAGGATACAACTCAGTCATTCCTGATTTGGTCTGCTTATTCTTCATCTCTCCCACCATCCCATTAAACCCCTTAATTTCTTATCTCTTGGCTTTATCTCCCAGTAAATCTCATTTCCGTCGTCTTGAAAGATTTTGTATCAAGGGAACTCTCACCATATCCTTCCTGCCCATATTCCAACCCCCAACACCCATGTATCACATCATGTCTTTATATCCCAGTAAATTTCGTCTTAATTCCACGCATGAAAACTTACCACTGTGCTATGCAATCTCATTGCCGGTCCAGGAAAGATGTGGGCTATTTCACTTACAGCTGAATCGGTTGGCTGCAGCAACATTGCGTCAAATCGCAGTCACATAGGTGAAAGTTGTGTTCATTTTTAATTTCTTCTCAACGTATGCTGAAGTAACACACTGAGGAATCAATTAATATTGTATGATATACATAAGGGGGCGCGCTAATCTGAGGTTATGGGATCAGTGTCGTTTGAATAACTTAGACCAGAGATTATTCAAATCTCAGGCTCATGAGATTGACAGAGAGGGATGTTGAGCATTATAAACTGTCTTGGCAAAACCCAGTGCTGTAAAGTTGTGGGAATAATGTACTTGAAAGCGTGCTGAAATTTCTGGCTCGCACAAGGAGTCCAGAACAAGGTAACAACATAACATTTGGTCGAAACAACTAAAAGCTTTGTTACATGGCTAAAAAAAGTCAAATTCGAATTCGCCTAATCAGTTTAAGTTATGCCCCAATCAAGTTTGAAGATGGTATTTTAACAATGTGAAACGATCCGATGGTTTGTGGAACAAATATCAGATATGTTCAACAGGGCTTATGCCCGAAACGTCGATTCTCCTGTTCCCTGGATGCTGCCTGAGTTGCTGCGCTGTTCCAGCGACACATTTTCACCTTTGTTCTCCAGCATCTGCAGACCTCACTTTCTCCTCAAAGATGTTCAAAGGTTACCCAGAGTGGCGAAAAGCAGCAAAGACAGCAGCTAAAAGTCCAACAGATGTCGGATGCGAGTAAGATCTCCGAGGAGTGACTATCTGGAGAAAGAGATTGCATAGAAAAATGTATCGTCACCGACCTGTAGGGAAAATCTAAAGAGAAAGATACAACGAGAAGATTCGACAACTGGCTGGTTTTTAAATTTGAACATTTTTGTAAAATCAATGGGCTCGGGGTTGGGGAAAACTTTTCAGACCAGTATTGTAGAGCAGATGGTTAAAGACAGGTTTAGAGAAAGGAGTGTAAGTAGTTGTAAGTTAATTATTCTCTTTAAAATGTAAAAATGTAATAATGTTGTTATTTTTAACTTAATTTTTGCTATAGTTCTTTGCCTCTTGAATTTTAACAGAATACAGCACGGGGTGAATCCTTACTGTTTTGCTTGTTTACATTAGCAGAGGAGTTTACCCCGTTATGTAATGCCAGTTTCTGTGGTTGCTGTATTGTTTCGCTCATTTGTGCATTTTGTCTCATTAACGATTTTGAAGTTGTCCCCCGACGCAAAGGTTCCGTGCATTTGCTCCATTGTACAAAAGGTGTAGTGTGTTGAAGCAACACGATTCCCGACAATAACATCCGACGCTTATTCAATCTATCTATCCTGGTATTGATCCATGGAAACATCACTGCGCACTCTCCTCGAGTTTGGAAAACAATTCTCTCTAAGATAATGTAACATTCCCGCATTCAAGGGGATTTCACTCCATCGCCTTCAATTCCTCACAGAATCCGATTCAACAAGTTTTGTCACTGAGTCATTTCTTTGTTTGTGTTCAAATCATGTGAGCAAAGGGTCACAGTTGGAGAGTGCTGGTCCCATAAAACAGAGGTCAGACCATACTCTGTGCACTGTACTCTGCTGTTCATCATTTCACGAACAGCAGGTAGATGCATCTATGCTCTGCAAAATTTTCACGCCTGTTTTAAGAAACAGTTCCTGGTTCCTACTTTTGTTGTCACACAGACCAAGATTGTAAATGATGGAAACATGCACTAGTAGAGACTGTCTAATCTCCCAAATCCCTTGTCTTCCCAGCAAGTGGTAAGATGCTGGACTGAATCGCTTTCTTCTGTTCCTTATCACTCGTGGATGATGTGAGCTGTGAAAACTTTTCTCTGAGCTGGGAGTAACATGGTAAAGTTTATACACATCATGTGCAGTGTTCCAGAGCGACAAGGCTCGCTGCAGTATGTTTCCGTGCTGATTCAGATTGCAGAGCCCTCGCTGTGAATTCGAGAATTACACAGACAGTGTTCCCGAATACTGGCAGAGATTTTCTCTTTCCCACCAGTTCTGCACTTTTCTATCTTTCTCAGATGGAAATATTTGGACAAGGTTCCCAAATGAATATGAGATCCTGTGCATGCAAGGTCACCCTTTCGTACAGCTTTCCAGAATTTCCATAACACCCACTCCCACTAGCCCCCTCCCCCGCTGCAGAAGCTTGTGATTGATAGGGAGCTGAAGAGCGCATTCACATTGCTCTCCCACAACACTGATTGCCAATAGAAGATGAGTTTGTGCAGCTGCCAGCGGGGGAAGGGCTAGCGCAGCCTCCTGGGAAACGGGAGTCAGAATGGCAAGGAGCTATTATTAAAACTCAGTACTGCCTTCACTCCGAAACAAA
This sequence comes from Chiloscyllium plagiosum, assembly GCF_037043375.1. Lineage (NCBI taxonomy): Eukaryota > Metazoa > Chordata > Chondrichthyes > Orectolobiformes > Hemiscylliidae > Chiloscyllium > Chiloscyllium plagiosum. The sequence goes on along the minus strand of NW_028270189.1, from coordinate 25,249,495 downwards.
AGAAAAAGCATTTTTTAAACAAAGAGACTCACCTGAATTATAGATCACGCTTAAGGTGCGATTCTGTCTCGTTGGTCTTGGGTGTGATATCCCCTCGGGTGGGTGACGTATGCGCGAGAAGTTACACTTGAGCCCTGGAGTTTTGCATACGGTCCCTTTTTTGACTCAGAAAGTATGATTTCGATGAGATCGACGTCAGATCAAGATACTGCATCTTCAAGACAGACACCAGCAGCTTCTTGTATGCCGTTACTGGACAGAGAAATGTATTCTCCAACTTAAATGATGCTGACCCTGTTAATGTGGATCTTGCCGAGTGCACGTCCTGTGCGGAGTAACCTGAATGCCTTGTTTTTCTCACGCTGTGTTCTGCATGTCATTGATTACTATGATCTGCCTTTACCAATTGCAAAGGTTTTCACTGCACTCAGGTAAATGTGACAATCAATCAATCAAATATAATAACCCAATCGAATGACACAGACATTTCCTTGTTGTTTGGATCCAGCACAGCGAAGGTGGGCTGTATGGCCTCAATTTGCACTATTTCGTGATTCTGAGTGAAATCATAGTTAAACTAACTGAATGTGGGAAGTTACTCACAGGTTATATTAACGCAGCCGGGACACATATGCGCCACAGTGTATCACACAAAAATAGTGAAGATCTTCTTGAAGTCATCCTCTGAGGCACAGGCCACATGCCAGATTAAAAGCTGAAGACCACGGGAAACTGCTGTGGTCAGCGCTAACAGAGCGATCCAGCGGGAGCATACTGGACTCATAACCCAGAAATTAATGAATTGAAAACATCCTCTTCTAGTTGATAATTCCAGGTTTCAGTGTGTGTACTGCCGGCCAGTGTTCCTCTATAACATAGCTCCATTTCAACGTGTTGCATGTTGTTTCAATTTCCACTTCCTTTCTCTCAATGTATCTGAAATGAATATCACATACTGATACACCCGCCAAATTTACACAGGTGAGGAAACATACTTGTAAATGTCTGGAAACTCTTTCCCTGTTCTCTATCTTTCTTCTATGATTGGATTCGCAAACCCACTTGCCAGAGCTGGGAATAAACTGGTGTAGGTAAGCTCTATCAGTTGCAGAGTGCTCTATGTGCATGACGCCCTGCATTTAGTCCCCACACTATTTCACACAGCAGTGTCCTCCCTGTTAAATGAAAAGCCATGAATGAGAATTGGATCATCTTGTTGGAGACAACATTACGACACAGACACAGTTCCGCATTATTAGGACGTGCATCACCAATTATGAGATATACAGGTGACACAGAGTCGCAGTGGACTCGATGGGCTGAACGGCTTCTGCCGGCGCGTGAATGATGCCACACATTGATGCTGTCCCTCCTCTTATCTCTGAGACAGAACGGCTGAGGGTGAAACAATGTCTCATCTTTAACCCTCCTACTGCGTTAGATTATCTGCAACCCCGCAGCTCAGGGCTGTGGGAATGGCGCTCAGTGAGTGAGGGTTTTACTCGGATTGTCTTCATCTCGGATAGTTAGGGCTCAGATGCTAACTGCTGCCCGATTGCAGCAAAGAAAAAGATGTCCGTATTATAAAAAAACTTCTCTGTAAGAATTGCTCTGTGAAGATGGATTCTGAACACCTAACAGGCTGCACAAAAATGCCCTCACATGACTTTACCTGAGGGAAGAGTATCCGGAGTACATTTCTCTACTTGCCATTATCACAACATCTTTGTCGCTATCGCAGATAAATGATATTTGGAGGAAGTTCCCAATCAAACTTGCTGATTTCCAGCACTTGAGGGTCCTGGTTGTGCCGATGAGAGAGAGCTTTAGAGCGTGTTAGCGCTTGCCTCCCCTCACACTGCCTGCTGGTGGATGGAAATAGATGAATAATCTGCCAATGGACACAGCTCAGTCCAAACGGAAGGGATAAACAGCACCATCCCGCCAACAAGGAGAGGGAATGAGTAGGTGATATTCTTGAACCTCTATGCTGTTTCAAAATCCGAGAGCAAAGTGGGATGTAGTTAGATCTGAGTGAATCTCAGCTGGTTTCGTGCTAGAAATGCAAGAATTCGCTTCGTAGCTTGTGTTAATACTGGCATGTGAGAATTCTTACTTCAAGTCGCCTTCGAGCCTTAGCTGTTTGATTTCACTTTTGCCCGATCGCCCTATCAACTGTTAGATAAAAAAGGTGCACATTATGAAATTGTACCCCTTGAAATAACTTTGTCTTTTGTGGTCAGAAGTGTCATTGTAGTGGGCATGACACAATACCATACGTGGTGAAATTGAAACAAATGTTTCAGGATGTTAGCACACACAATCCCACTCTGAATAAATCCACCATGTGGATGTTCACACAGTTCTGAATGCTGACATTTAGGAAATGGGAAAGTGGAATGATTGGAAGCAGCGCTGAACAGGTTGATGGGAATGGCGTGGTGTATGAGGAATAGCAACAATAAAGGTCATTTGGAAGGTTGGGACAGTTCTCCATGGAGAACAGAAGGCCGAAAGCTGGCTTTATTGAACCTTTCCAAGTCATGAGTGGTTTAGACATAGGAGAAAATGATGGGAGAATGCTCCCTACGCCTGAAAGTATCGAGAATGATTCGGTAGAGTTTTAAAGTCATTACTAAAAGAAGAAAAATGCACATGAGGAAGAACGTTTTCACATCGGGAGTGGTTCGGGTCTGCAAAGACTTGGCAAAGACACAGTTTCAATCAAGTTATTTAAAAACTAATTTGATGTTTATGTTGAAAGTAAACGTGTGCAGAGTTACAGGGAGAAGGCAAGAGAATGATACCAAAACAGAAGCACATTTATCTCTGTGGGGAGCCAGCACATCTAAGGTGGATTGTGACACATTTGTGATTCTGAGTGGAATCACAATTCGACCAACAGAATGCAGGGAGTTAGATAACGGTGATTTTGGCAAAGCCAGGACACATCTACACAACAGAATATTACCCAGCAGGTACATGTCACAGGGAGGATGGGGCTCTCTGAAAATCATGCAGGGTGTCCTGCCATCAGACACAGCGCACTTCACTTTCAGATTATACCAGAGTGAGAGCCAAGGAAGACAACTTGGTTAATTGTACGTTTTGTCAGCACGGGAATTATGAACAATGATTGGAAGTGGAAATAGTGGTGATTTGTACACATTTGAAGTGTTTACGGGAAACAGGGAGCTGAGGAAGACACAAGGTAAAGCCATTGAGATCTGACTACAGGAGCAGCAAATACGTTGGACAGCGCAGAGGAGATCATTGAAGTCTTGAATTCTGGTAAATGGCCCGAGCGTGCTTTCACAAGGCCACACTTTTAGAAAAGGTAATGTGTGCTTGGTTCTTGGCCTTATGTTGTAGCAAGGCAAATATCACTGTTACACCGCAGGAAATTCCATTTTCCAAGGAGAGGGCAGTCAGCATTTTACAAAGGAGTATATTCTGAAAACTTTCACATAAATTGTTGCATTCCATCATTGTGTCTTGCTTTGTTTCATTCCCACTTGAACTGTCATTGTGCCCGCACTGAAGGTGTGTTGCTTCTTCTGCGTGCCTTTTACAGTCTGAGTGACATGATGAGGCTGTACTGCCCCATCCTCTGATGCAATTTTCCACTTCAATTCAGTTTACCCTAACTTCGTTATCTGATAACTTTCCCATTGTTTCAGTTTTAAGCGCTCGTCTTAGAACCAACCTGTCCTCCTCCAAAATAAATTCGAATCTCAGCCACACGGTTATCATTGCAAACCTGCGACACCTTCATTCTGAGGTCAATATTTACTGCTGTCTCATTTCACATTATCAGCTACCGTGCTCTCCGGTGGCTTCTAGAAATGACTATTAATATAAACTGCTGCAAAATCCGCCAATATGAAATAAAAACATAAAGTTTCAAGAAACTTTGTCATCCACAAACAAACGACAATAAGGAATATAACTGTTGGGACAAACGTTAATGCAAGAACATTGCCAAATCTGAGTCTGAAAATCTTGCTGCAATTGTTTTGCTTTTAATGAGCACACACATTGAGTTCAATGCACACCGATCCCCAACTCGGAGAAGGGAATCCTTGGCTTTGAAGATGCGTTGAGAATGTTCATTGGATTCATCACAGTAATGGGAGGACTGTCCTCTGGGAGCATATGAATAAAATCATTCAATGTCGAATGGCGTTTCCAAACATGAGTGGTGAAGGGAATGTCTCCATTCACAAATTAAACATTGGGTACGATTTAATACAGGGACACACGAACAAACCAGACAAGAACACAGAAAGACGATAAACAATAGATATGACAATTACTTTTTGGATAGGTTTGATTTTAGATCCACGGTGGTCTTTGTCGACGGGTATTTCATGTCCACAACCAGTCTGCACAGAACACGACTGCAGCCCCACTGTGATGTGATTGAATCTCAGTTACATTTAGAAAAAGCTGAGACTCACTCAGGTCAAGGAGATTTCGGGATGCTGGCCTTACAAACCTTTTCCCTAATTCCTTGGAAGTACAAAGGATGTTTTTATGGCGAGGTTGTTCATGATCTGGCTAGACAATAATGAACGTTGTTTGAATTTATGAATAGGGAAATTATATTACAAAGCAAAGAGTTCATAGCGAAACTGTAAAATCTAAAGGTCAAACTCAGTGCAAACATTGTTTGTAATCTTTGTCCTCACTCTCCAACAAAAACGTAAAGACATTAGAAAGGGCACAACCACGATTTCCTGTATATAAAGGCATGAGGAAACTCAGGATTGAGGTTTACTGAGGCATAAAAACATTAGAAATGATACAAACCGATTTTATGAGGATGATAGACAGAATGAGGGATTTTAATCACATGATTTGGAAAACGCTGTACCGGAAACATGCAAGTTTGGGAAGTAAACGAAAGACATCATTCACATTATACAAGGTTTGAAGTGACTAAATTAGCTGCATTCCATCTTTCAAGTAAATCAATAAATAGAGTCTCAGATTCAAAACCATTGGTCAATGATCCAGAAAAACCTGGGTCAGCGTTTCTTCTTCTCAAGAGCTATTTAAATCCAGAACGAATTTCCAGAGAGAATGATAGAAGCTGAGTCCAGAGTGTTTCATAAGACACATGAACTCGAACACAAGTAGGGAATTTACCACTGGGAGAAAGTCAAAGTTCATGTACAAATTTCGAATTTTGTTGAATAATCAAAAAGGACTTTTCATGAACACGTCCGGCTGGATAAGATGGAATATAAAATGTTCATGAATTTGAAAGGTATGGCATATTATTCAATGTGAAACATTGTAAATTGACTTAATCTTCTAGAAGATTGCAAACAAAAATTACTTCCAAATGAGAAGGAACTGAGTTGTCGCTAGGAGACATAATGCCTGCTAGGAGACTGTTACTTCATTGCTGTTGTGAAACGAAGTCCTGCGGTATCTCGACTCGTTGTTATTTGGTTTACTGGCGAATGGAAAAATCGTTCCAATGGATTTCGATGCCATATGTTAATGAATTTCTCCAATTACCTTCATTTCCGCCCTGGAGACTTTGGAAGGGAAAGGTAATCCAATCGAAACTGTGATTGGTGAAATTCACTTTTTAACGCCCATTCTTATTAAGTCCTTTCTTTCTCTCTTTTCAGCATTGTCTTGGAAGTGGTGGTGCACGAAGGCTGCAGCATGTATGAAAGAGTAGTTTGGAATTGCCCTGTGGTTAGTTGTGAGATTATTTTATGACTCATGCACTCGGACTGCCTCAAATTTAGCATTCATGCATCTCTGTGTCTGAAAATGCATTTGGTTTGCCAGTTTTGTTTGTGTTCCGTGTTAAATGCGTTGTGGTTTGCGATTCGCTCAATATATTACGAGTTAACAGGGTTTCTGAGCTGAGGCCTGCTCAGTTGTGTGCATTTTCCCTGTAGTCTGGTGTTTTTCATGTTCCCTATAAACGTGGAAGATGTGCTGTTTCGAGCAATGGGTGAAATCATTTAGCATTCATGCATCTCAGTGTCTAAAAATGCATGAGGCATGCCAGTTTTGTTTGTGTTCCGTGTTAAATGCTTTCTGTTTTGCGATTCGCTCAATACATTTCGAGTTAACAGGGTTTCTGAGGTCACTTCCAGCAGCAAAAATCCTCAACTGAGGATCTGGGAAAATTTCACAGAATATGGTCAGTCGGAGCTAAAATAAGGAAGTCGTTCGTTTCTGCGGTGTTTCACAATACTACCTTTCCCGTGAGCAGTCGAACAGACGAAATGATTGTGCCACAGACTGCGATGGCAAACTCCGCTAAAAAGTAATCCTTTAAAGTCGGTGGAAGCAACACGAGGTTATTGGGGTACACCGCATGGAAACAGATACTGCGGCTATCTCGTCCATGCTCACCACATAGCCAAAATTAAACAAGTCCCGTTCCCTAGCATTTGGCCCCAATCCCTCTAAACGCATCCTATCCAGAAACTCACCCGATTACCTTTGCAATTTTCTGAGTGTAATAGGCTCCTCCACTTCCTCTGGTCGATCATTCCAAACACGCACAACCTTCTGTGTGGGAAATGTGCCTCAGTTCCTTTGTTAATTTCAGCCCACTCACCTTAAATCTATGCTCTCGTTTTCAACTCACACCGACTTCGATAAAGTACGTAAATACTCAGTTTACAACCCTTCCATAAGATCATGTCGCAGCTTTTACGCTGCAGGGAAAGTCTATTCCACCAGCCTATTCCACCTCGCCCCACGGTACAAACATCGACGACATCTTTGTCTATATTTTGTCATCAATTTAACGTGTCTTTTTTTTACGTTTTCAAGATGTCAATTACGCTGGACAACAACGAGCTATTGGAAACAGAAAGGTGAAACGAAGAACGGCTTCAACTTTCAGTGCTCGACGCCACTGAGCGGCGGCAGGGCCGGCTGTGGCTTGTTTCTGTAGTGTAGTGGTCATCAAGGAAAGTGGCATCTCGAACTGGCTCCGAGGTCAGAGCATTCTCACAATGTGATCTGTCGTTCTCGCATTGTAATGCTACCTCCTGTTTTTGGGTGGAGAACATTCTTTGGGACTCTTATTCTGAAAAAAAAACAGACACAGTGACTGAAACTATGCTGCACGGTATGATGTGGAACACGGCCTGCTCAGGTTTGTGCATTTCCCCTGTAGTCCGGTGTGTTTCATGTTCCGTGTAAACGAGAAAGTCGTCCTCTTTCGAGCAATGTGTGAAATCATTTAGCAAAGCAAGAATGGAAATTCCAGTAATGTCAAGCAGCTCATGGTAATTTGACCAAATCATAAGCGAACCTATATTCTCACGCACTCACAGATACATTTATAGGTGAAAAGAGTCTGAGAAGGTCGACTCAGCTTACCATTGATTTTTGTCTGGATTGATGGGCTAAAAATATCTACTGCGAAATTGACATTGTAGCCGGGCACATCCCAGCAGCTGTGCGAGTGTGAGAGGAATCATGGAACCCTTTTCATGTGACTTTGCATTTGTTTTTATGCAGGAACACAATTGGAAATACAAGAAAATGGGCTGGCTGCGATCGGTTGGTAGTGTGGCCGAGCAGTCTAAGGCGCTGGATCCCGGTTCCAATCTCGAAGGGGGCGTGTTTCGAATCCCACCCCTGCTATTTCTGCTGATCAACTCCAACGCTGCAGCTTGTTAAAATGCTGTTTCGGTGCCCACTGTATATTGATGTTGACAACAAAAGTACAATGAGTTTGGTTCCCAGGGAATTAACTGTGGTGTGGGATACTGCCAAATATTTCAAAATGTGTCTGCTGTCATGATCGTGTTCGCCTCCCGCGCGGAACATCGCAAGCAGTTCTGCCGTCCCAGACAAGTTGAGCTTTTACTGGAACCGAATGGAGACTGTTATTTCATCGCTGTTGTGAAACGAAGTGCTACATGACTCTACTCGTTGTTATTTGGGTTTCTAGCTAATGGGAGCATCGTTCCAATGAATTTCGATGTCATACCTTATTGAATTTCTCCCATTTCCTTCATTTCCGTTCTGGAAACATCGGAAGGGAAAGGTAATCTAATCGAGACTGTGATTGGTGAAATTCACTTTTTACGGCCAATTCTTATTATGTTCTTTCTTTCTCTCTTTTCAGCATTGTCTGGAAAGTGGTGGTGCACTCAGGCTGCTGTATGTTTGAAAGAGTCGTTTGGAAATGCCCTGTTGTTAGTTGTGAGATTACTTTATGACTCATGCCTTCGGACTGTTTCACATTTAGCATTCATGCATCTCTGTGTCTGAAAATGCATGAGGTATGCCAGTTTTGTTTGTGTTCCGTGTTAAATGCTTTCTGTTTTGCGATTCGCTCAATACATTTCGATTTAGCAGGGTTTCTGAGGTCACTTACAGCAGCAAAAATCCTCAGCAGAGGATCAGAGAAAATTTCACAGAGTATGGTCAGTCGGAGCTAAAGTAAGGAAGTCGTTCGTTTCTGCAGTGTTTCGCAATACTACCTTTCCTGTGAGCAGTCGAACAGACTAAATGATTGTGCCACAGACTGCGATGGCAAAATACGCTAAAAAGTAATCCTTTAAAGCCGGTGGAAGCAACATGACGTTATTGGGGTACACCGTGGAAAAAGATACTTCGGTGGACCTCGTCCATGCTCACCACATAGCCAAAATTAAACAATTCCAGTTCCCCAGCATTTGGCCCCAATCCCTCTAAACGCATCCTATCCAGAAACTCACCCGATTACCTTTGCAATTTTCTGAGTGTAATAGCCTCCTCCACTTCCTCTGGTAGATCATTCCAAACACGCACAACCTTCTTTGTGGGAAATGTGCCTCAGGTCCTTTGTCACTTTCAGCCCACTCACCTTAAAGCTATGCTGTCGAGTTTTCAACTCACACCAACTTGGGTAAAGCACGTAAATACTCAGTTTACCACCCTTCCATAAGGTCATGTCGCAGCTGTTACGCTGCAGGGAAAGTTGTCCCAGCATATTCCACCTCGCCCCACGGTACAAACATCGACGACATCTTTGTCTATATTTTGTCATCAATTTAACGTGTCTTTTTTTTACGTTTTCAAGATGTCGATTACGCTGGACAACAACGAGCTATTGGAAACAGAAAGGTGAAACGTAGAACGGCTTCAACTTTCAGTGCTGTATGCCACTGAGCCGCAACACGGCCGGCTCTCTTGTTTCTGTAGTGTAGTGATCATCACGTTCGCCTAACACGCGAAAAGTCCCCAGTTCGAACCTGGGCCGAAACTGCGTTGTTCTTCAACTGCAGCCTTTTACATGGACAAGAGCTGAGCTTTCTTGCATGCTTTCCCATCTGCAAACCTGCCTTCGAATTTGCTTGAACAAATCTGCTCTGGTAGTGAAATGTAATGCAATTCCATTTAATTACAGCGCAAAGCGTTGTTAAGTTTTTCTCCAACCTGGTTCTGATCATATGCCATTCTGTTTGAGAGTGTCGTTACCGCCTTCTGATCCTTCCACGAAAAGCAGTACCGCATTTGTATTCCTTGCGCAGGCGGCTCGGTTCAAAGACAGGAAAGAAGCTGATGCTCTGGTGTCACAGCGCACCACGAATTCCTGAACTTGTCTGTCTGTCAAATCTACCCCAAGGTCGTCTCAGAAAGACCTCAATTGGAAGCTGGCAATCGTGATTCAACGTGCGAGAATTGGCACCAGATGCCCTGAATCATGTTTTGGAGCAATTTGCACGTCAGTGGCTCATTCAATCAGCAACAGCAATGAAAGAAATTACACTCTCAGAGGAACCGTTGGGCTTGCGCATTCATAGCGTCGCTAGTATTAAGGTCCGCCCCGAGATCTAAGTCATGTTGGAACTGAAACGGAGGAATCGACAGATAGGCTACAGAATGACATCGCATCCATTTGGTTTTCTTTAAATCACTGACGAGCAGGAAAATGTACACGGGGAGGGCGAGTGGGGAAGTGAGGCAGTTGCAACTCTGGTGAAATTCCTTCTTTGTGATTCACTCAGCAACCGGAGACGTGAAGGTGACTCAGGCGTGAGAGCTCTTCACATCGAGAACAAAAAGCACTCAAGGCCAGTTAGCACCTCTTCCGGAGTGGGGGTGGGGTGAGGTAATTACCTTTTGACTTCTGTTACGATGTTCAGAAACTGGCTTTTAGATTGACGTTTACAGAAACTGCATTTCTAAAAAGCACCATGGAATTTAGCAAAATTTATTATGTCGCTTCTCGTCGATTCCCATACAGGTTTCCAACTCAGTTGGTATCCATGTGGCTCATGCCCAGGAGTGAACATCTCAGCAGCAAATTGCACGGTTAAGGTAAAAGACAAGGAAAGTGGCATCTCGAACTGGCTCCGAGGTCAGAGCATCCTCACAATGTGATCTGTCGTTCTCGGATTGTAATGCTACCTCCGGTTTTAGGGTGGAGAACATTCTTTGGGACTCTTATTCTGAAAAAAAAACAGACACAATTACTGAAACTATGCTGCACGGTATGATGTGGAACACGGCCTGCTCAGGTTTGTGCATTTTCCCTGTAGTCCGGTGTGTTTCGTGTTCCGTGTAAACGTGAAAGGTGTCCTGTTTCGAGCAATGGGTGAAATCATTTAGCAAAGCAAGAATCGAAATTCCAGTAATGTCAAGCTGCTCATGGTTGTTTGACCAAATCATAAGCGAACGCATATTCTCACGCACTCACAGATACATTTGTAGCTGAAAAAGTCTGAGAAGATAGACCCAGCTTACCATTGATTTTTGTCTGGATTGATGGGCTATCAATATCTGCTGCGAAATTGACATTGTAGCCGGGCACATCCCAGCAGCTGTGCGAGTGCGAGAGGAATCATGGAACCCTTTTGATGTGACTTTGCATCTGTTGTTATGCAGGAACACAATTGGAAATACAAGAAAATGAGGCGGCGCGGCGGTCGGGTAGTGTGGCCGAGCGGTCTCAGGCGCTGGATCCAGGTTCCAAGTTTCAAAAGAGGCGTGGGTTCGAATCCCACCACTGCCATTTCTACTGATCAACTCAACGTTGCAGCTTGTTAAAATGCTGTTTCGGTACCCACTGTATATTGATGTTGAAAACAAAAGTAAAATGGGTTTGCTTCCCAGGGAATGAACTGTGGCGTGGGATAATGCCAAATATTTCAAAATGTCTCTGCTGTCATGATCGTGTTCGCCTCCCGCGCGGAAAATCGCAAGCAGTTCTGCCGTCCCAGGCAAGTTGAGCTTTTACTGGAACCGAATGGTGACTGTTCTTTCATCGCTGTTGTGAAACGAAGTCCTACGGTGACACTACTCGTTGTTATTTGGGTTTCTAGCTATTGGGAAAATCGTTCCATTGCATTTCGATGTCATACCTTATTGAATTTCTCCCATTTCCTTCATTTCCGTCCTGGAAACATCGGAAGGGAAAGGTAATCTAATAGAGACTGTGATTGGTGAAATTCTCTTTTTACGGCCAATTCTTATTATGTGTGTGGAGAGAGAGAGCCGAAGGTGATGTTTTAGTAGATGGATGACGTTTCCCATGTGCACTGCGTTAAATTCCGGGAAAATCGATGTTAAACTGGTTTCATGTTATGCAGTTTGTTGCAAACTCGCAATGGTCATTGTAATAATCCAAAAAAAATAGACTGTTTGCATAGGACCGTCGGAATATAGTTTTCAATTTTAGTCTGAGCATCTTTCAACTGAATTGGTGTGCTGCAGAGAAGTACAGAGGGTTAAAAATACAAAAAAAGACAGGGTCTACTTGGTGGTGGAGATAAGAAAGCCTGAAATACACCTAATATCATGTGAATATGATCAAGTCTTTAAAGTAGGTGTTGCGTCTCCAAGTGACGATTCTATTGCTACTCATTAGGATGCAACTTCTTCCTGCAGTTATTTTATGACATCAGCCCCATTTAGAATGCTTCACCTTGAATAGTACGCTACACCTTTCAAATCCATGAGCTTTTTGTACTCAGTCTTATTCAGCTGTACGTGTTCATGAAATGCCTTTGTGTCTGAAAACAACCAAATTCGAAATTAAACCACACTCACACGTTTTCTTTCATTCAGTGGTAAATTCCTTCCTTGTCCGTTTGTTCGTGCGTCTTTGAAAACACTACGAATTCAGAAATCTATGTTTTATTTCTGGAAAGTAATTCAGGATTTCAGTAACTATATTGAGTGGAAGAAACTCTCATCCAATCTTTTCTTAATCATTCACTAATCGGTTAGAAGCTCTAACTAAAGTTGTTGGTTCACTCGAAAGAGGGAATTTCCCCGATTTAGTCACTTCAAATCGCACATTATGTGAAAATCTATTTTGTTTACTTTTAGATTTGAGTGTTTCTGGTCCAGCATTTCCACATCTCGTGAATAAACTCCTTCATTCTGTATATCATGCCGATGAAACAATTTCTATCCTTTCTGATGTCTTTATGTCCCGGGAAACCCCCGTCCCTGGGCTTCCTAATATCTTGATATTCAGTAAGCAGTGTCTGTGCCTTTTCTAACCTCTTCACATGTCTTTGGTGGAGAATGAGGACAAGGATTACACACAATGCTCCCACCGAGGGTGACCTAAAGATTTCACAGTTACGTGATGAACTCTTTGCTTTTTAAATATAATTTCTCTAAATCTCCATGACCTGAGTGAGTTTCAGCTATTTCTAATGGTAACCGAAGTTCAAATACATCACAGTCGGGCTCTAGTGATTCCAGTACAGACGGATTTTGGACAGTAAATATCATTATGAAATGTCACCATGGATCTGAAATCAACACTTTCCACATAGTAATTGTCGTAGCTATTGTATCGTATGTCCGTGTTCTTGCCCACTTTGTTCATCAATTCATGTGTCCCTGTATTGAGTTCTACTGAATTATTAATTTGTGAATCTAGACATTCCCTCCACCTCTTAATCGAAACTCCATGAAGCATTGAATAATTGTACTTATATGCTTCCAGAGTACAATCCTGCCATTACTGTGATGAATCAGTGAACTTTCTCCAAGTATCATCGAAGGCAAGGATTTCCTTCGACAGTTTATGAGATCATTACAGCACTGAAGCCCATGTGCGCGTTCAATAAAACTAAAGCAGTTGCAGCAAAAGTTTCAGGCTAAGATTTTGCAATCTGCTTGCATTGCTTGTCCTAAAAGTTACATTCCAAATTGTGGTATTTTCCGATAGCATTTTCAGAATCTTGAGCAATGACATTTAAATTTTGCCAGAACACTATCATTCACTGTTCTCTCTTTCCCTTATGGTTCTCCGATTTAATATCCTGTATTTTCTCAGTTTATCTTACTGTTTCAACAATTCAAACAATCTCGCTCCTGATTACCAATCTGAGAAAATACCAGTTTTTTAAAATTTATATACCGTGCAGCTATATACGTGACCAATGCCTTTCCGTGCAAGTGGAAAGGCATTTGTCACGTGAACCAAGTAGCAGTAGCGGGCTGGTGCAACCTGGCCATTCGATCGCAGTCATATTCAAAACATTTAACATAATCTTGAGCCAAATCATATTCGTAGAAAATAAGAAAAAAAAGTGAAAGAACCGCCGATGTTGAAAATCAAACAAAACAAAGACAGAGGTCGCTGGAAAAGTTCAGAAAGTCTGGCAGCATCTGTGGAGGGACGGACCCAGTGGATCTGAAACGTTAACTGTGATTCATCTGCACAAATGCTGCCAGCTCTGCTGAGGTGTTACAGCAATTTCTGTTTATTTTTGAGATTGGCAGATGTTGCAGCACGTTATGAGAACAGTGCTTTCTGGAGGCAAACAGTCAGCACGGACCCGGTAGTGTGAAATGAAACCGCAATAATGAATGAATCGAAAGTGTGATGCTGGAAAAGCACAGCAGGTCAGGCAGCATCCGAGGAGCAGGAGAATGGACGTTTCAGGCGTTAGCCCTTCATCAGGAATGATGCTTGTGAGTCAGCGTGAGGCACACTGTTGAAGCCAGGCGCCAACTCGCAGACAACTCTCCCTACTGCCCTCGATCACAGCATCACCTCCCATCATCTCCCAGACAATCACAATCTCATCACCTCTGGGGAATCTCCCATCTACAGTCTCCAATCTCATTTCCCATGAACCCCACACTCTGCATTTCTACCTCGTTCCTTAGTTCTGTTGTCTCAGACTGCGCCTGTCCGACCCGACTCATCTCTTCCTATTTCAACACCTTCCTGTCTCCCCAGTACAGAAAATCCCCACCTACGTTCGTGACACCACCTATGCACTTCATCTCCTCCAAGACGTTTGTTTCCCTGGCCCACCATGCGTCATCTTAACCTTGGACGTCCAGTCCCTGTACACATCCATCTGCCATGACGAAAGTCTCCACGCCCTCTGTTTCTTCGTCTCACCCCATCCCAACTTGTACCTTTCCCCGACACCCTGCTCCAACTGGCTGAACTCGTCCTCAACCTCAGCAACTTCTCCTTCCAATCCTCCCACTTCCTCCAAACCAAAGGGGTAGTCACGGACACCCGCATGTGACCTAGCTATGCCTGTTTCTTTGTCAGATATGTGGAATTACGCGTCTTTCGCAGTTACACTGGCACCTCTTTCCACCTGTTCCTCCACTACTTTGATGAATGCATTGGCGCCACTGCATGATCCCACGAGGAGTTTGAACAGTTCACCAACGTTACCAACACTTTTCAACCCGACCTCAAATTCACCTGGATCATCTTGGCAAATTCCCTCCCATTTCCGGGCCTGTCCATCAACATCACAAGGGAACGATTAATTACAGATATATACGGCAAGCCCACCGACTCCCACAGCTACCAAGACTACACGTCCTCACACCCCACTTCGTGTAAAAACGCCATCCCTTATTCTCAATTCCTCCGCCTACACCACATCTTTTCCCAGGATGACCAACTACACCTCATTCTTCCATTATCGCAAATTCCCTTCCCACGTGGTTGACGATGCCCTCCATTGTATCTCCTCCACTTCACACACCACCGTCCTTGAACCCCACCCCTCCCGCAACAAGGACAGAACCCCATGGTCCTCAACTTTACCCCACCAACCTCCGTATAAAACACATACTCCACCACTTCTGCCATCTCCAAACAGACCCATCATCAGATGCATGTTTCCCTCCCAACCCCTATTATGATTCTGAAAAGGCCATTCCCTCTCAGAACCCCCCCCCATCGGGTCTAAAACCCCCAATAAGCCCACACCCCGCTGCTGGCATCTTTCCATGCCACCGCAGGAACGGTAAAACCAGCACCCATACACTCTACTCATCTCCATCCAAGGCCCCAAGGGATCCTTCCACATCCGTTAGAAATTCAGCTATACCGCTGCCAATGTCATCTACTGCATCCGTTGCACCCAGTGTGGTTTCCTCTACGTCAGGGGGACAGGACGCCTTCTTGCAGATCATTTCAGAGAACATTTCTGGGACAACCGCACCCAACAACTTCACCATCCCGTGACTGAGCACTTCAACTCCCCATCCCACTCCATCAAA
This sequence comes from Chiloscyllium plagiosum, assembly GCF_037043375.1. Taxonomy (NCBI): domain Eukaryota; kingdom Metazoa; phylum Chordata; class Chondrichthyes; order Orectolobiformes; family Hemiscylliidae; genus Chiloscyllium; species Chiloscyllium plagiosum. The sequence goes on along the minus strand of NW_028270189.1, from coordinate 25,234,009 downwards.
GACGTACAGGTCTTGGGCCTCTTTCACCGCCAAACCATAACCACCCAACACCTGGAAGAGGAACGGCGTACATTCCGCCTTGGGATTCTGCCACCTCACGAGATAAGTCTGGATTTGAACAGTGTCTCATTTCTCTTCCCCCAAGTCCCAAGCCTCAAACTTGGCACCGCCACCTGGACCTATTCCATCACTGCTCCTTCTAACCTATGATCTTCTCCCTCATCTTCATCCAACTATCGCTTTCCCAGCTAACTCCCCCCAACCCCATACCCCTAACATTTATCTCTCAGACCCGAATCACAAGCCTTATTGCAGGTGAAGGGCTTATGCTTGAAACGTGGACTCTCTTGCTCTACGGAACCTGACTGACTTGCTGTGCTTTTCTAGCACCACACTCCTGATTCTGATCTCTAGCATCTGCAGTCCTAACTTTCTCCTGGGAATAATCAATGACGTCGGAGTGAAGATGCTCCTGGAGTGCAGTGATCACAGTGTGACTGAGTTTTGCATTTATTTTGGGTGAGGGCAGACTGGATCTGAGACGAGCGCTTAACACCTAAACAACCGGAATGGTATCAGATACCGAAGTTAGGGCGGGCTGAAGTGAAGTGGAAAATTCTGTCAGAAGGTGGGTCAGTACAACTGCATCATATCACCCAGACTGCAAAAGACATGCAGAAGGAGCAAATCAATTTCAGTGCAGGCACAGGTAAAGTGGAAAGGAGAAAATACAACACACTGAGATGGAGTGGAATTATTTATGAGAAAGAGTTCAATATTTAAGCTATTTTACGCACAGACTGTCCTCACATTGGAAAAAAGGAATTTCCAGCAGTGTAATGTCGATATTTGCCTGCAACATCACAATTCCGAGAGACACTGACATATTATCTTCTGTAGCAGCGTGGCCAAGGAAAAGCATGATTGGCCCATCAATCAGAATTCAATACTTCAAAGCTCTCCTCTGCACCGTACAATCTATTTGCTGCTCCTGTAGTCAGATCCCATTCGCTTCACAGTGTATCTTTTTCTGCTTCCTGCCACTTGAAACCTGAGCTAATCACCAGTGTTTCCACTTTAACTTATCTTTTGTAACTCCTGAGCTGACACAGGTACGAGAGACCAATTGGCCTTCTCGAGCGCTCTCTCTCTGGTATGATCTGAATGATAAAGGGTAATGTGTCTGAATTTCCCCACGCGGGATGGTGCTGTTTATCCCATCCCAGCGGACTGAGCTGCCTCCATTGGTAGAGTTGTCTCCATTGGTAGAGTAACACACAGTAACTGTGAAGATCTTTTGGATGTCATCCTCGAAGGTACATGCGCCAAAAGCTGAAGACTGCGGGACACTGCTGTAGTCAGCGCTAACACAGAGGCCCAGCGGGAGCCTGGTGGGCCAATAAACCAGAAATTAATGGGTAAAAAGATTCTTCTTTGCAGAAGAACCCGATTCAAACCATCTCCTGGGGAGAAAACGGATGTGGGAGGGCGGACAGTCTCAATTAGTTCCAGCATTTACAATCTTGGTCCATGTGACAACAAAAGCAGAAACCTGGAACTGTTTATCTTGCTTCTGAAAAACAGGTTAGTAAATTTTGAAGAGCTTAGATATTTCTTCTTGGTGTTCATGAAATTATCTAGAGCAGAGTACGGTTCCCTGAGTATGGTCTGACTTCTGGGTTATGGACTGTGATATTCTGCTCACATGATCTGAACACATACAAAGAAATGGCTCAGTGACAAGATCTGCTGAATCGGAATCAATGAAGAACAGAAGCTGATGGAATGAAAGGAGCCATAAGAGCGAGAATGTAGCAAGTTATTTTCCAGACTCGAGGAGAATGCATAATGTTGTTTCCAGGAGTCAATATCTATATAAATTGACCGAATCAGTGTTGGGTGTTATTGTACTGCATCTTTTGTACAATATTGCAAAAGCACGGAACTTTTGTGTAGAGGGGACAAATTCAAACTCCTCAACGAGGCAATACACACAAATGAGGTAAACAACAAAATAACCACACAAATTAGTGTTACGTCATGGGGTAGACATCCTTGCTCAAATTTCGCTCAAAATCGCTCTCTGTCTAATTCCTAAGACTGCGATTCGAACAGTGAGTGGTATGTCAATACAAACTGCTCTGATCTCACAACTTCAGCATTTCATATGCCCCCTTGTGTATGTCTGACAATAGTAATTGATCCCTCACTGTTATACTTCAGCACACGTAGAGAAGAAATAACTGTAAGGACAACAGTAATGTATGTGACTGGGATTTTATCCGATTCTGTTGCAGCCAATTGATTCAGCTGTAATTGAAATTGCTTCCACCTTTCCTGTGTCGGTAATAAGATTGCATAGCTTAGAGGTGAGTTTTCATACATTGAATTGGTCTCGGCATCCTATCTCAGATTGAAATGTAATGGGATATAAAGACATGATGAATGACACGAGCAGCATTTATTGGAATATAAAGATATTAGGAATGACACGGCCAATGATTCACTTGATACCATGTCGTTGGAAACGATGGAAATGAGGTTTACTGGGTGATAAAGCCACTAGAAAAGAATAGAGGGGTTTTAATGGGATGTGGCATTGATAAAGAATAATGCGGGAGAAATCAGGAAGGATTTAGTTGTGTCCGAACAGAGGTCACCCAGCTGATGTGAAGTTGTTAAGAGTAAATTCGAGGGAAATTCCCTCGTTTAGGTGTGTTTAAACTAGAGGTTAGAGCTTCAAACCCAGCGGGGCACGAGAAAGATGTTTGGAGTAGGCATTCATTATTCTGAGAGTTATTGATTTCGGAGATGAGTTTTCATAAATAATAGCATTTTAGCAGGTGATTCCAAAATATTTGAAAAGCGTGTGCTGACACGGAAGGAGTGAATTAAACAGCGACAGGGATTCTGGGCTGCCTAGACGGGGATGCAAAAGGTAAATACTCTCGAATTGGTTAACATTCTTAGGAAAGAAATTGCAAAGCACATGCAACTGAAAATATTGAATATAAGAAGAGCTGGTGGAGTTGGGAAGTGCAGCAGCTCATTCTACATGAAATATTATATAATGTAAATGCACTGAGCTGTTTGGTTTAGCTCTACATTGAATGGAAGTCTGTTAGCTCAGTTCACTGACTAACCGGTTTATGAGAAAAATGAGACCAGCAGGGTGGGATTAATTGTCTCACTGTCTCATGTTTCCACAAGGATCATCATCTCGCCCACTCACCTGATCTGTAATATTGTGGTGCATCTAGTGAGCAAGATTTGGCTTGTCGATGTAAAACATCATTATCATTGCCATCTGTTGTCTTGAACATTTGGTCATAATCAACCGAAAGGGGAGTGAGTCCATTTAATACTCTTTGATCTCCGCTAGAAAAATCCTGCGTCAAGACTCAACCTTATTCCAGTTCGACCCTTTGTTCCTCCCAACAGCAAAACTACTTGTCCAGATCCTTTACCAGGTTTACTGACAACATTCCAACTCCACAAAGAGATAAATCTAATAATTTCGATTGGTTTAATGAGCTGTGCAGCTCTCAGGAAATGGAATGATATGAAACGAGTCAAACAGACATTCCCAGGATGTGATCCAGTGCTGGGTCAGCGATTTGAGGAAGGTCATCAAGCTGAAACTTAACCTCCGTTTCTTTATCCACAGATGGATATTCAACTGGGGAATACTTGCAGATTTCCGTTTAATAATTGACATGTTTCTGAAAGACAAAACTTTTCCCCACGTCAGAAACTGGAGTTTTCAAATAAATGCTACTTTACTCACCATTGTTTTCAACAGCGTTCATGTCTAATACTTCAGTAATCCCTGGTCAATGTCAGTAACAACATCTTTAGATAAGCATTGAACTTACAACCTTGGCATTTCATGCACCTTTATGTATTAGGTGCTGACCAATTGCGCGACTGGAGCTGCAGACAGCGAACCTGTCACGTGACCTACACATACCATGGGAACTTTAACTCAACTGCTCTATTGCTGCTGTGATGATGAGATTCCCTACACTATGGAAACAGGCCCTTCGGACCAACAGGTCCACACTAACCTTTCGAAGATTGACCCAACCAGAGCCATTTCCCCTCTGACAAATGCACTATGGGCAATTTAGAATGGCCAACATACCTGACCTGCACAATCTTTGGACTGTTGGAGGAAAATGAAACACCCGGAGGAAACCCAAGCAGTCACGGTGAGAATGTGCAAACTCTACACAGACAGTCCACCGAGGCTGGAATAGAACTTGGGACTCTGTTGAGGCGGCAGTGCTAACCACTGAAACATAACACTGTGGGACTTTTTGGTGGTGATGTGCTGCCGCAATAATACCTCAGTCACTCACCCTGCTTCATTTCCCTGAAGCGTCTGGTTCTGTAATTAAAGTGAATGCAGACAAGGTGAAACTTACATGAACCTGTGATTATTGAAGCATCAGGTTCATGAAAAGGATACAAAAAGGAGACAAAAATGTGAAAAATAGACTACATTGAAAAATGGGTTTCTGTTGGTTCCTGCGTTGTTTACAGACAATGTAAGATTGCCGCTGTCGCAGAGCTTTCCCTTCAATCAGCTTCAATCAGCACAGAATTCGAATCAATGAAACCTCACCAACTTCCTTCTGAAAGTTCAAACAGGTAACATGAAACTTATTGCATTCATCAATAATCTTCACCATTCCTACATTCAAGAAAATGATGCACAGTTTCCATGAATATTGAAGATGTAAGAATGATATGCAAGAATAAATTCAATCACAGTTGAAATTGGAAAGTAGGAAGAATGCACAGAAAGACTCAGCATGTCAGAAATTCATGTGACCAGAACTGCAGACCAGAAATCTGCCCCTGAATCCCAATATCCACACGTTTGCTTGCTCCATGTACCCAGTTGGAAACCTGTGTGAAGATAGCTTGCAGTCTGACAGAGCGCCTGAGAGAATCCTTCACTATCTGATCTAAAGTTGCTATTGGAGCTGTCTATTCTGGCTGTGAGAGCAGTGGTATAAAGGGGAGGACTTTGATATTCCGTAGTGTCGATTCACATTGCCCTCATCAAATTATTGTTGAAAGCCCTCTGTAAGAAACAGCACAGAAACTGTGGAACAGGAGGAGCCTATTCCAAACACCTGTCCTTCCCGCCGTTTGATATCATCATGGCTGACCAAACACGTCAATGTCTTTCACCAGCTCATCCACAACAACCTGTCACACAACGGGATAAATACATTTAAGCAATCAAAAAATTCTGTGCAACTTTTGGAGGGAAATGTGTTTACAGAGAGTGGGTTTCTGAACGAAATTTGCAGGTTTGGCGGGTGAGCATCTGAATCTGGTCTGATCATGATTCAAACGATATGATTCCGTAAAAACTTACAACCAAAAAGGTAAGGGATTTTCTCTGGTCAGTAGCAGTGATGAGAACTCCAGACGGCAGGGAGTGGCGAGGAATCAGCACAACAATCAATGATTCAGCTGAAAACTGAACTAAACTCCAATTCTGGTGCGGTGCAAACCCACAAACATTGAACAGCAAAGTTCCTAAAGTTGCAGAAATCTAACGCGCTTTTTTTTGCGCCACAGAGCTGCAGTCGCCACAATTTTACTGCACCCAAAGTTGCGGTTGTCGTGGAGAAAATGTCAACAATCACAAGGAGATGCGGGGAGTTTTTCAATGAGTAGATATTTTATTTGCAAACAATAACTGTGACATGCAGAAAGAAAATTCTTGAATGCTGCCGAATGTCAGGGTTCATGGCATAGAGTCATTGACATGTACCGCATGGAAACAGACCCTTCTGTCGATCCAATCTAGTCACACCTGCCAGTACCTGGTCCATATCCCTCCATACCCTTCCTATTCATATACCCATCCAAATGCTTCTTTAATAATGCAATTGTACCAGCCTCCACCACATGCTCTGGCAACTCATTCCATACACGTACCACTCTCTGCGTGAAAAAGTTATCCCTTAGGTCTCTTTTATATCTTTCCGCTCTCACCCTAAACCTACACCTTCTAGTTCTGGACTCACCGACCCCATGGAAAAGACTTTGTCTATTTATCTTATCCATGCTCCTCATAATTTTGTAAAACTATATAAGGTATCCCCACAGCCTTCGACGCTTCAGGGAAAACAGCCCCAGCGTGTTCAACCTCTCCCTATAGCTCAAATCCTCCAACCCTGGCAACATCCTTGTAAATCTTTTCTGAACCCTTTCAAGTTTCACAACATCTTTCCGATAGGAAGGACACCAGAATTGCACGCAAAATTCCAACAGTGGCCTAACCAATGTCTTGTACAGCTGCAACATGACCTCCCAACCACTATACTCAATACTCTGACCAATAAAGGAAAGCATACCAAACGCCTTCTTCACTCTCATCTCTACCTGCGACTCCACTTTCAAGGAGATATGAAAATTCAATCCAAGGTCTCTTTGTTCAGCAACACTCCCCAGGACATTTCCATTAAGTGTATAAGACCTGCTAAGATTTGCTTTCTCAAAATGCGGCACCTGGCATTTATCTGAATTAAAGTCCATCACTTCATACTTTTTCTTTAATCATGTTTTGTTAGCTGATCAGAATGCCCAACTGTGTTAGTCAGAATTATCTCACTCCAGCTAAACAATAAACCAATAGTGTTGGTTCCCATTGTCGTTCTACTTGTGCCACTATGAGTTTTCCTAATTCTACTTAATATTTTTCGACTGTCACTATTAGGTATTCTACTGCCACCTATGCTACAATGATCTTCCATCCCAGACTAATCTCTCATGATTAGATATTTAGCTACCCCATCTCTCACAATGTTTTCCTGTCCCAAGCTGACTCTCCAACCACTGATTAGATATTTAATGTAGTATCCTGCGACAATCGTCTCAAGCAGGCTGAATCTACTAGCAATTTATTATTTAAAGTCATGTCCTAAGTATTTATAGTCACGACTTGTCCCAACCTGTCATGATGATAGCTAGTAGGCCACCCTGACGTTACTAATTATTATTATCTCAGCCTGCCATAGTAAACTTTCAGCCTCTGTCTGCTAATTGGTGTAGGAGCATTCCACTATTCTTATCCCATCTTGCCACAGCGGCCCCATCCAGCCCCAGTGACTTTTGACGAATGCAGCATTCCGCACACCTCTTGTAACAGATCGCCAGTAGTTGCCATGCCTTTACCCTTCCCATTTCTTCATGCTCTGTATATTCTGTGCAGTGTTCGGATATTTCATCAGATACTTTCTTTATCTTCACTGACTTTTCAGTTGCTTCTCCTTATCCATGCGTGCTCTACCTTCTCAAGTATTAGGCTAAATACCCCTGAAATATTTTGATAACTCATAGCTTTACCACACGTTCAAACAGTGAATTCGAAACAAACAACACTCTCAGAGTGAAAGCGTTCTTCCTATATCTCGTCTGCACATCCTCTCCCTTGTGCTTAATGGAGATTCCTGGTTGTTAACTCTTCCCAGATGAAGTTTATTCCTATCACACATACCGATCCCCTTAATGTGCACCTTAATCACTTCCTCACTCAGCCTTCTCTGCTCTGAGTTAAAGAGCCTGAGATGAGCTCGCCATGGCGATACTGACATGCTGGAAAAGTACAGCAGGTAAGGCAGCATCTGAAGAGCGGGAGAATCGACGTTTCTGGCATAAGCCTTTCATCAGGAATGAGTCTTGTGGGTGGGGACTGAGAGATAAATGGGCGGGGTTTGGGTTTGGGTGCAAGGTAGCTGGGAAATCGAATGGTGGATGGAGGCGGAGAGAATGTGATAAGTCAGAGAGGGAGAGATGAATGGGTCCGGAGGGTGGTGCTGAGTTAAATGATATGAGGGGAGGGGAAATGAGGAAGCCATTTAAATCCACGTTTATCCCGTGTGGTTGCAGGGTCCAAAGGCAGAATATGAGGCTTTCATCTTCCATGCCTCAGGTGGGGACGGTTTGATGGAGGCTTATGCCCGAAACGTCGATTGTCCTGCTCTGCAATTCACATGGCAGGAGAGATGTGAAAACCAACGACTAAAAAATGACAAAAACGTATAGATTTAGAGTTAATGGAATTGAAACAGTGCAGACAGAAACCATTTGGCCAGATGAGTCTGCACTGTGCCGTGGAAGAGATTCACACTCCACCACTCTATCTTTCTAAACCCGTATTTATGACCAACCTACAAAAATAGAAATTACTCCAAAGGTTCAGCGAGCCAGGCCGCATCAGTGGAGAGAAATCAGAGTTAACATTGCAATTTAAAAACGGTTCCGAGGAAGCGTCTGTTGATCCGAAATGGTCATTCTGTTTTCCCCCGAGCTGTAATTCTCACTTTTGTCTCTTATTTACAGCACTTACAGTCCATTCAGACTTTGTTTGCCATTTACCAAAATTGCACACCTTTGCACTGTGGGAAGGAATCAGAGCAGCCAGAGGAAACGCACACGGAAGAGAGAGAACAGGAGTGTGCAAATTCCACACAGTCAGTCACATAAGTCTGAAATCGAAGGCGGGTTTCTGGCGCTGAAATGCGCAGTTCTACCCACTGTGCCCTCCCAATATGCCAGCGCCCATCCTGGAAGCGAATTCAATCCGATCTCGAGCAGTGACAGGAATTGTATGCAAAAAGAAGCCTATTTGTGAATACTGGAAATTAACATTTGCTTAACTATCCGAACTCTTTTTTAAAATTACTTGGCCTATAGCCTTGTATGACTTGGCATCACAAATTCACATCTGAATGCTTCTGAAAGTTGTGAGGATTTCTGCCTCTCCAAACTTTGCATGCACTAATTCCAAATTTAAAACAACCGCTGTTTCAAAACATTTGTCTGCACATTCACTCAAAACTTTCCTCTTCTATTCTTAAATCTATGCCACCCTACCCCTCCCCCCGTGATCGAACTCACCATCAAAGCGAAATGGTTATTTCAGTCTACGCCATCCATGTTCCTTATTGTTGTGTACACCTCAATCATGTTTCCTCTCAATTTTTTTCTGCTCTAAGAAAAACGCCTCCAGTTTATCCAATTTCTCTTCATAACTGAAACTCTTCTACCCAGATAATATTCTGGTAAATCTCTCCTGCATCATTTCCAGTGCTATCATATCCGTGCTATTAGGCGAATTGCAGAAATGCACACATTAGACAAGATAGAGCTAAATGAACAAGTGAAATAAATGATGTAGAAGTCCACAGGTAAAGGTATTTTCGAATAAATGTTCTTTTCCTCAGTGCTGCCATGTGTCCTTTTCCTGAGCCTGATTTCCCAATAATCTCTGGTCCATGTTGTAAAAGCTGCTACATGAGAATTGATCTCACAACCACGGTATCGAAATGGATTGACTGGTTTGAAGGTGAGCACTTGGTTCTTCTATGACGGCACAGAGGCGCATGAATTGCCAAAGCTGAGAGTGCTCCTGGTTAAAGGCGGGGAGGAAGGCGGGGAGGAATAATATTCGATTATTAAGATACAGCAGCAGCATTAACCCGCACTGCAGATTGGCTCAGTGGAAGCGTGTTGGAGCCTAAAGCGGGAGGTCGATTAATTGAAAGCATTCTCTGAATTTTCCTTAACAATACGCTGTTTTGTTACTTTGACAGTAAGAGCTGTTTTTGATCACATCGTTCCACATCAGCCTCTTGCTCCCAGTAAACACTCCAATCCAACGTATATCACATTCATTCCAACACAGCCACATGTCATATTCTCATTCCCTCTGTGATAATTGGAATCGACAATGTCATTCTCTGAGATGCAGCAATGTAGCATGAAGTTGGTAGTGTAGTGAACAAAGAAGAACAAAGAACACAGAAACTTTACAGCCCAGGAACAGGCCCTTTGGACGTCGAAGTCTGAACTGATCCAAATCCACTGTCTGAAACTATCACCCAATTCCTAAGCATTTGCATCCCTCTGTACACCACCGACTCATGCAGCTGTCCAGGCACACCTGAAATGAATATACCCTGCTTGCCTCTACTCCCTCTGCTGGCAACACTTTCCAGGCACCTTCCACCCTCTGTGAAAAATACTTCCAATTTCTATCTCTCTTAAACTTTTCACCTCTCAACTTGAACGCGTGACCTCTCATTACTTAGTCCCTCACCTTGGGACAAAGCTTATCTCTATCCATCCTGCCTATCCCCTTCACTAAATTGTAGACGTCAATCAGGTCCCCCTCAATCCCTCCTCAGAGCAAGCATCTTCCATATCAGGCAACATCCTCATAAATCTTTACTGCACACTCTCCTGAACGTCCACATCTTATTGGTAATTTAGCTACCAGAACGATGCACACCATTCTAAATGTGGTTGAACCAAAATCTTGTACAATTTTAGCGTGATCTGCCAGCTCTTATACTCAATGCCCCGTTCAGTAAAAGCAAGCTTGCCATATGCCCTTCTTGTCCACTCGATCCACCTGTGCAGCACCTTCAGGGTGCAAAGGACCTGAATTCCCAGATCCATCTGCTCATCAACTTTACCCAAGGCTCTTCCGTTTACTTGGCTCTCGAATTAGACTTCCCAAGATGCATCACTACACAGTTGCCTGGATCCAACTCCACCTGCCACTTCTCCACTCAACTCTCCTGTCTATCTAGTTTCTCTTTCATTCTTGGACAGTCCCCTATGCTTTCTGCTACTCCACCAACCTTCGTGTCATTTGCAAATAAAATGGCGATATTTGGGCCAGCAACCCTTGGAGAATGGAACTTGGCAACTGCTGCTAATTAGATTTGATGAATCCAAGTTTGTGAGAAGATTTGTAGCTCGGGTGCTCGTGGTTGTGGTTCTGTTCGCCGAGCTGGGAATTTGTGTTGCAGACGTTTTGTCCCCGGTCTCGTTGATATTCTCAGTGCTTGGGAGCCTCCTGTGAAGCGCTACTGTGATGTTTCCTCCGGCATTCACAGTGGTTTGTATCTGCCGCTTCCGGTTGTCAGTTCCAGCTGTCCGCTGCAGTGGCCGGTATATTGGGTCCAGGTCGATGTGCTTATTGATCGAATCTGTGGATGATTGCCATACCTGTAGGAATTCCCTGGCTCTTCTCTGTTTGGCTTGACCTATAATAATAGTGTTGTCCCAGTCGAATGCATGTTGCTTGTCATCTGCGTGCTTGTCCTATGTAGTGTTTTGTGCAGTCACAAAACTGCACGAAAAACTACATAGGACAAACAAGAAGACAGCTAACGATCCGCATCCATGAACACCAACTAGCCACGAAACGACACGACCAGCTATCCTTAGTAGCCACACACGCAGATGACAAGCAACATGAGTTCGACTGGGACAACACTACTATTATAGGACAAGCCTAATAGAGAACAGCCAGGGAATTCCTACAGTCATGGCACTCATCCACAGATTCAATCAATAAGCACATCGACCTGGACCCAATATACCGGCCACTGCAGCAGACAGCTGGAACTGACAACCAAAAGCAGCAGATACAAACCACTATAAATGCCGGAGGAAACATCACAGAAGCCCTTCACAGGAGGCTCCCAAGCACTCAGGATGTCACCTAGACAGGGGGCGAAACGTCTGCAACACAAATTCCAAGCTCGGCGAACAGAACCACAAGAGGTTTGATGAATACAATCTGGAATATAAACCCGCTCAGAAGAAGAGTGACAAAAAGATTTAATTTGCTGGAAACCCATTCATTCGTGTCCCTTCAAAAGGGAAATCAGCCTTCCTTAACGAGACCTGCCAACATGTAACTCCAGACGCACAATAGTACGGGTCACCCATAAATTTCCTCTGAATCAGTTCAAGGAGAGTGAAGGATGAACAACAAATGCTGTTCAGACTATGATAGCCACACTCCGTGGGAGAATAAGAAAGGATAAAAAAGATACATGGATGACGGGGAAAATCGGGGGTCGTGTCAGCGTGGACTCAAATTCAACTGATTATCCAAACTAAACAGACAAAAGGATACCCACGCCGCAAGGAAGTAAGGTCTATGGGGGTGGGGTCTGTAGGAAGGGATTCAATTACCCGCTGAGATGTAAATTCACTTGCTCAGTTACAATGTGGACAGGTCATGCACCGTTCCCATATTTGAGAAGGAATCAGTCAGGAGACCAACCTGCAGAGTTGCCATCAGGTTTACAAATGATTGCAAAGATCCGATTCTGCTGTTATTGCAAGGTGTTCATCCCATCCAGCAATGAACCATGCTTGGATGCCTGTTTGCAGTGGAGTACAACCGTTTCCTGATGTAGATCGATAATTCAAACTTAGTTGTAGTAGTCATGTTTAGAAGTTTACAGACGATGCAACAATTGGTCGTGTAGTTGACTGTGATGAATATATCAGGGAGTGCAGGGATGTATCAATCAGGTGAAAAGGCAAAACGGCGAATGGAATTGAATCCAGACCAATAAGTGGTAATGAATTTGGGGAGTTGTAACAATAACAGCGAGGATTCTGAGTGGTGTACAGGAACAAAGTGATTTTGGAGTGAACATTCAGAGACCTCTGAAGATTGTTGGACAGGGAGATCAGTTGTTCGAGAGGCTTTTTGGATATTTTCTATTGTTGGCCACAGTCTGAGGATTATATTCGATCTTTAGCAACCGCCAGTTTCTGAAACAACTGAAGGAATGAGCACAAGTCTGGTCAATGCGATAATCAACATTTTTTAATAATTGCAAAATAAAAGGTGGAGGGCTGAATTATAACTCTTTGCCCATCAAGACCGCTTCACCCCCCAAATAATTTACCTCTGATTCCTCTCCAAAACATGCTGGTATGTGCATTTGAGGGTAATTTGTAAATGGCGACGTTTCATTGCATCTTCAACCTTGTCGTTATAGTTGGTACAGTTTTTGAGCTTTGAATGTTCTGTCAACAAAGTCTGGATGACTTACTTCAGTGAATCTTCTAGGTGGTGCACTCTCTACAATTGTGCCTGAGCAGTCGAGGGAGTAAATATTTAGGTGTTGAACAATGTACAGTTAAGTGACTGTATTGTCATGGAAGGTGTCCAGTTCCTTCAGTGGTATTGAAGCTGCACCCACCTAATCAAATGGAGAGGCTTCTGTTAAACATCTAATTTGTGCACTACGGACGATGTAGGCTTCACGGACGCAAGAGTTGAGTTAATAATCAAACAAAGTCGACAGACGGACATGATTTTTGTATTAAACTTCTTTATATGGGCGTTCAGGTAGCATTTCTCCTAAATACTAGCTCCAAGGACGATTCCACGTAGGAATTCAGTTGCAACGAATCCATTGAATGTCAATCGAATATGATTAGATTCTCATTTGTCAGGGTTGTCATTGCTGTATCTGGTCCTTCTGTGGATCAATCCGATTCCAATTGCTTTCTGATTTCAAGTTCCAAATTCCGTCTGCGCCTGAAATTTCAAACCGTTTCCTTACATAAATTTCTCCACTTGCCTTAATAGCATGTAAAGACGCTGCAGGGGACAACAGAGACTTACGAGGATGTTGCCAACTCTGTATAAAATGAAGCTTCGTGGAATAGATTGGTTCGACTGGGATTATTCTCCTCGAAACAAAGGAGGTGGAGGGGTGCTCTATAATCATATAACACCAATTATAAACGTTCAATATTCGTGGAATCTTGACAGTGTAGATACGGGCCAATGGCTTGCCCTGTGCTGTGAGGAGAGCACCAGAGGACATAATCTCAGAATTACGTATTGCCCAATTAATTCAGAAATGAAGAGTAATTTCTTTGCTCAGGGTCCAAAACATCTTTGGCATTTTTCAGCAATCGTTGCTGACACTGTGTTGTTGGTTATTTTCAAACAGCGCTGAAAATTTGTTGCTGGAAAAGCGGCATCCAAGGTCAGGCAGCACCCAAGGCGCAGGAGAATCGACGTTTTGGGCATGAGCCCTTCTTCAGGAAATCACAGTTTTCAAACTGTGCCAGATAGTTAATCAAGAAAATGATGAAAATTTGTCGAAGTAACTGAGCAGAAAGGAGTTAAAGATGATCAGATTCACCATGAGTTCGTTGAATGGTGGGGCAGACTCCATGGGCTGAGTGGCAAACTTCCAGTTGTTTAACATTTGGTCTAACGCCTTATTTTATTCATAAGTGCAGAATTGTGAGGGGATTGGATGACGTGATAGTAAACGTTTATTAAACAGATCAGACAGATCTGGAACAAGGCACATAAACTCAGGAAGAAGAAATGTGCTGTGACCTGGGGTAAACAAATGACACTGGGCACAGCACAGGTGGCTGTGTACAGAAGCTGGGATTGCTGAAGGAAGTTGGTGGACCTTATATAGTTGGCAAGTCAGTGATCACGCTGGATGATGGATCGTTGTACGATTCACACACATCAGAAATTTGTGAAAGAATGAAGGGTTCGTTTCATTGGAGAGGTTTCCTGCGGTTCCAATTCCGAGTGACTCTTTGAAATACTGACCAGGTCATTATTTGAAGTGTTAGGTTACTGTACTCATGTACAACCCCATTGGATAAACCTGTGCTCCAGAACTATTTTATTAGTTTTTCTTTCTTTCAATGTAAATTCATGGAAAGACAAGATGGAATGTGGGACGTAAAGAAAAATGCGTTCCTTCTCATTACACCAATTTACTGTACAATTGAATAGAATGACTGCTCTCACTCTTCATTTCGACTTTAATGTGGTGTCGATTATTCGTGAGTCTCCCGTGCAGTGAACGGCAAGAACAAGATTCTCAATCCAGTGTATACCAGATTGTGAGGTGCAAAGAAAAACTGCTGGAGCGGATTGTGAAGTCAGCAACCAGAGTGTGACTTGAATCTGTGAATGCGCAACACAGCAGTATAATAACCCACCACCATAATTGCTCGGTCTCATTGGCACATTTTGCAGTTGGGTGACAAATGACCTCATCAGGTTATATGCGGTGAAAGTCAAGGATCAGAAATTTCCAGAGCAAAATCGAATCCACACCATTGTGTTTCTGCTTTCACCAGAATTATGATAATAGCAAATTCTAATAAATAGCTATGCTCGTCAGAATGAATAGCTGTCAGTAATACATTCTGAGTCAGAACTGTGTCAGAATCAAACAGAGAATAAGAATTTTCCGTCATATTCTCACCTACATTTGACTCATAATGTCTTCAGTCACTTTCTCTCTCACGTGAAGAAGCAGCCATGGAGAGGGCAATAAAGGTGATGTTGTGGTTCAATGGCCTTTCTCATATGACTGAACCTGAATTGGATTAAACCGCAAGAAACGCTGTTTTGTTCGTTTCATTTTAATTTTGCTGCAACCTCACAATGTTCATTGTAATAATCAGAAGTGAATTAGATAAATCTCATTGTAATGATTAATGTTGTACTCAAATTTGCTCCGACTTTATTTCAGCTTAAGGAAAATATGGCTGAGAAAATCAGAGTGTTAAAATGCAAAAGAAAACCCACCAGTTTTGTTGCTCGTTGCTTTGGCAGATTTCACCGAGTATAAAATGGACCAAACATCATGGTGTTTGTCCTCACATCTTAAACGCATGTGATGAAAGCAGGAAGTCGATCTCCAAGCAACTGGTCACTTCTTATTCATTATGTATTATCGTCCCTTCACAATGAAAAAAATCCACTCAGTTCCATTTACAATGCTTTAGGTGGAATATTATGGCAAATCTTTCAAAATCCAGAGTTTTTGAAACCGAATCTTATTCAGCTGCACACGTTCACGAAATTTCTTTACATTTAAAGTCAACCCACTTAGACATTGTTTCCCCGCAACTTCCGACCGACTACACCGCACCCCTACACCTTTACCGAGCCACACGCTGTCTCTCTCCTTGTGAAATTTATTCCCTGTATGTCACTAAATGTGCCTTTCCAAATATATTGAACAACAGATTCTCGGAGTGTCAGCGATTCTGTTCTCATCATTTCTTTGTCCTTCAAAGGTTTTATCAAAGGTTTTGAATGTCTAGCGTCTCGATGTTTACTTACTTGAAAGAGGGCATTTTCCACCTATTTACTCTGTCCAAACATTTCATAACCTGGAAAAAAACCCTTTCTTGGTTCAGGGATAACTGTTCTAAATTTTCGAAGACAACAAGTGAATACAATTTCATCCTCAGTACACCCCGCCAGCATGTCTCTAACGGCTTTACACCCCAATAAACACCGTCATTACCCTCTCCGAGAGAATCACAGAATCCTACAGTGCAGAAAGAGCATTTCAGTCAATCAAGCTGGTGTCGAGTCTCTGAAGAGCATCTCACCAAGGCCTATCTCTCCTCCCCATTCCCTTATATTTCACCAGAAGGGGCAATCCTCCCCCTTATGATGTCAAATAAAGCTGTTGGGCTATAACCTGGCGTCCTGTGACGTTTGACATTGTCCCCGCGTTACCCGTGGTTAATTCACTTAATTTACTAAATTCAATCCCTGGACACGAGAGGGCAATTTAACTTGGCCAATCAACATAACCCTCAGACCAAGCAGTAATGCGAATTACTGAGCCAATGTTCCATCATAGTTAGCAAAACCTGAGTTATTTTTAATTGCTTTATATCCTGCTAACTCAGCCTCATCAAAGCAAATCAACCCAAATTCAATGTCTCGAAACGCTACTCTGTGCTTTACAATCTGATTCGTGCTGCGCAAATGTTTCTGCACTCATATTTGAATGATTCTACGCTGTTTCTTCCTCACCTTCCTGCTTCCAATAAACACTTCAATTCGGAACAAGTCTCCCGAATGTTTTTCATTCCAACACTGTAACAAGGTGAAGTTTGCAGAGGTCACGTGTTTGCGCTTTCACTGACACTCTGCCCCCCCCCCCCCCCCCTCGAGAGCTGCTGTTATTTTCCACTTGATTCAGGCAGCACTGTCCTTCCTGTGACATGCCCCATTGAGAATGGAAGGACAGGTATCAATACCCGCACTTGGGAATGGAGCGACAGTTTTATAATATTTACACTGTCCCCAGTGGAGAATTGAGCCCTGTGATAGGCGGGGACACTAACCAATGTACTATCGAAAACAAGAGTGCCAAAGGAGGCCCTTCAACCAATTGTGGCGACACTTGTCAAAAACAACTGCCTAATGAACTGAATCCCATTTCACAACGTTTATCCCACAGCCTTATATGTCTTGGCATCACAAGTTCGAATCTGAATGTTTGTTCAGGTTCTAAGGGTTTCTGCCGCTCTGAAACATGCAGACAGTGTATTCCAAATTCCAACCACCTACTGACTGATAAAGCAGTTTCGCACATCTTCTCAAACCATTCTGCCTTTCTCCTTAAATCTGTGGCCCCTGCTAATCGATCCCTCCATCAATGGAAAAATCGTTCAGTCAACTCTGTCCATACCCTAACTCAATCATGTCTCCTCTACATCTCCTTTGCACTGCGACAAACAGTCCACTCTGTCTTGTCTTTCTTCACAGCTGAAACTCTTCATCCCAAACAATATCCCGGTAAATATCTCCTGCAATTTTCTCAGTGTGATCACATCCATGAGATAATGTGACTTGCAAAACTGCACACAACACTCTTGCTTGAGCCTAATGAGCATTTGTTTTAAAATGTCTATATTAGTAAGAGGGCGATTCTGGCTAAGCAGAATGTATTACCCATTCTGAATTGCCCAGAAGGCAATTGAGACTCAACCATATTGTTATGAGTCTGAAATCACATGCAGGCCAGACCAAGTAAGGACAGCAGATTCCTTCCTGAAATGACATCAGTGAACCAGACTTTTTTCAACAATTGTCAATGGAGATATAGTAATCATTAGATTCTTCATCGCAGATATTTGCTGAATAAAGATTTTACAATATGGCATGGTGGGGCTCAAACCCGAATACACAGACTATTACCTGGGTGTCTCGATTATGAGGCTTGTGAAATTACCACAAGAGCAACACAGAAATCCACAAAAGCTGATCATTTCCAGTAAAATCTATTTTCCCCAAAACTGGCCTGGGTCTTTTCCATGAGGATGACGCTCCAATTGTCTCTGTCCTATGTCAGTAAAAGCTGCTCCAACGGGATTGATTTCACAACCGCGGTATTCAAATGGATCGACTTGTATGGAGGTCCCGATGGTGGGATCGGGGCCCGTTCACCCAGCAAAAGTGACCGCAGCACAGACAGAACAGTATGAATGTGAAAGAGAGTGATAGATTGTGCATTGCCTCAGAGAGATCGGAGGAGGGACGAAAAGGAGGTTTAATGATCGTGGGAAGGAGAGAAATCTCCGACAACGGGTGTGTTTGAATCCTGATATATGAAACGCAGAGATGAGAGAGAGCGGAATTTGAAGGGAAAAAAATTAATTTCTTTCCCTGTGTCACAAAAAGGACAACGGAGAGAAAACTTAGTGCCGTGATTTGGTTTCAAATCGAGGTTGCTGTGGTCACAATGCAAAACACAGATGACCACGATCACAGCAACCACAGAACAGGATGCTTGCATGCAGCAATAAGTGTACTAGCGGAGGAAATGTTCGGAAAAACAGCAAATGTACAATATCAGTACTCAGCGAACAGTCACAGACATGTGGGAACTGAGAATGAATTGAACCTTTAAATTCGATGTCTTCAGAGGCTGTGGATCCTTGAATGAGAATGTTGAAAAATGAGATTGATAGATTTCGCCAAAATATCAAAGACTCGGGGGACAGTACAGGATATTGTTGAAATGTGCCCTTCAGCAGCATTTTAGCTTAACATCGGCGACTTCACCAGCTTCCTCAAGGCCATAACCAGTGTTGCAGTTAATCACACATAATCCCAGTTCACAGCCTCGGATTCAGAGAAACTGCGGCACAGCCTCCCAGATCCAACCGGAAATGGGAATGGGATGAGTGCGCGATGTTACTCTCTGGTTCCAATGATGCAATAGGTGACAGTGCGGTCCTTCTATGATGGTATAGAGGCGAAAGAAATTCCTCGGTTGAGTATACTCCTAATCAAGGGAGTAGTTGTCATCGCGATTTATAGTGCATCTTGCTAAGACAGCTGAGTGGCACAATTGGAGCGTGTTGAGCCGTTAACTTTGCAGTGGTGGGTTTAACAGATGACTTGGCTGTCTGGATCTGTGTTTCCGACACTGGCGGTCGCAGCTGCATTTGCTTGCATCAGTTCAGAAGCAGTTTCTTCCACACAGTCAAGACTTCAACCTGGAGAAGGTGGTGTTGGGGTGATATTTTCAACTGGTTGTCCTTGGGGGCTGGGACACGGAAAATGTGATGTTTAAGTTCGACGAATAAAACCTGGAATGCAAGCCTGACCTCAGAAACAGAGATAAAAACTTTAATTTCCTACAATCCCATTCATGCATGTCCCTTTTGCAGAATCTTCCTCAGTCCTGTCTACGAGAGACTCCAGGGCCAGAACAACATGAGCTGACCCTTAATTCAAGAATCCCCACCGTGTGGGGAAGCAGGGTAGTCGGCCCTTCCAGTCCAGACGGTCCATCCGAAGCGCATCCCATCAGACACCACGGTATTCCCTCTCCCATAAACCTGCATTTCCCATTGTTGATCCCTGTAACTGGCACATCTTTGGTCAGAGGGAGAAATAAAAACGCAAACACACAGAGAATGTGCAGACTGCCCATTCTGTGCAGACAGAGACTCGAGTCTGGGATCGCACCCGGGTGTGTAGCGTAGCCAGGCAGCAACGAACAAGGGACGAAGAGTAAATGTTGTCCTGATCAGTGATACTCGCACTCTGTGGGTGAATGAGAAATAATGAAAACTCATTAACAACATGGAAAACAGGATTTGTATACTTGTGGATACAATTTGAAAGGATCATTCACCCTGGGTTGAAAAAAGGACGCCGATACCACAGAGAAAGCAGGGCAATGTGGGAACTGCTGGAAGAGATTCAATTAACCACAGAAATGGAAACTCATTTAATCAGTAACACTTGGGACAAGCCGTTCACCAGTCCCGTGTGTGGGAAGGGGGTCACTGAGCAAAACAACCTCCGAGACTCCAGCAGGATTACATATCCCATCAGGTGTTCAGTTATGCTGTCAATGCTGCTTTTCATCCCAACCAGCTATTTGCCTAAAGCGTCAATCGCAGAGTCATACAGCATGAAAACACCTCCCTCAGTCCAACCAATCCATGCTGAACATACTGCCAAACTAATCTACTCCCATCTGCCTCATGCTTTAACCGCTGAGTGGTTATAATGTCCTTGTAGTTTTACTTTTGTGTTGTTGATCCAAAAACTCATGTAATATTTTGGGGACAAAGGGTTCAGGTCCTGGCATGACAGATAGTGGAGTTTGAATTCAATAAGCACCTGGAATTGAAGAGTCTCGTGATGACCTGAATCAGTTGTGTGGAAACTCCCATCTGATTCACTCATGCTAGTTCAGAAAGCAAACTGTCATATTCCTCTGCTCTGTTCCACAGGAGACTCCAGATGGATAATATTGTGGTTGACTCTTAACTGTCCTCTGGGAAATAACTGATGTACTAGGCATGAATAAATTTATTTTAAAAATCCCACTTTCCCATTCATGTTTGGATCGAATTGTTCTTTAAATGTTGCAAATGCACCCTCGTCCATCATTTCCTCAGCAAGTTAATTGCACATGTAAAACACATTCTCCAAAAAAAAAGCCTCAGATGTCTTTTTTTATTAACTCTCTCTCTCTTCATCTTAAACATATGCCCTCTCGTCTTAAAATCCCCCTCCTTGGAAAAGCCAGCTATCGTTAAATCTAACTTTCCTCTCAAGAATTCATAAATTTCTGTCAGGTCGCCGCTCAAACCCCTAACCACGAGTGATACCAGTCTCTTCTAGGAGAAAGTGAGAACTGTAGATGAGGGATCAGAGTCGATCGTGTTGTGCTGGGAAAGCACAGCAGGTCAGACAACATCTGAGGAGCAGGAGAATCGACGTTTCAGGGAAGAGCCTGATGAATGACACTTGCGCGGAAAAATGATTCCCCTGCTCCTCGCATACCGCCTTGCCTGTTGTGGTTTTCCAGCACCCCGATCGTGAATCTGAAAATAGTCTCAGCCTATCCAGCCTTTCATTATAACTCGAAATCTTCCACACGCGGCAAGATGCGTGTATACCTTTTCGGAACCTGCTCCAGCTGAATAACATCATTCGTACAACTGGGCTAACAGAACTGGACATCATATTCCAGAAGAGGCCTCATCAATGTCCTGCAAACCTTCATAACGTCCTGACTACTATACACAAAGGACTGAGGAATGAAGGGAAGTATGTTAAATACCTTTGACAACCTTGTCTGTAGATGATGCAAACTACAAAGAATTATGTACCTGCATCCCGAGCTTCCGTGTTCTCCAACACGACGCAAAATTCTACGCTTTTTGTTGTACCAAAATGCAATACCTTCCATTTATCCAGATTGAACTCCATCTTACATTTTTCAGTCCAACGACTCATTGGATTAATATCCTTTTGAACCTTAGATAATCTTCCTCACTGTCTACAATTCTGATGTCGCCTGCAAACCTACGCAGCATATCTGCTGTGTGTTCCACTCTTTTCTCATATAGATCAATGATTCATATTTACTTGTAATGATCGTTATTCAGCAGTGTGCAGATCATACAAGTTAGTCATGCAATTAACCATGAGGAAGAAAGCCGCAGACTGCAGGGAGAGATTAAACAATTGGAAGTAAAAATGGTGAAAACAATTCATTCCAGGGAAGTGGGTGATAGTGAAGCAAAGTCAAACTTCAAACCAGCCGCCCTCGCTCCAGTTGTGGCAGTCAGCTGTCTCAGCAAGATGCTCTGTAGATTGCTATGTCATTATAAACGGGAACAAATTTCCCTTCTGCCCTGCCTTTGACCAGGAGCACTCGCAACCACGGAACTGCTTACGCCTCTAAACCCTCATAGAAGTACCGTGCAGTCTCCGGTTGTGTCACTGGAGCCATCGAGTATCTCTGCGACCTCATTCCCATCCCGATTTCCAGTTGGATCTTTGTGACTGCGCTAGTCAATTCCTCTGATTCTGGGCCTGGGAACTGGGACTCTGTGGTAGCAGTGGTTGCTGCCTTGTGGGGGAAAACTGGTGAAGTAGCCGATGTTAAACTGCATTGCTATTGCAGCATACATTTCAACAAAACCTGCACTGTCCCCGGAGTCTTTGACGTTTTGGAGAAATCTATTTATCTCAGCCTTCAGCATATTAATGATGGAAACACCACAGCCTCTGTGGGAACCGATGTTAAACGGTCAGCCCATTCTGAGTTCCCACAGATCTGCCACCGTTCGCTAAGCACTGATATTGTGTGTTAGGTACTCTGCCTAACATTGTCTACGTTACTGTACTTATAGCGCGCAGCAAGCGTGCTGATACATGGTATCCCGCGCTCGTATAGTGGTTTGTACTCTGCGTTGTGGCCGCAGAAACCTCGGTTCGAACCCGAATCACGGCAGTAGTTTCTCTATTCGCCCCAGTTTTTGTGAAGCACACGAAGGTATGAGTTGTTTTAACATGGTAATTTTGTCCAAGGCAATGATCTTTTTCCTTCAAATTCTGCTCGCTCATAACTCTGTGTTTCATATGTCAGCATTCAAATCCACCCGTTCTCAGAGATTTCTTCCCTCCTACGATCATTAACCCGACTTTCCGTCCAACACCCCCATTTCATTAATTTGGGGATGCCGGTATTGGACTATGGTGTACAAAGTTAATAATCACACAACACCAGGTTATAGTCTTACATGTTTAATTGAAGCACTAGCTTTCGGAGCGCTGCTCTTTTGTGGAGTCATATCCTATTTCATTTAGGCACTGCAGAATCAAACACTGACTCTCACATTAATACCGTTCAGTCTGTGCTGCTGTGGTCACTGTTGCTGGGTGAACGTGCCCCAACCCCACGATCTGGACCTGCAGACCAGTTGATCCATTTGGTTACCACTGTTGTGAGATCAATACTCATGTAACAACTTTTACTGAGACGGACAAGAGATTATTGGATTGTCAAGCTCAGGAAAATGACACAGGGCAGTATTGGGGAAAAGCAACTCCGTTGGAAAAGATCAGTTTGATCGGTTTTCTGCAATGGCCGCGCGCTCTTACCACTGGACTGTTAATTCAGACACCAGGGACTCGGGTTTGACGACGACCATGCTAGGTGGTAGAATTGGGATTCAGTAAATATATGGAACTACGAATCTAATAACTCCCATAAATCCATGGTCAATTGTTGAAAAAAAATAAAACCATCAGTTTCACTGACATCCTTTAAAGAATGAAACTGCCATTCTTATCTGGTCGGGCCACCATATGACTCCAGACTCACTGCAATATAGTTGAGACTGAGTGCCCGCCGTGTACTTCGAGATAGCAAAATATGCTGCCGAGCCAGCGATGCCCTCATACAGTAACAGAATAAAAGAAGTTTATTTGGCTCTAGCTCGAGTACTGTGTGCAGTTCTACAATTCACATTATAGCATGGATATGATCGCACTGGGAACAGTGCAGGAGAGATTCACTGGGATATTGTCTGGCTGAATAGTTTCAGTTATGAGGACAGACTGGGGCTGTTTGTCGCCGAGCAGTGGAGATTGGAGAAGACATGCCTGAGATGTACAAAACAATCAGGGATACGGATCGGATAGACTGAAAGAAGCGTTTCCTGTTGATGGAGGGATCGAAAATCGGGCCAAGAGATGTCGGGAAAAGGCAGAAAGGTTTGAGTCGATGTGCGCAAAGCGTCAGAGAGGCGGAAACCGTTTACACTGAAAAAAAAATCAGATGAGACTTTGTGATGCCAAGACATATAAGGCTATGGGCTGAATGATGGAAAACTTGATTCAGGTCGTTAAGCAGTTGTGTTGGACAAGTGCGGCCACAACAGGCTGAAAGGCCTCCTTCGACGTTGTTGTCCTCCACAGTATCGTGGTTCGTGTCCCCGTCTGTCACAGGGCTCAATTCTCCGCTGGGGGCATCGTAAAGGTTTCACTCTGTTCCCCAGTGAAGGTTATTAATGCCTGGCCTTCCATTCTCGAATGGATATGTCACAGCAAGGACACTGGTGTCTGAATCAGCATGTGGAAGGACTGCAGCTCCCAGGGAGAGAGAGTGTCAGTGAAAGTGCAAACACGTAATTTCTGCAAACTGCACATTGTATCTGTGTTGGAATGAAAACCATTTCATCGATTTGTTTCTGACTGAAATGTTTACTTAAAGCAGGAACCTGAGGAAGAAAACAGGGTAAACCCATTCAGATCTGAGTGCAGAAACATTTCCTGCAGCACGAATGAGGTTGTACAGCGTAGAATCGCGTTTGGATGCATTGAATTATGGTTGATGGGCGCAGCTTGCTTTCACTAGGCTGAGTTACCAGTGTATAAAGCTATTAAACATGATGCAGATGGTGCTCACTGTTATGATATAATTGCTGAGTGGCTCGCACTGATTTTAGATCTGCAGTTGAGGTGGATTGATCATGTTAAATTGCCCTGTCATGTCCAGGGATTGAAATCACTAAGTTTAGTGAATTAGCCATGGGTAATGCGGGGATAAGATCAGCAGTTACACGATGCAATGTTTTACTCCAGTAGGTTTATTTGAAATCACAAGCCAGAGGTTTGTTCTTTATTCAGGTGAAATTTATGGGAGAGAGTGCGGGGCTAGGTCTGGTTGTGATGCTCTTCAGAGTGACCCTATATACTCGATTGGGTGAATTGTACTTTCTGCATTGTAGGGAATCTGTGATTCTATCAGAGAGGACAGTGCCAGCGGTTACTAGGTTGCTAAGACATTAGAGACGATGCTGACGGCGTTTAGTGGGGATGGGATTTTATTTATTTGTGTGTTGGAAAAATTTGGAACTGAATCAAGGAAAATCGAATGGAAGTTCTCCAGAGTATATGAGGTTTGGAGGGAGGAAATAGTGGTAAATTCACTCTTTCAAGTTACTAAATTTGTGAACGTCAGGTATTCAAAACCATTGATGTAGGACAAAGAAATAATGGGAGCAGAATTTCTGTCACTCAGAGAATCAGTTTCCAAAATATTTGGAAAGGCACATTTAGAGACACACAAACAGTGAGTTTCACCAGGAGAGAGAGAGAGAGAGAGTCTGTGACTTGGTAAAAGTATAAAAGTGGGGTGTGGGGGATGGAAGGTGCGAGGAAACAATGTCTAATTTGGATGAATTGAAATGTAAAGAAATATTAGAAACGTATGCAGCAGAATAAGAGTCAGCAAAAAAATCAGATTTTCTTAAGATTTGCATTAATATTCCACATTAAACATTATAAGTGGAACTGAGCAGATTTTATAGATTGTCAAGGAAAGATATTCCATAATGAATAGGAAGTGACACGTCGCTTGGAAATCGATTTTCTGCTTTAATTTCATGCCTTAAAGATGGGCGGACAATCGCCATGATGTTGGGTTCATTAGATACCCACTGAAATCTGTCAAAGTCACTGAGCATCAAAACTGGCTTTTTCTTTGTAGTTAAACTTTCAGTTTTTCTCATCAGTGTTTCCTTTAAGCTGTAATAAAATCGGTTCAAAATTGAATACAATATTAAACATTCCAATGATACAAATCCAATTCACTTCCGATCATTGCAATGAGCAGAGTGAGGTTGCAGCAAAATTAATAATATGAAGCGAACAAAACTGCATTTCCGGGAATGTTACCCAGTTCAGGTTCAGCCATATGAGAAAAGCCATCGAGTTAAACCATCGCCTTCACTTCTCTCTCCATATATGCTTCTTCACGTAAGGGAGAAACTGTCTGAAGAAATTATGAGTCAAGACTAAATATTCGTGTGAATGTGACGGGAATTTCATGTTCGCTGGTTCATTCTGAGACAGTTCCGACTCGGAATGAATCAAGGACAGCTATTCCTTCCAAGGATGGTATCAATTCCTTGGTTTTTGCTGATATTATCATTCCGCTGAAAGCAGAAACATAATGGTGTGGATTCGATCCCGCTCAAAGAATTTCTCATCCCCTATTAGCACCATATGTAATCTTAACACGGTCACATGTGAGCTCCTTTGTTATGCGAGGAAATGGCGACGGGTTAGTAGTTCATTGTTTCACACGTGCGTTCAAATCCTGCTCTGGTTGTTACTTTTATTAAACACAGCTGTGGTTTTCCTTTGTGACTCACATCTTTAGTATACATTAGATGGAGAATCTTGCTCTTGCAATTCATTGCACCGGAGATTTGCGATAAATTGATACCACATCAAAGTCGCAACAAACCAATTTGATTCTGTTGTAAGTTGAATTGTGATAATGAAAAGGAGTGCAACTTTTGTTTCGTCCCTTCATTCCATCTTGACTTTATATGAACATACATCGAATGAAAGAGAAACAAATAAGGAGAGATCGAGAGCAATAGTTTATCCAGTGGGATTGTGAATGAGTATTGTGATGTAACACTCCACACAAAGGTCTGATCAGTATTTCAAACAGTCAATTAGAACTGGAACTGCAGAAAACTCCTCCAATGAAACAACCTTTCATTCTTTCAGAAACTATTGCTGTGTGAATCACACTGCGATCGATCATCCAGCACGATCACCAAGTTTCAACAGCATTAGATCCACCAATTTTCTTCAGCAATCACAACTTCTGCACATTCCCATTTGTGGTGTGCCCAGTGCTATTTGTTGCTTCCAGGCCACAACACATGTCTTGTTCATCGGTTTATCAGCTTTGTTCCTGATCTTGCTGATAAGTTTGAGAAACCTTTTCTATCACTTCATCCCATCCCCTCAGAATTCCAAACTTATCAATAGAATAATACGTTCGACCAAATGATGTAGGATTAGAAGTCGGCCATTCAGCCCATCGAGTCTGCTCCACCATTCAACGAACTCATGGCTGATCTGATAATCCTCAACTCCATTCTCCTGCCTTAGGTCGACACAGCTTCATCATCTTTCTGGTTATATATCTGTCTGGCACATTTTGAAAATACGCAATAACTCAGCCTAAACAAAAGTTTCTGGAAAGGGTTCCACAGAATCACTGGACCCTGAGCAAAGAAATTACTCCTTATTTCTGAATGAAATTGGCAGTAACTAATTGTGACTTCATGTCCTCTGGTGCTCTCCACATACCAGAGGTCAGACTACCTGCCCGTAAATACCCTGTTAAGATCCCATGAATATTGAACGTTTATAAATGTTATCATGTGATAATAGAGCTCCCCTCCGCCTCCTTTGTTTCAAGGAGAATAATCCCAGCCTAACCAATCATTCCACGGAGACACAGTTTATCCAATGTTGACAACATCTTCGCAAATCTCTGCTGTCCCCTGCAGGGTCCTTACATATTATTAAGGCAAGTAGAGAAATTTATGTGAAGGAACGATTGAAATTTCAAGCTCAGATGGGAAATGGAGCATGAAATCAGACAGCGACTGGAATCAGATCGGTCCCCACAAGGACGGAATACAGTAATGATAACTCTGACAAATGAGAATCTAATCATATCCCACTGACATTCAATGGCTTTACTGTAACCAAACTACCCCATGTAATCGTCCACAGAGCTGGTATTTAGGGAAAAAATGATATGAACTGGCTATATAAACACTTTTCCAACTGAAACATGTCATTTGGTAGTCATTTTTTGATTATAAACTCAACTCGTGTCACCGTGAATCCTACATCGTTTGCAACGCACAAATGAGACGTGGAACACGACTCTCTCTATTTGCTTAGATAGGTGTAACTTCAATAACACTTAAGGAACTGGATACCATTTACGACAATGACGTTACTTGATTGTACCCTCTTCAATACCTGCAATATTCATTCTCTTCACCGCTAAGGCACAATTCAGCAGAGTGCACCAACTACAAGATGCACTGGAGTAAGTCATCTGGGCATTTTAACAGAACGTTCAAAGCTCAACAGCTTACTGACTATAAGGACAATGTTGGAAGATGCAACGAAACGTCACCATTTGAAAGTTACCCTCGAAGGCGCATAACTCAACAGCTTACTGACTATAAGGGCAGTGTTGGAAGGTGCAACGAAACGTCACCATTTGCAAGTCACCCTCCAAGGCGCATAGTACCCTGACTTAGAAAGTAATCAGTGATAAATTCATTGAATGGTGAAACAGTCTTGTATTGCATATTTCAGCCTTCCATCTTTTATCTTACAATTTTAGACAGATGTTGATTTATGCGGTGACCAGACTTGTGCTCAGTCCTTTAGCTGTTCCCTAAACTGGTGGTTGCTAAAGTTCTGCTATTATCCACAGCCTGTGGTAATCAATAGAAAATCTCCGAAAACCCTCTCAATCAACCGATTCCCCACAAGATTAGAGTGGTGTTGGAGAAGCACAGCAGGTCCGGCAGCATCTGAGGAGCAGGAAAAATGAACGTTTCAGGCAAAAGCCCTTCATTAGGAATGAGACTGGAAGCATAAGGGATGGAGAGATAAATGGGAGAGGGTGGGGCTTTGGAGAAGGTAGCTGAGAGCGTAGTAAGTGGATGGAGGTGGGGGGTGAACGTGATATGTCAGAGAAGAAGTTGGAGCAGATAGGTAGGAATGAGGATGCATAGGTGAGACACGTCAGAGGACGGTGTTGAGCTGGAAGTTGGGAACAGGGGAAAGGTAGGGGAGGGGAAATGAGGAAACTGGTGAAGTCCAAATTGATGCCATGCCGTTGAAGGGTCGCATGGCGAAAGATGAGGCTTTCTTCCTCCAGGCATTGGGTGGTGAGGCAATGGCGGTGGAGGAGGCCCAGGACCTGCATGTCCTCGGGAGAGTGGGAGTGGGAGTTGAAATATTTGGCCAAGGCGCACTGGGGTTGAAACTTCCGGGTGTGCTGGAGATATTTTCTGAAGTGCTCTGCGAGAAGACATCCAGTCTCCCCAGTTTAGAGGAGACCACATTGGGCGCAATAGATACAATAAATGACACGTGTGGAAGTGCAGGTTCACCTTTTATGAATGTGGAAGCCTCCATTGCAGCCTTGGATTAAGGTGAGGGGGTAGATGTGGGTGTAGGTTTTGCTGTTCCTGCAGGGTCAGGGGA
Organism: Chiloscyllium plagiosum; assembly: GCF_037043375.1. Classification (NCBI taxonomy): domain Eukaryota; kingdom Metazoa; phylum Chordata; class Chondrichthyes; order Orectolobiformes; family Hemiscylliidae; genus Chiloscyllium; species Chiloscyllium plagiosum. The sequence continues at coordinate 25,204,995 of NW_028270189.1, read as the reverse complement.
AGGTGCTAGGAGGAAAGGGTGGATCATTGGAGGGCGTGGACTTGACTAGGTAGTCACAAGCGAACAGTCTTGGCAGAAAGTGGACAGGGGTGGGGTCCGTTTAGAGGTGGCGAAACTGCCATCGAATGATGTGATTTATGTGGAGGTTGGTGGGATAGAAGATGAGGACCTTGTTGTGGTTTGAGGTGTGGACTTCGTGGGCGGAGGTACGGGACATGGATGAGATGCGTTTGAGGGCATCTTCAACCAGAAAGGAAGGGAAGTTCCGGTCTTTAAAGAAGGAGGACATCTGTCGTGTTCTGTGGCGGAAGTGGTCCTTTGGGAGCAAATGCGATGGAGGTGGAGGAATTGGGAATACAGGATAACATTTACACAAGAGGTAGGGTGGGAGGAGGTATAATCCAGATAGCTGTGGGAATCAGTGTGTTTGTAAAAAGTGTCAGGAACACTGACCTCGAGGGATATGTTTCCCTCACTACCCCTATCCACTTTTCACAAAGACTGTTTTCTCCACGACTACCTAGCCAAGTCCACGCCCTCTAATGACCCACACTCCCCTCCCGGCACCTTTCCCTGCCACCGCAGGAATTGCAAAATCTTCACCCACATCTTCCCCCTCACATCCTTCCAAAGCTCCAATGGAGCCTTCCACGTCTATCAAATGTGCATCTGCACTTCCACACTTGTCATTTATTACATCCATTTCTCACGATGTGGTCTCTTCTACATTGGGGCCACCGGACATCTTCTCGCAGAGCACTTCACAGAACATTTCCAGGACACCCGCAACAGTTAACCCAACACAACAACTACCCCTCCCCACCCAATTTCCCGAGGGCATACAGGCCCTGGGCCTCCTCCACCGCCATTACCACATCAACTGACGCCTCATCTTCCACATCGGAACCATTCAACCCCAAGGCATCAATGTGGTATTCACCAGATTACTCCCATCCCCACGCCCACCTTATCAGAGTTCCAGCCTTCAAGCTTGGCACCATCCTACTCACGTGTACCTCCTGTCTATCTTCCTTCCCAGCTATCCGCTCCACCCTCTTCTCCGACTTATCACCTTTAACCCCACATCCATCCACCTACAGCATTCTCAGCTAAATTCTTCCCAGACCCAGCCCTCCCGTTTATCTCTCCACCCTCGAGGGTCCCAGCATTAGTCCTGATGAAGGGCTTTTGCCCGAAACATCATTTTTTTTGCAACTGGGATGCTGCCTGGCCTGCTGTGTTTCTTCAGAACCACTCTAATCTTGATTCTGATCTCCAGCATCTACAGTATGCACTTCTGTCCAACTGATTCCCCTGTCCATTGATCTTCAGAGATCGTGAATGTCCACTCCATGATCTCTTTGTCCGTCTACACTACACAGAATACACACTGTTATTGTTTCTTCTCCCCAAATTCATTAACACTCATTGATCTGGATTCAATTCCATTCAGCATTTTACTTTTCCACCTGACTAATGCATCCCTGCAGTCCTTGGCATTCTTCACCAAAGTCAACTACACGACCAACTGTTGTATCATCAGCAAACTTGCAAGTCATGGCTTCTACAACTAAGTCTAAATCATTGGTCTACATCAGAAAACAGTGGCACTCCACTGGAAACAGGCATCCAAACAGGGTCCATTGCTGTTTGGCATAAAAAGCTTCAATAACAGCAGAATCGAACTCCTGCTGTCATTTTTAAACTTCCTGGTGACTCTGTCAGTTGGTCTCCTGAGTGATCACTTCTCACATATGGGAGTGGTGAATGACCTGTGCGCATTGTGACTGAGCAAGTGAATTTACACCTCAGCGGGTAATTGAATCCCTTCCTGCTGTCACCCCATGATCCTGACTTCTTGGCGCTGCGAGTATCCTTGTGTCGATTTAGTTTGGATATCAGTTGAATTCGAGTCCACACAGACACGACTCCCATTTTCCCCGTTGTTCATGTATTTTTATTAATCCTTATTCTCCCATTGAATGTGGCTATCATTGGTCTGAAGACCATTTGTTGTTCATTCTAATTCACCTTGAACTGAGTCAGAGTGCATTCATGGGGGAACCACATTGTCGTGGATCTGGAGTCACATGTGGACAGGACTTGTTACAGTCGGTAGACTTCACTTTCGAAGGGACATGAATGAATGACTTTTCAGTATATTAAAGTTATTGTCTCTGTTCCTGAGATTGGGTTTGTTTTCCAGATTTTATTCATCGAATTTAAATAACAGCAGCTGCCACGTTCCAGTCTCCAAAGATTACTACCCCAATAGATCGCCGCTGCACTAACAACTCCCTGCTGCATTTCTCCATTCAAAGAATGACATTGTCCATTCAGATTATCCCAAATGGAGAGAGAATAGGACGCGTTTCTGTGTTGGAATGGAAACAATGTACGCTGGATTGGAGTGTTTACTGGAGCAAGAGACTGATGTAGAGACGATGTGAGCAAAAGCAGTTCTTACTGTCAAAGCAACAAAATAACGCATTGTTAAGGAAAATCTCTTAGAATGCCTTCAATACGTCCACCTCTCACTTAAGGCTTCAGCACGCTTCCTCTGAGACAATTCTCGTGCGGGTTAATGCTGCTGCTCAATCTTAATACTGTAATAAATTGAGACCAATATTCCTTCCACCCCGCCTTTGAACAGAAGCACTCGCAGCCTCAGCATTTCACGCGCTTGGATATACACACAAAATCTTTTCCCTGGTGTCAGAGAGTCCTGAACTAGAGGGCATAGGTTTAGGTTGAAAATGGAAAGATATAAAAGAGACCTAAGGGGCTATGTTTTCATACAGAAGGTGGTGCATGTATGGAAGGAGCTGCCAGAGGGTATTTTGGAGGCGAATACAATTGTCACGTTTCAAAGACATTTGGATGGGTATATGAATAGGAAGGGTTTGGAGGGATATGGACCGGGTGCTGGCAGGTGGGACTAGATTGGGTTGGGAAATCTGGTCGGTATGGACGGGGTTGGACTGAAGAGTCTGTTTCCATGCTGTACATCTCTATAACTCTATGATTCTATGACCGGGCCTTTGCCAATCATGTCACTAGTGCCACAGAATAGCATCACGTGCTCATGTCCACCGCCACTTCCAGTCCCTATACATATCCATCCTCCATCACGAAGGCCTCAAAGCCCTCCGCTTCTTCATTTCCCGCCGAACCAACCAAAACCCTTCCACTGATACCCTCCTTCGATTGACTGAACTGGTCCTCTCTCGAAACAACTTCTCTTTCCAATCCTCCCACTTCGTCCAAACCAAAGGAGTAGCCATGGGCACCCACATGGGCCCCAGCTATGCCTGCCTCTTCGTTGGATATGTGGAACAGTCCATCCTCTGCAGCGGCACTGGCACCACCACCCACGTTTTACTCCGCTACATCGATGACTGTATCGGCGCTGCCTCGTACTCCCACAAGGAGGTTGAACAGGTCATCCAATTTACTAACACCTTCCACCCCGACTTCAAATTTACCAGGACCGTCTCAGACTCCTCCCTCCACTTCCTCGACATCTCCATTTCTATCTCGGACGACCCACTCAACACGGACGTTTACTATAAACCAACTGACTCCCACAGCGACCAAGATTACACCTTCTCCCAACCTGCCCCATGTAAAAACGCCATCCGATATTCCCAATTCCTTCGCCTTTGCCGCATCTGCTCCCAGGAGGACCAATTCCAATACCGAACAACCCAGATGGCCTCCTTCTTCAAAGACCGCAATTTCCCCTCAGACGCGGTTGACGATGCTATCCACCACATCTCCTCCAATACCTGCTCCTCCCCCCTTGAACCCGACCCTCCAATCGCCACCAGGACAGAACCCCAATGGTCCTCACCTACCAAACCACCAACCTCCAGATACATCGTATCATCCTTCGTCATTTCCGCCACCTCCAAACAGACCCCACCATCAAGGATATATTCCCTCCCCCACGACTATCAGCGTTCCGAAAAGACCACTCTCTCCACGACTCCCTCGTCAGCTCCGCACTCCCCACCAACCTAACCTCCACTCCGGGCACCTTCCCCTGCAACCACAAGGAATGCAAAACTTGTGCCCACACCTCCCCCCTCATCTCCCTCCAAGGCCCCAAGGGATCCTTCCATATCCGTCACAAATTCACCTGCACCTCCACACACATCATTTACTGCATCCGCTGCACCCGATGTGTCCTCCTCTACATTGGAGAGACAGGCCGCCTCCTTGTGGAACCTTTCAGAGAACAACTCTGGGACATCCGCACCAACCAACCCAACCACCCCGTGGCCGAACACTTTAACTCCCCCTCGCACTCCGCCAATGATATGCAAATCCTTGGCCTCCTCCATCGCCAGACCATGGCAACAGGATGCCTGGAGGAAGAGCGCCTCACCTTCCTCCTAGGAACCCTCCAACCACAAGGGATAAATGCAGATTCCTCCAGCTTCCTCATTTCCCCTCTCCCCACCTTTTCTCATAACCAACCCTCAGACTCAGCACCGCCTTCTTACCTGCAATCTTCTTCCTGTCCTCTCCGCCCCCACACTCACTCCTTCCTATTACCCTCACCTTAATCTCCTTCCACGTATCGTTTTCCCAAACGCCTCTCCCCCAAGTCCCTGCTCCCTACCTTTTATCTTAGCCTGCTTAGCACGCCCTCCTCTTTCCTGAAGAAGGGCTTATGCCTGAAACGTCGTTTCTCCTGCTCCTGTGATGCTGCCTGACCTGCTGCACTTTTCCAGCAACACATTTTTAAGCTCTGATCTCCAACATCTGCAGTCCTCACTTTTTCCACCGTCACTTCCAGTTTGGTATTCGCGGCTGTGCCACAAAGATTTTCTGATTCTGGTTCCAGGAACTGGAGTTATGTGACTAACTGCAGCAATGTGTACTTCCTTGTGTGGGGAAGTTGGTGAAGAAACTGTTATTAACACATTGTTAATAACACATTGTTATTGAAACATAAATTGCACCAATATCCCGCACCATCCCCTGAAGCTTTTTGTTCTAGAAATCTATCAAACTCAGTCTTCAACATGCAGTATTCGATGAAACCACCACAGCGTCTGGTGATATCGAATTTAAAGATTCAGCTAATTCTGAATTCCCACATGTCTGCAGTCGCTCACGTAATATTCCTGCTGTGTATCTGCTTCTCTTCCTAACGCATCCTCTGTCACTGTAATTATTGCTGTTTTTAAACGCGGGTCTTTGCATGACTCAATGGTGGTTTGAATGTTAAAATATTCTGCATTGTGGCCGCAGTTAGATCGTTCGAATCTGAGTCACTGCATTTTACTCCTTGTGATTAATGCTGAAGAAACACAGAAATGAATCAGTTGATTTTACATGAAAGCATTCTTTTAGATTATATTTTTTTCCATCAAACTCCTCTCTCTCACACATCTCTGCGAGTCATAAACAGGATCCAGACTCACCATTCTCGGAGAATTCCCTCCCTCCCGCAAACACATACCTCCTTAAAGTTCCCCCTTCCATTTCCCTTACAATCACTTTCACATTGATCTCATTAGGCCTGTGCTGCTGCGCTCACTGTTGCTGGGTGACCATGCCCAAGTCTCACCATCGGGACCTTCAAACCAGTTGATCCATTTCGATACGGCAGTTGTGAGCTCAATCCACATGGCGCAGCTTTTACTGACATGGATCAGCGATTATTGAAACATCAGGCTCAGGAAAAAGGCACAGGATAGCATTGAGGAAAATAAACTTTATTCAAAAAACACCAGTTTCTGTCGACTTTCGCATCATTTATTTCACTTGTTCATTCGGCTCTAGCGAGACTATTGTGTGTAGTTATGCAGGGGAGATTTGCCAGGATATTGTCTGGCTGAAGAAGAGAGATTGGACAAACTGGTGTTGTTTTTCTTAGAGAAGAGGAGATTGAGAGGGGCATGATTAAGATGTACAAAGTACTGAGGGATATGAATAGCGTAGACAGAAATATATGTTTCGCTTTGATGGAGATTTCAATCACCGGAGGCCATAGATTTAAGGTCAGAGGCGGAAAGATTAGAGTGAATGCGTGGAAAAACGTTTTTAAACAGTGAGTGGTTGAAATGGGGAACACAGTGTATGCAAGGGTCTGAGAGGCAGAAATCCACATAACTTTCCGAAATTATCAAATGTGAATTTATGATGTCAAGCCATACAAGGATGTGGGTCGAGTGGTTTGAAAAGGAGTTAGGATAGTTAAGCAATTGTTATTGAGCAATACAGATACTCCGTTCCAAGTATGGATTATTGATACCTGTCCTTCCATTTCGAAGGGACATGTCACAGGAAGAACTGTGCTGTCTGAATCAGCGTGGGGGAGTACTACTGCTCCCGGGGAGACAGGATGACTGTGACAGTGCAAACACGTAACTTCTCAAGCTGCACCTGGTGCTGTTGTTGAAATGAAAATCATTTGGTACTTTTGCTCCATAGTGAGGTGTTTACTTATAGCAGATAGGTCAGGAAGATATACATTCTACTGCCCTTTCCCCACCGGCCCACACCACTGAATACCGGCACTGTGCAGGACAATTGCTCTCTGTACACCATCGTCCAATCCTCCTTGACCCCCAGCACTTCCCCATTTGGCACCATTACACGAAATCCCAGAAGGTGTACAATGTCTCCCCTCACTGTGTCAGGTTCCACTGATTTATCTGCCCATCACTCAAGTTAGCAAACTGCATTTCCTGCTCAGAATGTTGTCTCATCGAGACTGCGGAGAGAAAAACAAAGCGGGTGACAAACATGAGTACACCTACGTTCTGTCGGCAAGCAAACTAAGACCCTGAGCTTCCAGGTTCCTGTCACTGCAACATCCCACTGTGTTTCCATGCCTCCATGTCAGTTTGGTGTGCTGCAGCGCTCCCGCAGAGCACAGCGCGAGTTGGAAGAGCAGCACGACATTTCCTACTGAGAGACCATACAATCTTCAGTACCCAACATTGAGTTCAATCATTTCAGACCTTGCCCACCTTCACATACCATTCGTTCCAAAGGCAGATCGTTTGGCTCGAATATCTCTCCTTAGATGCACTAGACCTGCTGATTTTGTTCAGATATTTCTGCGTTTCTTTGGATAATTTGTTCTGTTCTGATCACCAGCTTTCAGGAAACCTGTGTTTGCACGGGAGGGTGGTCAGAGGAGATTTACCAAGGTGGTGCCTGAGCTCGATCTTTCCCCCTGCGAAGATAAGTGAAAGTGAGGGTTGCAGGTGCTGGAGCTCAGATTCGAAAGTGTCGTACTGGAAGAGCACAGCATGTCAGACAGCATCAGAGGAGCAGGAGAATCGATGCTTCGGGCACAAGCCACCGCCATTCCATTACCAGCCGATGCCCGCAGGAAGAACGTCTCATATTCCACCTTAGGACACTACAACCACACGGGATAAATGTGTATTTCAACAGCTTCCTCATTTGACCTCCACCCACATTATCCCTGTCCAAAACCTCCAACTCGGCACTGCTCTCTGGACCCGGCCATCAATCCCCTTCTGAACTACCACCTTCTCCCTCATCTTCATCCACGTATCGCTTTCCCAGCTACCTGACCACAACCCTATTCTCCTCTCTCAAACCCCACACAAAAGTCTCATTCCTGACGAATGGCGTATGCCCGAAACATCGATTCTCCTGCTCCTCGGATGCTGCCTGACCGGCTGTGCTTTTTTGAAGCACTACACTCTCGTCACTGCAAAGATGGATGAGCTCGATTGGGGCTCTTAATCTGACAGCGGAGAAATCTGAGAGAGGAATTGATTAACGTGCACAGAAAGGGAATAGATACGTGTGACAGGAATAAAATTCTAATGGGAAGAGTTAATAACCAGGGATATAGATGAAACGCTAGAGAGAGGATGTTCAGAGAATATTTAGGAAGAACGTTTGCATCCTGAGAGTGTTGTTTGTCTGGAACTTACTGCGTGAACGTATGGTAAATCGAAGAGTCCTCAGAACACTTCAGGAGTATTTAGCCGAACACTTGAGAAGCTAGAGCATGTACGGATAAGGACCGGGTACTGGAAAGTGGGGCGAGGATAAATAGATGTTTGATGAAAGACTTGAACACCGTAACGTTGGGTGCAGTAAAATGTAGGCTATCTCACCTCTGTGGCACAATGAAAGTCGTGTTGGACACCTACTGCATTGTTAAGATTGTGATTCAATGTTTGTGGGTTTGAGTCCCAGCAGAATCGGAGTTCAGTTCAGATTTCCGCTGAATCAATGATTGTTTTGCTGATTCATCATCAGTTCCCATCGTCTGGAGTTCTCGTCCCCGCTACTGACCAGAGAAGATTCCTCACCTTCTTGGTGGTGAGTTTTGAGGGAATCGCATCATTTGAAACATGATCAGTCCAGAATACGCTGCTCATTCACAAAACCAACTGCTGAAGCCCACTGTCTCTAAACACATTTCCCTCCCACGGTTGCACAAAGTTTTTTGGTTTATTCAGTGTCTTTTCGCCTTTGGGCGAAATGCCCCCTTCCTATTCCTCTCTGTCAGTGCTGTTTCTGACAGAGGGTTTTAAACAATAACATGATGAGGACACTGTGAACCTACACCACGGAATACCAAGGTCCTCCACTTTAACCCACTGCTCTCACAGCTGGAATACACAGCTCCTGTTGTAGCTTTAGATCAGACAGTGGAGGATTCTCCCAGGCGCTCTGTCAAGCTGCATGCTCCTTCACACAGGTTTCCAACTGGACACATGGAGCGAACGGCCGTGTGGATATTGGGGATTCAGGGACAGATTTCCCCTTTGCCTGGCTAGAGTTCTGGCCACGGTAATAATTATGAATTTCGGTCATACTGGATCTTACTCTGGATTTTTATCACTTATCACTTTACAATTTAAACTGAAATTCAATTTACTCTTGCATAACATTCTGATATCTTCAGTATTCATGAAAACTGTGCAACATGTCCTTGGATGTAACCATGTTGAATATTGACGATGAGTGCAGTATATTTCTTGTTTTCTGTAGGAACATGCAGAAGGAAGATGGTGAAGTGTCGTTGAATCGAATTCTGTGTCAAATTGAAGCAGACCGAATGAGAAGTGACAGCGATAATATAGAGCTGAAAATGTGTTGCTGGAAAAGCGCAGCATGTCAGGCAGCATCCCTGGATGCGCTTTTCCAGCAACACATTTTCAGCTCTGATCGCCAGCATCTGCAGTCCTCACTTTCTCCACAGCGATAATATAACATTGTCTGTAAACAACGCAGCGACCCACAGAAACCCAGTTTTCAATCAAATCTATTTTGCACAACGTTTTTCTATGTCCCATTTCCTGAACCTGATGCTCGAAAAGTCACAGGTCCATGTCAGTTCCTCCTCCTCTGCCTTAGCTTTAATTTCAGAACCACAGCAAAAGTAGAACATGCGGGTTGAAGGTCCCAGAGGTACGAGTAGGCACTTTATAGGCTTGCTGCCAGCGGCGCCAGTGAAGCAACTGATCAGCGCTTGGTACTGAACAGCGTGTAAAAATGCCGCAGTTGTAATTCCAATCGTTATCTAAAGTCGCTTTTACTGACGTTAATCAGGAATCATTGGAGCATCAGACTAAAGCAAAGATGAAGAATAATGTCGAATAAAGCAGCATCTATTCTAAAACTCCAGTTTCTGATTTGGGAAAGGTATCAATCGTTAACCGTAAAACTGCACATATTCCCCAAGTAATTATCCATCTGTGGATCGAGAAACAGAGGTGATATTTGAGCTTGATGACCTTTTTCAAATCTCTAACACTGCACTGGATTACATTCTTGAAAAGACTCTTAAACTCGTTTCATGTAATCCTGTTTGTTGCAAACTCACACAGCTCATTAAACCGTTCGAAAGGAATTAGATTTATTTCTTTTGGTAGATTGAATGTTGTCAGCGTATCTGGTTAATTCATGACAAATAGGCTCGCTGCTGTGTGGAACAGAGGGTTTAAACAGGAATAAGGACGGGTCTTGTCGCTGGATTTTTCGGGCGGAGATCAATGAGTATTAAATGGACTCAGTCCCGTTACTGGTCATTTTGACCAAATGTTCAAGGCAACACATGGCAATGATAATGATGCTTGACATCGACAGGTCCATTCATACTCATTGGAATCACCATTGTATTACAGATCAGGTGAGCGAAGGAGCTGATGATCCTCATGGCAACCTGAGACAGTGCGACAATTAATCCCACGTTGTTAGTCTCACTCGATCCCATAAACCATTTAGCCAGCGGACTGAGCTAACCGGCTGCATTTTAATGCAAAGCTAAAACAAACAGCTCAGTACATTTACAATGTGTAGTAGTTCACGTAGAACCAGCGGCTACACCTTTCAAACACCACCAGCTCTTCTTACAATTAACATGTTCATTGCAGGCATTATGCAATTTCTTTCCGATGAACAATTCGTGAGTGTGTCACATTTGCCTCTCCATCCAGGCAGCCCAGAATACCTGTCCCTGTTAAATTCGCTCCTTGTGTGTCAGTATGTGGTTTTTCAATTATTCTGAAATCATCTTCTAAAATGTTTTTTTTTTCTGAAAAATCAATTCCGAAACATGGATACAAAAAACAAACTCGAATTCGGACAATTAGTTTAAATTATGCCCCAATCAAATTTGAATTTGATATTTTTACAATGTTAAAACCATTGAAACGATCCGACGTTTTGTGAGGCAAATATCGGACATTTTGAACAGTTACCCAGAGCGGCAAAGAATACAGCTAAAAGACCAACAGATGTAGGGTGTTGGTAAAATCTCCAAGAAGTGCCTATCTGGAGAAATAGATTGCATAGAAAAAAAAGCATCAACACCGACCTGGATTTTAAAAAAAAAATCTACAGAGGATGATACAAAGAGAAGATTCGAGCACTAGCTGGTTTTTAAAATTGAATTTGTTTGTAACTGTTAATGGGCTCGGGATGCTGCCTGACCTGCTACGCTTTCCAGCAACACATTTTCTGCTCTGATCGCCAGCATCTGCAGTCCTCACTTTCTCCTCGGGATTGGGGAAGGTATTGTAGAGCAGAAGGTTGAGAGAAAGGAGTTGAAAGTAGTTGTAAGTTGATTATTCTCTGTCAAATGTAAAAAAAAACAATAACGTTGTTATTTATAACTTCAAATAGTGATTTTTGGGATAGTTGTTTAACAGAGTACAGCACGGGTTGAATCCTTTTTGTTTTGATGGTTTTCATTAGCAGAAGTGTTTACCTCGTCAAGTAACATCAGATTCTGTGGTTGCTTTGTGGTTTCGCTCATTTGTGCATTGTACCTCATTAACGATTTTGAAGTTGTCCCCTCGACACAAAAGGTCCGTGCTTTTGCACCATTGTACAAAAGGTGCATTGTGTCTAAGCGTCAGGGCACCCTACAAGAACATTCGACGCTGATTCAATCTATCTATCCTGATATTTACCCATGTAAACAGCACTGCGTACTCTCCTCCAGTCTGGAAAACCATCCCTTCACAGATAATATTACATCCCGCTTTCAAGGGGCTTTTCATTCCATTGCTTTCAATTCTTCACAGAATCCGTTTCACTGATTTTGTCACTGAGTCATTTCTTTGTGTTCACATCCTGTGTGTTGAGGGTCACAGTTGGAGCGTGCTGAGCCCATGTCCCAGGGATCATAACATAGTCGGTGAAATGATGAACTGCGGAGTACAGTTCACAAACAGCATGTAGGTGTATGTATGTTCTGCAAATGTTCACGCCTGTTTTAAGAAGCAAGATAAACAGTTCTTGGTTTCTGCTTTTGTTGTCACCCAGACCAAGATTGTAAATGCTGGGAACATGCACTGGTCGAGATTATTGCTTTCCCACATCCGTTTTCTCCCCATGAGCTGTTCAGATGATGGTCTGAATCGCTTTCTTTTGTTCCCTGTCACTCTGGGATGATTGCAGCTGTGAGATCTGTTCTCTCAACTGGAGGTAACGTGATAAAGTTTATACACATCAGGTCCAGTGTGCCTGAGCGACAGGACTCGCTGCAGTAACATCCCATGCTGATTCAGACAGCAGAGCTGAACAGCTTCTGTCGGCGCGTGAGTGACGCCACACGTTGATGTTGCCCTTCTTCCTGTCTCTGGAACAGAGTGGCTGATGGTGTAACAATGTCTCATTGTTAACCCTATCTTCTGTGATAGACTGGATGCAGCCCCGCAGCTCAGGGACATGGGGATGGCTCTCAGTGAGTGGGAGTTTAACTCGGATTTCTTTATCTGGGCCAGTTAGGGCTCAGATGTAAACTGCAGCCCGTTTTCAGCAAAGGAGCCGATGTTACTGTTACAAAAGCCTTTCTGCAGGATTGTTGTGTGAAGATGGATTCTGAACAGCAAACAGGCTGCACAGAAATGCCCTCGCATGAATTTACCTGAGGGTAGACAGTCTGGAGTACATTTCTATCTTTTCAACCAGCTCAACATCTTTATCGCTGTCTCAGATAAATGATATTTGCAGGAAGTTCCCAATCAAACTTGCTGATTTCCAGCACGTGATGGAAATGGCTGTGCCGATGAAAGCGAGCTTTGGAGCATATCCGCGCTTGCCTCCCCTCACACTGCTTGCCGGTGGAGGGAAATAGCTGAATACTCTGCCGATGGAGACAACGTAGTCCAAGCGGAAGGGATAGACAGCACTGTCCCGCGAACAAGGAGACGAAACGAGAAGGCGATATTCTTGAAAGACTTTGGTGCTTAGAAATCCGAGAACACAGTGGGATGTTTTCGGAACTGAGCGACTCTCAACTGGTTTGGTGTTGGAAATGTAAGAGTGTCTAGGGTTTAGTAGCTTGTGTTAATACTGGCATGTGAGAATGTCTTACATCAAGTCGCCAGCGAGCTTTGGTTGTTTGATTTTACTTTTGTCCGATCTTTTTAGCTTTGAGTTTTGGGATCAGAACTGTCATTGTAGTGGGCATGGCACAATACCACGTGTGGGGAAAGTGAAATAAGTGTTAGAGGATGTTCACCAACAGAATCCCACACTGAATAAATCCATCATCTAGATGTTCGCACAGTTCTGGATGTGAAACTTTAGGAAGTGGGGACGTCAAATGATTGGAAACAGCGCTGAACAGGTTGAGAGGAATGGTGCAGTGTACGAAGAAGGGTCATTTCGAAAGTTGGGACAGATCTCCTTGGAGAGCAGAAGGCCAAAAGCTGGCCCTGTTAAACCTTTCCAAGACATGAGTGGGTTTGACAGAGGAAATAAGAAAGGGAGAATGCTCCCTAAGCCTGAAGGGATCGAGAACGAGTCTGCAGAGTTTTAAAGACATTCGTAAAAGAAGAAAAATGTACATGAGGAGGAATGTTTTCACACAGGGCGTGGTTAGGGTCTGTATACTACTGCTTGACATTGACAAAGACGCAGTTTCAATCAAGTTATTTAAAAATTAATTTGATGCTTATGTTGAAAGTAAATGTGTAGAGTTACAGGGAGAAGGCAAGAGAATGATACCAAAAGAGAGTCACATTTATCTCTGTAGAGAGTCAGCACAGCTAAGGTGTTTTGTGACACATTTGTGATTCTGACTGGAATCACAGTTCGACCAACAGAATGTAGGGAGTTAAACAACGGTGATATTGGCAATGCAGGGACACATCTACACAACAAAATATTATCCAGCACGGAAAATTCATAGGGAGTATGGCGCTGTCTGCAAATCCTGCAGGGTGTCCTGCGGATCAGACACAGCACACTTCACTATTCAGGTAAGGTGCCCAAGCGGCCTGAGGCCTTGGATTCTGATTCCAGCCTCGAAAGAGGTGTAGGTTCATATCCCACCGCTGTAATCTCCGAGGCTGCAGCGTGTTCAAAGCCAAAAAAAGGAGAGCCGTGAGTTTGCTTCTTGGAGAACTAACTGTGGTGTGGGAGAGTGTGCGCTCTCTCAAAAGAGTCAGAGTCCATGTTGTCATGATCGTGTTCGCCTACCACACGCTCAATCGTAGGCTCAAGCAGCTGCAGCTTTGTTCCAGGCAAGTTGAATTTTCACTGGAACCGAATAGAGATTGTTATTTCATTGCTGTTGGAAACAAAGTCCTGCAGTGACTCTACTCGCCGTTATTTGGTTTTCTGGCGAATGGGAAAATGATTCCAATGAATTGTGATGTCATATGTTCTTAACTTTCTCACATTTACTTCATTTCTGTCTTGGAACGGTGGAAGGAAAAGGTGATCTAATCGAGACTGTGATTGGTGAAATTCACTTTTTATGGGCCATTCGTATTGTGTTCTTTCTTTTTCTCTTTTCAGCACTTTCTGGGCAGTGGTGGTGTACGAAGGCTGCAGTGTGTTTGAAATGAAAGAGTAGTTTGGAATTGCCCTGTTGTTCGTTGTGAGATTCGTTTCTGGCTCATGCCCTCGGACTGTCTCACAATGAGCATTCATGTTTCTCTGTGTCTTAAAATGCATTTGGTTTGTCATTTTTGTTTGTGTTCCGTGTTAAATGCTGTTTGTTTTGCTATTCTAGAAATACATTCCGAGATAACACAGTTTGTGAGGCAATTTCTAGCAGCAAAAATCCTCAACTGAGGATCCGGGAATATTTCCCGGAGCATGGTCTGTCAGGGAAAAAGTAAAGAAATCTTTCGCTTCTGCAGTGTTTCAGAATACTACTTTTCCGGTGAACAGCCACAGAGAGCGATGGCAAGCCACGCTAAAAATAATTCTTTCAACCTCGTGTAAGCAACACAACGTTATTGGGGTACACAGCGAGGAAACCGATTCTTCAGTGGATCTTGTCCATGCTGACCACATAGCCAAAGTCAAACATGTCCCATTGACCAGCATTTGGCCCCTATCCCACTAAACCCTTCCTATCCAGAAATTCATCCGGTTGCCTTTGAAATCTTCTGAGTGTACTAACCTCCACCACTTCCTCTGGTAGCTGATTCCATACACGCACAACCATCTGCGTGGGAAAGCTGCCTCAAGTCACTTTTATATTTTACCCATCTCACCTTACACCTATGTTCTCCAGTTTTCAACTCGCCCCATATTGCGGAAATCAAAAACTTAAATATTCTGTTGACAAACCTTCCTTAAGGTCATTCTCGACGAAGAAGGGAAAGTTGTCCCAGCATGTTCAGACTCGCCCTACATTCCAAACTGTGCACGCCTGACAACATCCTTGTCTATATTTTGTGAGCAATTTTACGTGATTCTCTTAATTTTTTAATGATGCCAATTAAGCTGGAGAATAACCAGCTCCTGGAAACAGAAAGGTGAAACGTTGAACGGCTGTAAGTTTTAGTGCTGGCCGACTCTGAACACCAGCTGCTCGCGGAGATGCTTCCTGTAGTGTAGTGGCTATTGGTGTCACCTCATGTACGAAAACTCCCCACTTCTAAATCCGGCAAGAATAGCCTTATTTCCGGTGGCAGCCTTTCAGGCTGACATGAGGAGAGCTTTGTAACTTACTGTTCACATCAGCAAACCTGGCTTTGAATTTGCTTGCTCATACATGCTCGAGTGGTGAAAAGGAATGCAATCCCGTTTCATTACTGTGTGAAACATTGTTACGGTTTTCTCCATCCTTGTTCTGAATGTGCACAGATGTGTACAGCACTGATGGCCATTCTGTTTCAGAGTGGAGTTACCGTGCTCTGATCCATTCACGAAAAGCAGTACCACATTTGCTTTCCTTGTGCAGGCGGCCCGGTTCAAAGCCATTGAGCAAAGGTTCCCAGCAAAAATCCTCAGCTGAGGACCTGGGCATGTTTCATGGGGAATGGTCAATGGGGGCAGCATTCTGCAGTGTTTCTAAACTCTAAATTCAAGCGCGATCGGATGTTAGTATTATGAGGCATAATTTAAATTGATTGGTAAAATAGGAATTGTTTCCTAATTAGCAACCAACTCAGGTTTGTTTCACAGCCAAACGTTACATCTTTCCAATTTTCCAGTACACGCTGAGACTGCGAGCTGGTCATCACAGGTATTTGTCAGGTCTCACTTCTGAACAGCATTCACTCTCATTTAAAGGTGGAGGGCACGCCTTCAACTTCATAACTTATCACAAAATCCTGCAGCTTCTAATCTTGGGGACAGGGATTGGATTGCAGCCGTTACCGCATTAAATGTAAAGATTTTCACACAGGAAGCGCCGTTCATGAGGGGGGAGTTTCTGTAAGTTGTGTCCCACGGCTGTGCAGGGAGCTGCAGTGGCCACTTTCTGTTGACAGCGGGGGTCTAGAGAGAGCAGAGTTTGTCCCTATCGTACTCCATGTGGAGCCAGGGAAGACAGAATCATCAATGGTTTGGGCTGCAATTCAATCTTGCCATGGATTTTCCGGTTTAAATGGAGGTAGGGTGGTATTCCCATAGTCTGATCTGGAACAACCAAAGCTCCATCCCTGGATGGTCTCAAATCACTAGCCTTTATCTTGCAGCCCGCTGCTGACCATTTGAGCCACACAGACTGTCACCAACCAGGCGTGCCGATTTCCTTAAAGCAGGAATGTTAGCGGGGATCTGAAGGGCAGTGGAACAGCTGGGTCTCTCACTGTTTTCAGAATCTGTCACCAATTTTCCTGCTTTCATTACCCAGAGTGTCAGAGAGCTTGAGTGGTCTGCAAACACCCAGTGGGAAAGGAACCATCACAAACTGGAAGATACACAGGCCCATCGATGTGACTGCCTGAGCTATTTCACTATGACTCGGGTACTGGGATAATTCAAGACCACGGCTTGACAGAAACTGGAGATTAAATACAGCGGTTCAGGCTGCTCAGTCCAACTGTATACCATTAAGATACAGTAGGTATTGAATTCCTTCCATATAACCACTTCATCAAATCCTCCCTGTCAATCTATCCAAAATCTTATTTTTTGTATCTCATCGTCCATTTCACCAGCTAATGTGAACATCTTGTTTTCATCTTCCTTATCGACACCAATTCTAAGCCAATAAGCTCTGTCGCATCTCTCTTCAACTCCAGTTGCTACATCGCACCATAAATCACTCCTGAAACGTTCTGGTAATTGAATGAGCCTGTTCCCTCTCTGGACCCTCCCATCCTTCACATTGTGTGATCATCTCTGTTTTGAATATACTGATCAACCTCGACCAGGAGGAGGGATAATGTGAGTTTCTGAAATTATAGAGAGGGTGCTGGAGGAACTGAATAGGACTGGCACCTTTTGGGAGAGAGAAATAATGTTCATTTTTAGAGACAATTTCTTACTTTATTTTGATTATTCTTTCTCTCTGCCCTAATAGTGATGGATTTTGGACGTTTCTTTCTCTGTGGATTGCAAGGAAGGATATACACACAAAAACATCAAACAAAGGGGATTATTTGTCTGTCTGATTTCTCACCTGGTTGACACTGCCTTTATTAAAGTTCTTTGAATATTTGAAGAAGATTCACAGACAGGAAACACCAAACAAACATTTAATCAAAATTTGACATGATAAATCGATTCATCAGAAACTGAAAATAATTGGCGTTTGAGTGTTGAATCCTCAGTCATTACCAATCACTGCATATAATTTCTCCATCATATCCTCTCTGACGATCTGTACCAAAGTCTTAAGTGATTGTTGATGTGTCCCATACCTGGGGGGAGATGTGCTCCAGGAAAAGGAAGCTGGGAGCTGACTGGATGAACTGGGGTTGTAGAGGAGATGAGGTTTGAGTGACAGACCCTGGGAGTATTTGAACCTCGCTCAGTGAGCCATTACCCTCAAGCCATGCGGGCTGACTGGGGGAGTATCTATCTGTTACTGTCTCTGTCTGTCTGTGACAGAGTGTGGGCTGGGGGTCACTTTTTCCCTTTTTGCCTTTTCTATCTCTCTCTCTCTCGCGCTCTCTTCCTCTTCTCTCTCCTCTTTCTCTCCCTCTCTCGTTTCCTCTCTCTCACTCTCATTCTCCTGCTCTCTCTTCTCCACCTCTTCTCCACCTCTATTCTCTCCCTCCTCCACTTCTCACCCTCTCTCCTAACCCTCTCTCTCCTCCCCCCTCTCTCCTCCTCCCTCTCTCTCCTTCCCCTCTCTCTTCTCTCTCCCATCTATCTTCTCTCACCCATCTCACTTCTCTGTCTCGCCTCTTTCTCTTCTCTCTCTCTCCCCCGCTCTCTCTTCATCTCTCTCTCTCTCTCTCTTTAGGGTGGCACGGTGGCTCAGTGGTTACCACTGCTGCCTCACAGTGCCAGGGACCCGGTTCGAATCCTCTCCCAGGCGACTACCTGTGTGGAGTGTGTACATTCTCCCCAGTATCTGCGTGGGTTTCCTCACACAGTCCAAAGGTGTGCAGGTCAGGGTGGATTGGTCATGGTGGAGTTACCCATAGTGTTAGGTGAACTGGTCAGATGGAGAAAGGTCATGTCGGGTTACTCTTCTACCCACTTTCTTACCCCTCTCTTTCCGTCTTCCCCTGCATCCTCTCACCAAACAAATTAACCCAAACTGCCCCGCTCCTAACCCAACCCTTTTATCCTTCCCTCTGTCTACTCTGCTGTCTCCTCCCTCGCCTTCCCATATCCTCCCAACCTTTCCTCCCTCTCTCTTATCGCATCCTCTCCAAATCCCTCTCCTCACTCTCGTCAACCCCCTCTCACTCCTACACCCCTCTCTCTTCCTCCCTTCTCTCCTCCCCCTCTCCTCACCTCCTCCTGCTTCGCTGCTCCCCTTCCCCCTCCACTCCAACCCCTCTCCACCGGCTCTCCTCCCCCTCTCCTCCGCATCTCTCTCCTCTCTCTCCTCCTCCTCCTCCTCCCCACTCTCTCCTCCCCCAAATCTCCCTAGTCTCTGCCCCGTCTCCTCCCCTCCTTCCCCTTACTGCCACCTCTCAACTCTCTCCAGTCACCCATCTCCTCCCCCCCTCTCTCGTCCCCCACCTTCACCCCTCCCTTCCCCACTCCTCGCCACTCTCCTTCCGCCCTCTCTCCATCCACGGTCTCTCCTTCCACCCTCTCTCCTCATCATTCTCTCCTCTCCCCTCTTCCCTCTCCACTCTCTCCTCACAACTCTCACCTCTCCCCGTTCCAATCGCCCCTCTCCCCTCTCCCCTCGACACTCTCTCTTCACCACTCTCTCCCCTCCACTCTCCCCTACCCTGCCTCCTTACCCCTCTCTCATTTGCTCTCTGTCCTCTCCCCACTAACCTCTCCATTCTCTCCTGTCCCCTTTCCTCTCCCCTCTCTCCTCTCCAGCCTACCCTCTCTCCTCTCCCCTCTCCCTCTCCACTCTCTCCTCACCACTCTCTTCCAACCCCTCTCCCACTCATCTCTCCTCAAGCCTCTGTCCTCTTCGCTCTCTCCTCTCTCCACTCTTCCCCTCTCATCGCCCCTCTCTCCTCTCCCCTTCCCCTCTCCTCGCTCCTATCTCCTCTCCACTCTCGCACTCTCCGCTATCCTCTCCCCTCTCCCCTCTCTTCTCTCTCCTGTACCCACTCCCCTCCCTCCTCAACTCTCTCACCTCTCCCCCTCCCCTCCATCCTCTCCTCTCTCCCCTCTCCCCACACTCCTCACCACTTTCCTCTCTCTGCTCTCGCCTCTCAACTCTCCTCGCCCCTCTTCCACTCCCCTCTCTCCTTCCCACTCACCTCTCTTCTCTCCCCTCTCCCCTCTCTCCTCTCGCCTTTCCTCTCGCCTCTCATTCCTCACCACGCTCTCCTCTCCCCTCTCCACTCTGTTTTCTGCTCTTTCTTCTCCCATATCCGCCTCTGCACTCCCCTCTCTCCTCACCCCCTCCCCTCTCCACTCTCACCTCTCTCCTCTCCCCTCTCGCCTCTCCTCTCACCCCTCACCACTCTCTCCCCTACCCTCTCCCCTCTCCTCTCTCCTCACCCTTCTCCTCTCTCCTCACCCCCTCTCCTCTCCCCTCTCTCCTCTCCATTCTCCCCCCTCCTCTCTCCACTCTGCCCTCCCTTCTCCACCTGACCCTCTCCTCCCTCCTCTCACCTCTCCCCCCTCCGTGCTCTCGTCTCTCCCGCTCTCTGCTCGCCTCTCCCCTCGCTCCTCTCTGCTCTCTGCTGTCCCTTCTCTCCTCACCACCCTCTCCTCTCCCCGCTCCCCCTCTCCTCTCTCCGGTCTCTTCTCCCCTCACCTCTCTCTCCTGTCCCCGCTCTCCTTTCGGCCCTCCCCCTCCCCTCTCCCCACTCGCCCTCCTCCCTCCTCTCTTCTCTCTCTTCCCCCCCTCCCCTCTAACCTCTCCCCCTCATCCTCCCCTCAATCCTCAGCACTCTCCCCATTCTCCATTCTCCCCTCTCTCCTTATCCCCACTTCCCTCTCCCACTCACCTCTCTCCACTCTCGTCTCCCCTCTACCCTCTCCCCTCTCCCCCCTCCTCTCTCCTCCCTCCTCTCTCCTCTCACCTCACCCCTCTCCCCTCTCTCCTCTCCCCTTTCCACCTCTACTCTCACTCCTCACCACGCTCTCCTCTCCCCTATCCGCTCTCTGATCTCTGCTCCTACCTCTCTTTACTCCCCTCGCCTCTCTGCACTCTCCTCTCCCCTCCCTCTCTCCTCATCCCCTCCCCACTCACCCCTCTGCTCTTCCCTCTCTCCTCTCCTCTCTCCCCTCTACCCTCTACCCTCTACACTCACTGCTCACCACCTTCTGCTCTCCACCTCCCCCACCCCTCTCTCCTCTCCTCACTCCCCTCTCCCCTCATTTCCTCTCCCGTCCCCACTCTCCTCTCTCCTCTCTCCCCTCTTCTCTCCCCTCTCCCCTCTCTTCTCTCCACTCTACCCCCTCCACACACTCCTCAACACTCTCTCCTATCCCCTCTCCCCTCTCTGCTCTCTGCTCTCCTCACCAGTCTCTTCCCTCACCTCTCCCCATCCCTTCTCTCCTCTCTCCTCTCACCCTCCCCTCTCTCCTCTGTCCTCGCTCCTCTCTCCTCTGCCCCTCTCCTATCTCCTCTCACCCCCTCTCCCTACACTCCTCACCACTCTCTCCTTTCCACTCTACTCTCTCCTCTCTCCTGTCCCTTCTCCTCTCCACTCCACTCTCACCCGCTCCTCTGTCCTCTCTCCTTTCCCCTCACCCCTCTCCCCTCTCTCCCCTTCCCTTTCCATTCTCCTCTCACTCCTCACCATGCTTGCCTCTCCCCCTCAACTCTCTGCTCTTGCCTCTTTCCTCTCCACTCGCCTCTCTCCTCTCTCCTCTCCCCTCTCCCCTCTCTCCTCATCCCCTCCTCACTCTCCTCTCCCCTCTCCCTCTCCCCTCTGCCCTCTCCCCTCTCTCCTCTTTCCTTATCTCCTCTCCTCTCTCCCCTCTCCTTGCTCTTCTCTCCTCTCCACTCTTCCCTCTCCCCTCTGTCCTCTCCCCTCTTCTCTCTCACATTACTCCTCACCACACTCTCCTCTCCCCTCTCCCCTCTCTGCTCTCCACTCTCACATCACCACTCTCTCCTCTCCCCCACCCCGTCTCCTCTCTACTCTCTCCGCTCACCGCTCTCCTCCCCACTCTTCCCCTCTCCTCTCTCCTCTCCCCTCCCCTCTATCTTCTCTCTTCTACCTCTACCCTCTCTCCTCACTCCTCACTCGTCACCACTCTCTCCTCTCCCCTCTCCCTACTCTGCTCTCTGCTATCCCCTCTCTCCTCACCACTCTCTCCTCTCCCCCTCCCCTCACCCCCTCTCCTCTCCCGTGTCCCATCTCTCATCTCTCCGCTGCCCACTCCCACTCCCCGTCCCCTTCTTCCTCTCCCCTCTCCCAACTCCCCTCTCTCCTCACTCCTCTCCCCTCTCCTCTCTCCTCTCACCTCTCCCCTCACCCCCTCTCCTCTCCCGTGTCCCCTCCTTCCTCTCTCCTCTCTCTGCTCCCCAGTCCCCTCTCCCCCTCCCCTCCCTCCTCTCCCCTCTTCCATTTCCCCTCTCCCCTCTCACTTCTCCCCTATCCGTTCTCCCCTCTCTCCTCATCTCCTCTCCCCTTTCCCCGCTCCCCTCTTTTCTCTCCCCTGTCCCTTCTCTCCTTTTCCACTCTCCCTTCTCCCCTCTCTCCTCTCCCCTCTCTCCTCTCACTCCTCACCACTCTCTCGTCTCTCCTCTCCCCTCTCTGCTCTCTGCTCTCTTCCCTATCCTCTCTCACCTCTCCCCTCTCTCCTCTCCGATATCACCCTACCCACTCACCTCGGCCCACTCCTCTCACTCCTCACTACTCTCTCCGCTCCCCTGTCCCCTCGCCCCTCTCTCCTCTCATCTCTCCCTCTCTCCTCTCCCCCTCCTCTCTGCTTATACTCTCTCCCTTCTACCCTCTCCTCTCTCTTCTCTACTGTCTGCTTTCCCCTCTCCCCTCTCCCCTCTCTCCTCTCCCATCTCCCCTCTCACTTCTTTCCTCTCCCTTCACCCCTCTCTCCTCATCACCTCTCCCCTCTCCACCCTCTCTCCTCTCTCCTCTCCTCTCACTCCTCACCAGTCTTTCCTCTCCCCTTTCCCCTCTCCCCTATTTTCTCTCCCCGTCCCCTCTCTCCTTATCCCCTCTCCCCTCTCCCCTCTCCTCTCTGCTCTCTGCTCTCCTCTCTCCTCTCACCTCACCGTTCTCTCTTCACCACTCTCTCCTCATCCTCTGTCCTCACGCCCCTCTCACCTCCCTCCTCTACCCTCTACCCTCTATCCTCTTCCCCTCTTTCCTCTCCTCTCTCCCCTCTCTCGTCATCCCCTCTCCCCTGTCCTCTCTCTCCCTCACCTCTCTCCTTTCCCCTCTCCCCGCTTCTCTCTCTCCTCTACGCTCCCCTCTCACTCCTCACCACTCTCTCCTCTCGCCCTCCCCTCACCCCCTCTCCTCTCCCCTGTCTCCTCTCTCCTCTCTCCTCGCCCCTCTCCCCACTCTCCTCTCCCCTCTCCCCTCTCTCCGCTCTCCTCTCTCCTTTCCCCTCTCCCCTCTCCCCCTCTCTCCGCTCTCCTCTCTCCTTTCCCCTCTCTCCCTCCCTCTCTCCTCTACTCTTCCCTTTCACTCCTCACCCTCTCTCCTCTCCCGTGTCTCCTCTCTCCTCTATCCGCTCCCCACTCCCCTTTCCACTACGCCTCCCTCCTCTCCCCTCTCCCATCTCCCATCTCTCCTCTTCCATCTATCCTTTCACCTCTCCTCTCCTCTTTCCCCTCTACCCTCTCCCCTCTACCCTCTCTCAACTCCCCTCTCTCCTCTACCCTTCACCCTCTCCTCTCACTGCTCACAACTCCGCCCTCCCTGCTTCTGTCTGCTCTGTCCTCACTCCCCCTCCTCTCACCCTCGTCTCTTCGCTTTCCCCTCTCCCCGCTCATTTCCCCTCTGCCCCTCTCCTCTCCCCTCTCCGCACTCTCCTCTTGCCTCTCCCCTCACTCCTCACCACTCCTTCCTCTCCCGATCTGCTCTCTGCTCTTATCTCCTTCCTCACAACTGTCTTCTCGCTCCTCTCCCCTCTCCCCGCTACTCTCACTCATAACCACTCTCTCCTCTCCCCTCTCCACGGTCTCCCTCCCCTCTCCCCACTCTCCTCTCTCCTCTCCCCTCTCCCATCACACTTTGCCCCACTCCTCTCACTCCTCTCTCCTCCCTTCTCTCCCCTCTCTCTTCATCCTCTCTCCCCTCTCCTCTCTCCTCTCTCCTCTCCCCTCTCCCCTCTCCCCACTCTCCTCTCCCCTCTCCCCTCTTTCCTCTCTCCCCTCTCCTCTTTCCTCTCACCTCTCCCCTTCCCCTCTCCACTCCCCCGTCTCCCCTCCCTCCTCTACTCTCTGCTCTCACTCCTTACCACTCTCTCCTTTCCCCTCTCCCCTCTCCCCTCTCGCCTCTACCCTATCCCCTTAACCCCTCCCCTCTCTGCCCTCTCCCCTTTCCCCTCTTCCCTCTCCCCTCACCCCTCTCTCCTCCCCCTCTCCCCTCTCTCCTCTCTCTTCTCTCAGCTGCGCACTGCGCTCGCCCGTCTCTCCTCTCCCTCTCTCCTCTCTCCTCTCCGCTCTCAACTCGTCCTCTCCCCTCTCCCCTCTCTCTTCATCCTCTCTCCCCTCTCCCCATTTCCTCTCCCCTCTCTCCTCACCACTCTCTCCTCATCCCCTCTCCCAATTCACCTCTCTCCACTCTCCTCTCCCCTCTCCCCACTTTCATTTCCCCTATCCCCTCTCTACTCTCTGCTCTCGCCTCTCTACTCTCTCCTCTCCTCTCCCATCTCCCCTCACCCCCTCTCCTCTCCCATCTCCCACTCCCCTCTCACTTCGCCCCATTCCTCTCATTCCTCACCACACTCCCCTCTCTCCTCGCACCTCTCCCCCTCTCCACTCCTCCTCCCCTCTCTCCTTATCCCCTACCCCCTCTCCCACTCTCCTCGCTCCTCTCTTCTCTCTCGTCTCCCCTCTACCCTCTCCGCTCTCCCGTCTCCTCCCTCCATCTCCTCCCTCCTCACCCCTCTTCTCCTCCCCTCTCACCTGTCCCCTCTCCCCTCTTTCCGCTCCCTTATCCCATTCTCTTCATATCCTCTCCCCCTCCTCTCTTCCCCTATCCTCTCTCCTCTCTAGTCTCCTCTCACTCCTCACCACTCTCTCCTCTCCCCTCTTTTCTCTCCTCTCTCTCCTTATCGCCTCTCCCCTCTCTCCCGCTCCTCTCTGCTCTCTGCTCTATTCAGTCTCGTCTCCCCTCCCATATCCCCACTCCCCTCTCACCCTGTACTCTCTCCTCTCTCCTCTCCCCTCTCCGCTCTCTCCTCACCACTCTCTCCTCATCCCCTCTCCCCACTCCCCTCTCTCCTCTCACCTCCCTCCTCTCCCCTTTCCCCTCTCCCCTCTCCCACTCTCCCCTCTCCCCTCTTTTCTCTTCTCTCTCCCCTCTCTCCCCTCTCCGCTGCGCACTCTACTCGCCCATCTCTCCTCTCCCCGCTCAACTCTCCCCTCCCCTCTCTCTTCATCCAATTTCCCCGTCTTCTCTCTGCTCTCTGCTCTCCTCTCTCCTCTCCCGTCTCCGCTCTCATCTCTCTCCTCACCACTCTCTCCGCATCCCCTCTCCCCACCCCACTCTCTCCTCTCTCCTCCCCCTCCCCCTCCCCTATTTCTTTTTCCCTCTCCAGTCTCTCCTCATCCTCTCTGCCCTCTCATCTGTCCCCTGCTCCTCTCTCCTCTCCTCTCAAATCTCCCCCTCTCTCCTCTCTCCTCATCCCCTCTCCCCTCTCCCCATCTTCTCTTCCCTCTCTCCTCACCAGTTTCTCCTCATCCCCTCTCCCCACTCCCCTCTCTCCTCATCCCTTTCCCTTCTCCTCTCTCCGCTCCCGACTCCACTCTCTGGTCTCTCCCCTCCCCTCTCAACTGCCTCCTCTCCCCTCTCCCCACTCCCCTCTCTCCTCTCTCCTCTCCCCCTCACATCTCCTCTTTCTCCTCTCCGCATCTCCTCTCCCCTCTCCCATCTTTCCTCTCCCCTCCCCTTCTCTCCTCATTCCCATTTCCCCCTCCTCTCTCCCCCTTTCATCTCTCCTCTCGCCTCTCCCCCTCCCCTCTCTCCTCTCTCCTTTCCCCTCTCCCCATTCCCTCTCCCCTCTCTCTTCTACCCTCCCCTCTTACTCTTCATCATTCTCTCCTCTCCCCTCTCTGCTTTCTGCTCTCTCCTCTCTCCTTTCCTCTCTCTTCCCTCCCCTCTCGCCTCTCCCCTATCCCCGCTCCCCTCTCCCCCTCCTCTCTCTCCTCTCCTCTCTCACATCTCCTCTCTCTCCTCGCCCCTCTCCCCTCTTCCCTCTGCCGACTCCCCGCTCTCCTCACCCCTCTCCCCCTCCCCTCTCTCCTCTCCCCTCACTTATTCCCCCTCTCCCCCTCTCCCCTCCCCTCACCCATGTCTCCCTTTCCTATCCAACTCCTCCTACCCTCTCCTCCCATCTCTCCTCCCACTCTCGCCTCCGTTACCAGCTCTCTCCTACACCCTCTCTCCTACAGCCCTCTCTCCACTCCTTCTTTCCTCTGCACTGTCTCTTTCCCCCAATCCCCTTATCCCCGCCTCTTCCCCACCTTCACCCTCTCTTCTCTCCCTCTCCCCCACCTCCTCTGTTCTTCCGCCTTCTCCTTCCACCCCTCTTCTTCCTTCCCAGGTCATCTACTACCTGCCGCATTCTCCTTTCCTCTCTCCTTCCCCCTCCCCTTTCCCCTTGCTCCTTACCCCTCTCTCCTTCCCCCTCTACTTCCCCTCTCTCATTCTCCATCCATCCTTCCCCCTCCTCCTCCCTCTCTCCTCACCCCCTTCGCCTTCTACCTACCCCTGTTCGTCCCCTCTCCTTCCCACTCTCCTTCCTCCGCCCTCCTCCCCACCACTATCTCCTTCCCTCTCCCCATTCCCTATCCTCGCCACGCTCTCCTCCCACCCATTCTCCCCACTACGTCCTCCCTCCTCTCTCCCTCCTCCCTCCTCTCTCCTCCCTTCTCCCCACACCTTTCCCATCCTCATCCCCCTCCACTTCCCTCTCTCCTTCCCCCACCCCATCTCCTACCACCTCTCCATCCCCCCACTCTCCTCCCCAGCCTTCCGCACCTCTCCTTCTTCCCCATTTCCCCCTCTCCTTCCAGACCATCTCCTTCCCTTTCCCCTTTCTTCCCCTCTTTCCATCACACCCCTTACATGCCCGTGTCTCCATGCAACCCTCTCCTACCCCGTTCCCCTCGCCTTCCCCCTCCTTTTGCCCCTCATTCCCTCCCTGTCCTTGTCAACCGTTGTCCTTTTCCCATCTAATCCCCTCCTCCCTCCTCTGTCCTCCCTCCTCTCTCACCCTACTTTCCCCCCAATTCCCCCTCCTTCCCCTCCCCTTGCCCCTTCTCCTTATCCCCTCTCCTATGCCCTCTTTGTACTTTCAGGGTTACATTGTATTTTAATCCAAAACTACATGCATTCATGTAGAACTCTGAGCTCAAAAACTGCATGAATTTATGTAAAACTCCTTTTTTAGATTAGAATCGATCTAAACGTCATGGCATAGGCAGAGAACACAGGGGGCCAACACCTTCAACATACTGTGTAGCTATCACCATTGTTAACAGCTAACCCGAGAATGCGACTTTTAAAAAAAAGGTTTTGTGATTTATACATGAAAGAAGTGAAACTATCACTGTATTCTAACAGATGATAGGCTTAACAGACAATCAATTTTTAAATGTATAAATTCAGTTACATCACACTGTAAATTTTTGCTACAAATTCTGTGTAAGGATTGAACCCTCAACTATCACCTGATGAAGGAGCGTCGCTCCAAAAGCTAGTGTTCTTCCAATTAAACCTGTTGCACCATAACTTGGGGTTGTGTGACTTTTAATCTTGTACACCCCAGTCGAACACTGGCATCTCCAAATCTGGACATAAGGGAGGCGATCACATCGAACGATGAGGCAAAGTGGTCAAAAACAGCCGAAGATTGGGAAAGCTTTAAAGGACAAAAGAAATCCACAAAAAGAGCGATAAAGAACCGTAAGAAAGAACAGGAGAGATAAGATGCATCACAGAATTTAAAGACAGATAGAAGAAGTTTCTATGAAAACTTTAAATGAAAAAGAATGGCTAAGGTAAATCTTGGTCCTTCAGAGGATGAGAAGGTGCATTTAGTTATGGGATGTGATGAAATGGCTGAGGCACTGAACTGGTATTTTGTATCGGTCTTCACAGTGGAGGGCACTAATAACATGCCAGTGATTGACAAAGAGATGGAGTCGGTGAGGACCTGGAAAAAACATTATTACGGAACGCTAGTGTTGGGCAAGCTCAGGGAGCGAAAAAAAGACAAGTCTCCTGGTCCTGGTGTAATGCATCCCAGGGTGCTAAAAGAGACAGCGGGGGAAAGAACAGGTGCACTGTCAGTAATTTTCCAAATTTGCTGGACTATGGGGAAATTCCAGCAGATTGGAATACAGTAAATGTGGCGCCACTGTTTAAAAAGGAAGTAGACTAGAGATCGGGAATTATAGATCAGTTAGTGTAACATCTGTAGTGGGGAAAATGATTCAGTCTCTTATCAAGGAAGAAAGAGAAAGGCATTGCTGGATTCCCAAGTGAATACCTGGAACACACATGGAACAGTTGAATGACTTCTCCTCCATGTGAACAGACTAATGTTAAATAAAGACCATTGAATTTAAGACCTTTACAGATCTTAAAGATTTTTTTCCCACAGTTAGGGGAAAGGTCTCTTGTCAGTGTAAAGCCACTGGTGTGACATGAAGCTGGATGACAAAATGAATCTCTTCCCACACATTGAGAAGGTGAACGATCTCTCCCCGGAATGTCTGTGTCGAGGAGTCTCCAGCTGGTCTGGGAATTTGCAATTCTTCTCACCATCCAGACATTTCCATGGTGCTGATCTCCTCACATAACTCCAAGTTGGATGCTCTGGTGAATCTTTTCCCATAAACACAACATAATAATGGCTTCTCTCTCTGTGAGTTGTTTTAGATTGTTAACTGGATAATGTTAAATAATTTCTGCAGTCAGTTCGCTGGAACATTCACACTCTTATATGTGTGTGTGCGTGTGTGTGTCGGTCTGTCTGTCTGACTGTCTGTCTGTGTTGGTGCTTGACCACACACAAAATGTTGTTGGAAACCTTTGCGCACTGACATACCAGATACCAGATGTTCCCTTTATGTCCAAATGAATTTAGTGACTCTGTTGGATCTTTATATTATGTTTGATTTGTCTCACTGTTCTCCAGTTCTTTTAAACTATTTCTCTGTGAAATGATTTTCAAATATTATCGCGGTCCATACAGTGTAAATTCTCAGATCAAACAAATCCAATTTCAGAAAGACATCCTTTTTCTATTTCACACCGCCTCCCAAACAAATGATCCAATCATCTCGAAAGATGCAAAAAGCACCATCAAATATAAAAACGAACCTGAGACATTGTGTATCCTGAGGTGCAAACCTATTGCAGAATGTACCTCGCCAACTGGTGGAGAGCACAGCCCCCTACACAGAATGATGTTACACAAGAGATGATAGCCATTGCTGCTCCTGGACATCAATGGTGACGAAAGGCAATGGTGAAGGTTGGTGACAATCAAAAGTGCTGTTGTATCCCAGATGTTGACAAGCTCAGATTACTTACAGTGTGGAAACAGGCCCTTCAGCTCAACAAGTCCACACCGACCCATCGAAGCACAACCCACTCATACCCATTCCCCTACACCCAACACTATGGGCAATTTAGCTTGGCCAATTCACCTATCCTGCACATTTCTAGATTGTGGGACGAAACTGGAGCACCCAGAGGAAACACACGCAGACACGGGGAGAATGTGCAAACTCCACACAGAGAGTCACCTGAGGCGGGAATTGAATGTGGGTCTCTGGCGCTGCGAGGTAGCAGTGCTAACCACTGTGCCACCGTGCCGCTTCTTGCATTGTTGAAGCAACATTCAACCAGGCAAGTGGAGAGGATTCTGTATCACACCTGACTTACATCTTGTAAGGTGGGGAGTCAGGAAGTGAGTTGAGCACTGCAAGACTTTTTGCCTCTGCCCTGATCCTGCACCAACAGTTGTATGGTAAGTCCTGTTCAGTTTCTCATCAATATTACACCCCGGAGTGCGGCTCATGGAGGATTGAACAATGATATTGCTGTTGAATGTCAACAAGGGATACTCAGATTTTCTCTTGCTGAAGATGGACTTTGCCAGGCACGGATGTGATACAGGTGTTACTTGCCACTTGTGCAGATTTTAGATGCTGTCCAGGTCTTGCTACATGTGAGTATGAGATTTTTGAGAACATTTTTAGCTTAGGTTGAGCTTCAGGTTGTAAGATTGTTCTTAATTTGAACAAGCCTACCAGCTCAGAAAGCAAACTTATAACCTAAACATATGGATATGCGCTACATCAGTATTTAAGCAGTAGAAAATGATGCTGAATGTTGTCCAATCGTCAACCAACATCCCGACTTCTGAAGGGAAAGTGATTGGCAAAGCAGCTGAAGATGGTTGGGCCAAAGACTCGACCCTGAGGAATTCCCCTCTAACTAAGAAGGCCTGGATTCTCAAGCCCCCACCTGCTTCACAAGTGGGACATGACACGTCTGAACAGGTTGGTTAAAAATGTCACCTGCAGAAAAATCCAGAGATTCAGGTAGACAGCTGTTTGTTTCAAAGATCACCTGAGGGTGCAGCTGTTATAAAGCTACCGCCGAGGACACTGCAGCACCCGGGTAATGGGTTCTGAAGAAGGTGCACACAGTAGTGGAATGGTTCACTCTGTATCTGCGTCCACATCTCCTGCCAGACTCTGCTGACCTCCTCCAGCACTGTCTGATTGACGCTCTGATTTTCAGCATCTGCATGAGTCACCCTTAGGACCCGCCCGGTACTGTGACGTAATGGATATTCTGCGCATGCGTCCACATCCCCGGCCAAGATGGCGGCTGTTCTCCTCGGAACTGCGATACATTTAACCGCAAGTTACTTTTCAAGGTGCTCGCTTCTCGCTGAAATGTTTTATAAACGCTCTCCAGCTCCTGCAGCCTTACCGTGCGGAAAAGCGCGTCTCTCCCCAATTCCTTCGGAGATAAAGTCGGTACTGCCAATGTGATGCCCTCGCCTGTCGCGTGTATAGTGGGTTTTCAGCATCGCGGGGCGTGCTGGGTAGCTACGCCCTCCATTGAATTCAGTGATTACAGAAGATTGATTCTGTTCATGAATAACTTTTTTTTTCTCTGTATTCCAACCTTTTGTTTTCCAAATAATCTTTAGAAGAACAAAATTGGCGGTTAGAAAA
Organism: Chiloscyllium plagiosum; assembly: GCF_037043375.1. Classification (NCBI taxonomy): domain Eukaryota; kingdom Metazoa; phylum Chordata; class Chondrichthyes; order Orectolobiformes; family Hemiscylliidae; genus Chiloscyllium; species Chiloscyllium plagiosum. The sequence continues at coordinate 25,174,334 of NW_028270189.1, read as the reverse complement.
TATATCTTAAAGTGTGATGCATCTATCGAATCTCTCAATTGTCTCTACAACATAACCTTGTGATTAAAGTACGAGATCTCTCACATCATTTTGTAAATTCCCGTCCTGAGTTGATGGTGCTGGATTTTGGAAACTCCTTAACAGGTGGATGTTTAGCACTCAAACCTAGAGATATATTTGTTTATTCTGAATGTGTCTCAACATGTGTCTTTTGTCATCTCATTTTGCAAAGAAATGGAAGTAATGAAAACTGAAGTGTTTCTCTGATTCTAGTTCTGTGCTATCTTCTCAGCTACAAGGTCCAACCGGAGAGTTTACATTTAAGGACAATGAAATTGGTTCAGTGGTGAATATTATTGAGCATTCAACTATAATTCAATACTGAACTTGCTTTGCTGTGGTTCATTGGTCAGGCCCTGGTGTGATCCCTTTACTGGGAATCAGAATCCATGTGCATCCATTGCTCTGTTTCATCCCTGTCTTCCATGACAATCTCTTTTCCGTTGTCCAACATGTGTCACCTTTAATAATGTGGATTTTAGCCAGATGTAATAGGTTATTGTTATTCCTTCCAGTCATGTTCAAATGAGGGTTTCATCACTGCATGTCCCTAAGCTGTGTGCTGTTAATTTATTCCACTCATATATGTGGCCTCCCTCACAACCATGCTCCTGCTTGGTTTTATTCTTCATGCTCCTTCTTACACACTGTATTCACTTCCCTGTTCTTACCACCCCATCTCCCCTTCCCTGTCCTGATCAATCCACCTCCCCCACAACCCCTTTCATTTCTCTTTCATCCCTGAGAGGCGCAAGTCTTTTCACGGTCGAGATCCTTCTTTGGTACATAATTTTTAAAGAGTTTCATAGAACGTGGAACAATGCAGCACAGGAACGGGCCAACGATGTTGTGTTGAACATGCCAGCCAAAACCCTTTGTGCAGTCAACCTGAAACCAAACTGTGTTAGCCTGACAGTAAGTTGAGAACATGATGGACTGTATTATAAAGAATACGACAATAAATGATAACCGGACGCTTGAACAATGGGAAAAAAATATGGTTTTGTAGAAGCACAATATTTTTAAATCTGTTGTATTAAAATTTTAGTATGAGCATAAGTGGCAGAATAGATAGGGGTGTGGGAGGCTGTTGGTGGTGGGGGATATTTAAAATTTCAGAAGCATTTTGACAAGTTTCAACAGGAGCTAAAGTATAGCGAGGGAGAGAAAAGAGCCCCTGAAAGATCACTGAGGCCGTTTATGTGGAATCACAGTTGATGGGGGAGATATGAGAAAAAAGTGTTAGGATTTATTATGGGGAATCCAGTAGAAAACAGCACAAGGAGCGCGCTGTCAGCCCAAAGCCGCAGCCACCCCCTTCACATGGCCACCTTCTGCCCCAAGTGTAACAGAGTCTGTGGAAGGCCACATCGGTCTGTACAGCCACCAACAGACTCCCCCTGAACGTGGGAGATAGTCAGCCTCGTCTGTGACCCATTACCAATGCGATGATGAGAGAGGAAAGTTGAATTCCCTCACTGTTATCCCAATGCCTTTGTTACAAATTCAAATAATTCCCTGTTAATCCAGTGTCTCACAATGTAATGCTGTAAAGGAGCCTTAACACTACTCATGCATTTCTGTGTTCTGACCCTTATTACCCAGAATTTGGTCAACGACTGATTGATAAACTGGGACCACATATTTTCTTGATCATCCCATTGTCATCCCTAACGATAAGAGATCCCAATCCTTCTTCCCATTCTGCCTGACTTTCCACAATGTTGTGTAGCTGTGAATATTAATGCCCCACCTTCTTGTTCACCCTGTGACCATGTCTCCCTGCATGTGATTAGATAGAATTCACAAGTCACACCTGCATATCCCTTATTAGAAATACTTCTTCCATCCAAATTTAGAAATAGTAATTTACTTTTTATCACAATTTCCGGTTACAAACATATTTGCTGATGTACAATTTTAGTTAAACTCACTTCCTTCCTGTTTCTTTCTGTTTCTCCCCAGCCACGTCCCGATGTTTCAATATTTTAACCTTTCCCCATGGAATTGGGATTTCCTTTCAGCTGAGCTCTGTACCTCCTCATGTCTGTCAGTTTAAAGCACTCTGCATAATCCTGGTCATATGATTGACCAGGGCACTGGTTCCACCACTGTACCATCCCAATAAAATAGCTGACTTCTCCCTGAGAGGTGGTAGCAGTTCCCACTGCATCAGACCCACTTCTTCTGACACCATTGTTTGATTCTGAAAACCTGCTGCACTCTGGTGATACCACTCAGTATCTCCTCTATCAACGTCTCTCACTCCTGCAGCTGGGCTGAGATTCTGATCCAACAGAATTCTCCACTCCAGAGAGACGCAGCAGCACAGACCAGGGATGGAGACTGGGATTTTCCAGGTCTCTGTTGGACTCAGTGCTACTCGACATGAGTAATCCTCACTGTCTCAGTCTAATTTCCCATTCTGTCTGTTTCTCTGTCTCCTGTAGGTAATCAGGATATTCCGGACTTAGCCGAATTCCTAATTCTTGTCCATTACCACATTGAAGACAATTGGTCAGCCAGAGAGAGATGGAGAGTGAGATCTGGAGCCTTCAGTACATCCTGCAGCTGGTAAGATCACTCACAGTAAACAGCACAGGGAGGAGTTAGTGACCTTCTGTATTCAGACCCGGAAGACAGGACATAGATACAGAGCTTGGCAAGGAAGCTACATTCTAGGCTTCATTCCCACCATCTTGTGAGGGTCCTGCTCTCACCTCTGCTGTACTGGTGCTCACTGAGTCAGCACAGAGATCCCAGGCATCAGTCCTGCCCCATGCTATATTAGTGATCTCTGTAATATCCTCCAGTCCCAATAATCCTCTCTCTGTGTGTATGAGAGGAGATTCCAAACAATGCTCTGTCAGTTTCTCCAATCCCTAATACCCTAATCCCTACATTTTTCCAGTAGATGCTAAATTACTTCATCCCTGTAAACCCTGACAGTGCTGTTTATCCCTGTAAACTCTCCTACTAACACCTCCCTCCATATCAATGTATCTTTCTTTAACCTCTTCGTCTTTCCCTATCTGTGCAAACTTCTCCAGCTCTTACAATCCTTCCTTTGCTGTGAAAAAATGTAATCTCCTTATCCTACTCCAATTCTTCGAACTTAATCTCTGTAAACTGCACTCTCAACCCCGCCAACCCCCACCCCCACCCCTACGCCAAACCCCACCAACCCTTCCGACAAAGGAACCTCTTTCAGTTTGAGCAATCGTCCCCATCTGTGTAACTGTCTCCAACCAAGCAACCTGGCATTGTCCATTGTTTTCTTATCTCCGTCGCCTCCAGAGCCTAGATGTCCACTTACATCTTAAAACGTCTTCAGTCAGTACAATCTTCCATATCTCTGTGAGTATATACAATACCCTTCTCCCTGAAACGCCCTGAAACTCCCAGATAACTATAGACCAGTGAGCCTGACGTCAGTGGTGGGCAAGTTGTTGGAGGGAATTCTGAGGAACAGGATGTGCATGTATTTGGAAAGGCGAGGACTGATTCAGGATAGTCAACATGGCTTGGTGCGTGGGAAATCATGTCTCACAAACTTGATTGAGTTTTTTGAGAAAGTAACAAAGAGGATTGATGAGGGCAGAGCAATAGATGTGTCATATATGGACTTCAGTAAGGCGTTCGACAAGGTTGCCCGTGGTAGATTGATGAGCAAGGTTAGATCTCATGGAATATAGGGAGAAGTAGCTACTGGATACAGAGCTTGCTCAAAGGTCGAAGAGAGAGGATGGTGGTGGAGGGTAGTTTTTCAGTCTGGAGGCCTATGACCAGTGGAGTGCCACAAGGATCGGTGCTGGGTCCTCTACTTTTTGTCATTTTCATAAATGATTTGGATGCAACCATCAGATGTACAGATACTAAATTTGTAGACGATACCAAAATTGGAGGCGTAGTGGACGGCGACGAAGGTTACCTCAGATTACAACAGGATCTTGACCAGATGGGCCAATGGGCTGAGAAGTGGCAGATGAGTTTAATTCAGATAAATGCGAGGTGCTGCATTTTGGGAAAACAAATCTTAGCAGGAATTATACACTTCATCGTAAGGTCCTAGGCAGAGTTACTGAACAAAGAGACCTTAGGGTGCAGGTTCATTGCACCTTGAAAGTGGAGTTGCAGATAGATAGGATAGGGAAGAAGGCGTTTGGTATGCTTTTGTTTATTGGTCAGAGTATTGAGTACAGAAGATGGGAGGTCATGTTGTGTACTGGGCATTGGTTAGGCCACTGTTGGAATATTGCATGCAATTCTGGTCTCCTTCCTATCGGAAAACTGTTGTGAAACTTGGAAGAGTTCAGAAAGGATTTACAAGGATGTTGTCAGGGTTGGAGTATTTGAGCTATAGGGAGAGGGTGAACAGGATGGGGCTGTTTTCCATGGAGCGTCGGAGGCTGAGGTGTGTACAAAATTATGAGGGGCATGGACAGGGTAAATGGGCAGTCTTTTCCCTGGAGTCGGGGAGTCCAGAACTAGAGGGCATAGGTTTAGGGTGAGAGGGGAAAGATATAAAAAAGACCTAAGCGGCAACTTTTTCACGCAGAGGGTGGTACGTGTATGGAGTAAGTTGCCAGAGGAAGTGGTGAGGCTGGTACAATTGCAACATTGAAGAGGCATTTGAATGGATATATGAATTGGAGGCGTTTGGAGGGATATGGGCCAGGTGCTGGCAGGTCGGACGAGATTGGGTTGGGGTATCCGTTTATCATGGACGGGTTGGACCGAAGGGTCTGTTTCCAGTCTGTACATCTCTATGACTCTATCTCTATGACCCTCTGTCTGCGCCTATCAGTCTTCCTGCCTCCAACCTATATCCATCCGTATCCCTATCTCCAGAATCTAACCCAGCTCCCTCGCTATCTGTAAATTCCTCCAATCCCCGAACCTCTTTGTAAGCCTCCCCATCCCTGTAACTTCTCTCCATCTGTTCAACTCCCCACTACTGAGGAATGACTCCCTGCATTCGCCATAAATGAGATGGGATGACAGTGCACAGATATGATTGAACTGTCATTCCTGAGATGTGGCTGCAGAACGGCCATAGCATGGAAGTGAATACTGAAGGGTTTTGTGGGATCGAGGCAGGCTAGGCAAAAAGCCAACAAATTGTGAAAAAAGGATGAGGTGAACGCAGTCATGAGACAATCATGTGGAAGTGAAGATCAAAATTTGGAGTCTTATCTGAGTGGAGCTGAGTATAAGCAAGCAGCAGCAGCTCTTAGCAAGAATTCTTTTATAACAACCAACCAGTGATGGTAATGTCATTATGGTTACAGTCAGGATACTGAATGTACTTGTAGCAAGGGCAGTACAGTGGCTGTGTGTGACAGTAGTCGCAATCCCGACTGGATAACTAATGAGTATCAGAGCCGGGATGGAATCCTGGATTGTATACGAGATGTTTTTCTATAACATCACATCAAGAAGCCATCAACAAAATTGTCTTTTGTAGATCAAATGCTGTGTAATAATAAATATCTAGTAATTCCATTATATAGGTATTTTGTGAGCTGAGCCTCATAATGTTATGCAGAACATATTGAGTTTGAGTTCCGACCATGAGATGGAGGAGCGGAATTAGGCCATTTGGCCCATTGAGGATGCTCTTTCTTTCAGTCAGAGCATGGTTGATCTGATGATCCTCCACTCTATTTACCTGCCTTTTCCACAAAACCCTTGTCTCCCTGATTCATTAAAATCTGACCAAGTCTGTTGTAAATATTCTTAATGACCCAACCTCGACAGCCCCCTGCAGTCAGGAATTCCCACAAAGTCACTCCCTCTGAATGAAGACATTCCTCCTCATCTCCATCTTAAATGGGTGAGCCCTTGCTGGGATTTTATGCTCTTTGGTGACAGATTCTCACACCATTGAAACAAAAGGAAGTGACAGAGATAATTATTGCAGATGACATGAAAATTGGTGGAATCGGCGTTAATAATCAAGGTGATCCAAGGTTGCAGGAGGTTAGAGATCAGTTGGAAAGATGTGCAGAGAAATGACAAATAGAGTTTAAGCTGGACAAGTCTGAGGTCATGTCAAATTTAAGAAGAAAGTTAGCATCCTGAGGGACATTGATATACGGAAGGATCTAGGTGCAAGTCAGTAACACCCTGAAAATGGCAACACAAGTGTTTTAGATGGGAACGAAATGAAATGGAACACTGGCCTTCGGTCACAACGTTGGGTACAGTGGTTTGCATCTGATGTTGTAATTGTATAAAATGTTTGTTTGGTCACGTTTGCAGTACTGTGTGCAGTTCTCATCTCCACACAATAGGAAGGATGGGGAGGCTTTGGAGAGGGTGCAAAAGGGGTTTATCAGCACGTTGCCTGTGTTAGGTTTTTAAAAGGAGTGTTAGGTGTAAGAGGAAATTTAACAAAGTTAGATTGTTTTGTGAGAGTATCAGAGGCTGAGAGGCGACCAGGTGCAGGAAAATAAAATTAGGACAGAGACAGATCATGTGGTTAGTCGGAATGTCTTTTCCAGTGTGTAAGTTTCAAATAGTAGAGCACATAGATTTAAGGTGAGAAAGAGAAAGTTTAAACGAGATGTGTGATGCACGTTTTTCTTACGTAGAGAGTGGAAGTTACGTAGAGAGGTCGGAGAAGCAGAAATATGAGCAAAGCATTGACGTGGCATTTAGACAGAAACATGAACAGGCAGAGAATAGAGGGATATGGACCATGTGCAGGTCGATGGGACTAATTTAGAATAGCATCCTGGACAGCGCAGCCATGGTGGGCCGAAGGGCCTATTACTGTGCTGTACTGTTCTGTTTTCTAACTTCCTAGCATCTAAACTGTCAAAGCCTCCCAGAATCTTGAATGTTTCATTCAACTTCTCTCTCATGTTTTCTGAACGTCAATGGGTTCAACCTCAGTCGACTCCATCTCTTCCCATTAGAAAATCCCTCCATTCTCAGGATCAGCCGAGTGACCCTTCTCTGGCCTGCCTCCAATGTGACAATGTCGTTCCTTAGGGCTCACAGACTGCTCATAATATTCTAGGTGTGGTCTGATTGTACCTTATCCTAGATCTGCCTTTTTTAGACGCCATTTCCTTTGCAATAAATACCAGCATTTGATTTGTCTCCTCTATTACCTGATGAGCCTGTAAGTTACCATTTTCAGATTGATAAGCAAGAACTCCCACAACCCTTTCTGCTGTCAGTCTGAAACCAAATAGTGTTAGCCTGACAGTAAGTCAAGATCATGCTGGAATGTGTTAGAAAGGATATATCAATAACAATAACTGGACCCTTAGAAACACATTTTCCTACAAGAGAATTTGTTATTGAGCCTGTTGGGTTTTATTTGTTGGTGAGAAAAATAATGGCAGAGTAGATAAGGGTGTCGGAGATGTGGGTTGGTACGGAGGTTATGGATGATTTGAATTTTCAGATGCATTTGCACAAGTTTCAAGAAGAGCTAATGAGTAACCTGGTAGAGAATAGGGCCCGTTAAAGATCAATGAAGTCACCTATGTGTGGAACCAGAGGAGATGGGTGAGATATTAGCCAAAATAGTGTTGTCAGAATTTACTGTGGAGAAAGACACGGAAGCTCAGAAACTTCGGGAAATAAATAGTGATGTCTTGGCAAGAATGCTCAACAGAGAAGAGAAAGTGCTGGAATCTGAAAACAAATAAAGGTCGATCAATCCTCAGTAGCTCATTAGGTCGATCCGAGAACATTGTGGGAAGCTAGGGAAGCGATTGCGTTGTCCCTAACAGAGATATTTACATTATCAACAGACACAGTGATGTGTCGGAAGACTGGAGGGCGGCTAATGCTGTTCCATCAGTGCGGTGAGGAAGGCATATGGCGTACTGGCTTTTATTGGTAGAGGAATTGAGTTCCGGAGTCCTGAGGTCATGATGCAGTTGTATAAGACTCTGGTGCGGCCGCATCTGGAATATTGTGTGCAGTTTTGGTCGCCATACTATAGGAAGGATGTGGAGGCACTGGAACGGGTGCAGAGGAGGCTTACCAGGATGTTGCCTGGTATGGAAGGAAGATCGTATGAGGAAAGACTGAGACACTTGGGGCTGTTTTAATTAGAGAAAAGAACGTTTAGGGGTGACTTGATTGAGGTGTACAAGATGATTAGGGGGTTAGATAGGGTTGACAGTGTGAACCTTTTCCCGCGTATGGAGTCGGGTATTACAAGGGGGCATAGCTTTAAATTAAGGGGGGGGGTGTAGATATAGGACTGAACTTAGGGGTAGGTTCTTCACTCAGCGAGTCGTAAGATCATGGAATGCCCTGCCAGTAGCAGTGGTGGACTCTCCCTCTTTATGGGCATTTAAGCGGGCATTGGATAGGTATATGGAGGATAGTGGGTTAGTATAGGTCAGGTGGGCTTGGATCGGCGCAACATCGAGGGCCAAAGGGACTGTAATGCGCTGTATTCTTCTATGTTCTATGTTCTATCACATCAGGCTGCAGGGAAAAGCCAGGAAGTGACAGCCCAGTGATGGGTAAGTTGTTGGAGGAGCTTCTAAGAGAAAGGAGTTAAGTATATTCGGAAGGGCAAGGGCAGACTAGAGATAGTCAGCATAGCTTTGTGAGTGGATAAGTGGTTCACAAACCGGATTGACTCTTCAAAGAAGAGGAGACAGTGAGGTCTGCAGATGCTGGACATCAGACTTGACAGCGTGTTGCTGGTCAGGCAGCATTCGAGGAATAGGAAAATCGACATTTCAGGCCAGAGCCCTTCATCAGAAATGAGGAGTTTGCCAAGAGATAGATGAAGGCAGCGCAGTCAATGTTGTCCACATGGACTTCAGCAAAGCATTTGACAAGGTTCTAAGGGATGGAGAACGTCTAGTCAAGAGGAAGAAGGAAGCTGACTTAAGGTTGGGGAAGCAGGAATCAAATAGAACTGTAGAGGGTGACATGGGCCAGCACGGTGTCTCAGTCGTTAACACTGCTGCCTTATAGCACCAGGGACCTGATTTTAATTCCAGCCCCCGGCGACTGTATGTGGAGTTTGCATGTTCTCCCATCCCATCGTCTGCGTGTGTTTCCTCCCGGTGCTCCACTATCCACTGACACCCCAAAGATATGCACATTAGGTGACTCAGACATGCTAAATTACACAGAGTGTTCAATGATGTGTAGGTTTGGCATTTTAGTCAGGGAATATGTAGAGTAATATGGTGGGGGAATGGGTCCGGTTAGGATATTCTTTGGAGGGTTGGTATGGAGGTGTTGGGCCAAATGGCCTGTTTCCACACTGTAGGCATTCTCTGAAGGTACCAGGAAGGAACTGAAGAATTGACTTAGGACAGCTAGAAGGGGGCATGAAAAAGCTTTGTTGGGAAGGAATAAGGAAAACTGTAAGGCATTCTCCACTTACATGTGGACCAAGAGCATGGCCAGAGTGAGGGTAGGGCTGATTAGGGATAGTTGAGGGAACTTGTGTCTGGAGTCACAGGAGGTAGGGGAGGTGCTTAATAAATACTATGCCTCAGTATTTACGACTGAGATGGACCTTGTCATTTGTGAGGACAACATGAAAAGGACTGATACATCTTTACAGGTTGATGTTAAGAAGAATTTTGTAAAACATAAGAATAGATAAATCTGCTGCACCCGAAGCGATATGTCCAAAGTTAATACAGGAAGCGAGGGAAGGGATTGCTGTGCCTTTGGAGATCTCCTTTGCATCCTCACTATCCACTGGAGTCATACCAGATGATTGGAGGCAGGAAAATGTTATTCCCTTGTTCAGGAAAGGGAATAGGGAGAATCTCTGGAATTACAGACCTGTCAGTCTTATGTCTGTGGTGTGCAGATTATTGAGGAGGACTCTGAGAGACATGATTTATGATTCATTAGAGATAGTCAGCCTGGCTTTGTAAGGGGCAGGTCATGCCTTACAAATCTTATTGAATCCTTCGAGAACGTGACACAACACGTTTATGCCACATTCAGAAATTACAGAGGCATTGGATGCAGGGAAACCTGTCTGTCTGGATACAGAATTCGTGCCTCACAGAAGAGAGAAGCTGATGAAGGATGGAAAGCATTCAGCCTGGAGCTCGGTGACCAGTGGTGTTTTGCAGGGATTGGTTCCTGGAACTCTGCTGTTTGTGATTTTTATAAATGAATTGGATATGTGAGTGGAAGAGTGGGTTAGTAAGTTGGCCATTGTCACGAATGTTGGTGGAGTGGTGGATAGTGTGGAGGGCTGTTGTAGGTTGCAACATGACATTGACAGGATGCAGAGCTGGGCTGAGAAGTGGTATATGGAGTCCAACCTGGAAAAGTGTGAAATGATTCATTTCGGAAAGTCGAACTTAATTTTCTATTACAAGGTTAAAGGCGGGAGACTTGGCAATGTGCAGGGACAGAGGGATCTTGGGTTCCATGCCCATTGATCCCTCAAAGTTGCCACCCAAGCTGATAGAGTTGTTAAGAAGGAATCTGTTGTGTTGACTATCATCAGCTGGGGGATTAAGTTTTAAAGCCGTGAGGTTATGCTGCAGCTCTATAGAGCCCTGGTTAGACCCCACTTGGAATATTGTGTTCAGTTCAGGTTCCCTCATTACAGGAAGGATGTGGAAGCTTTCGAGAGGGGAAAGAGGAGATTTACCAGGATGCTGCCTGGACTGGAGAGCATGTCTTATGAAGAAATGCTGAGGGAGCTAAGGCTTTTCTCTTTGGTACGAAGAAGGGTGAGGGGTGACATGGTCGAGGTGGACAAGATGGTGTGAAGCATAGACAGTGAATAGTGCGAGATTTCTTTTTTGCATGGCATAAATGGCTATTATGAGGGGTCATAATTTAAAGTGATTGGAGGATGGTTGAGGGGAGATGTCAGAGGTAGGTTTTTTAGACAGAGAGTGACGGGTGGGTGGAATGCACTGCCAGCAGTGGTAGTAAAATTAGATACATTAGGTACATTTAGTAGACTCTTGGATAGGCACATGGATGATAGTAAAATGAAGGGTGCGTAGTTAGTTTGATCTTATAGTCGCATAAAAGGTTAGCATGACATCATAGCCGAAGGGTCTTGTGCTGTACTGTTCTGACTTCTATCTTCCATGTGGTAAACTGGATAATAAGCTCAGATCAATGCAAAAGGATATGGCATTCAGGAGGAGCTAGTCAACTGGATACAAAATTGGCTTGATGGTAAGAGACAGAGGGTGATGGGAGACATGTTGTTTTTCTAACTGGATGCATGGTTGGATAAATGGTTTGGAAGGGAATATTGGTTTCCTGGTAAGTACGTTTTTTGAGTGACACTGAAATTGGTGGTAAAGTGGACAGTGAAGAAGGTTATCTGTGATACAACAGGATGGACACTACTGCTGTGATAGTGAGCTGGAGAATAGCAGATGAAATTAATTAGATAAAGGTGAAGTGTTCTATTTTGGTGAAAAAACAGGGTGGGACTTGTACAGTTAACGTTCGGGCCCTGAAAATGTTGTCAATCAGAGACCCAGGGATGCAGGTGCACAGTTCTTTGAAAGTGGTATCACAGGTAGAAAGGCTGATGAAGCAGGAGTTTGGAATGGTTACCTTCATTGGGCAGAGTTGGGATGTCAGGTTTGGCTGTACAAGACATTGGTAAGATCACCATAAAAGCATTGTTGATCAGTCGGATGAACTCATCTGGTTCCCTTACTGATTTAGGGAAGGACATCTGACATTCTAACCTGGTCTGGACTACATGTGACTCCAGACCAACAGCAATATGGCTGAGTCTGAGCTACCCTCTGGGCGATTATCTGTGGGGACAAAGAATGCTGTTCCAATCAGTGACACGTACATCCCATGAATGAATAAATAAAAATACATGTATCCCTCCCTAACTCTGCATCACCTCCAGCTGCAGCAATTCGTCCTGGCTTTGTAACACCGTTCAGGCCATGACCACTCTCTGTAATACTCTCACCACCTCCAGCACCTTCAGCTCCCCTTGTTCCTATCGTGTCAATAAACCCTGACAATGATCCCCCTCCCCACTGCCCTCCTCCTACTCGCAGACCCTTTGCAATCCCCTTAAAACTTACTCCTGAAACACACTCTCACTTCAGGTTTTTAAGAACTTTCAGTGATCTTCTAAGCCTGATAACTAATTTGATCCATTTTGTCCTAAGTGAGGGCGGGGTGGGAAATTCTTTCTGAGGTTTTGTCTGTTTGAACGGAATATCCTTTTGTTGAGTGATTTACACTGTTCCTTCAAATGTTTTCCACTGTTCATTTACAGACATATGTTTCAGTCTGTTCAGCCTGTTTACCGTAGTCAGTTCTCCTCTCAAACTCATGTAATCGGTGATTTTTCTTTCTAGTTGTGGCTTGTCTTTTTGTGATTCACTTGAAAACTCTCTATTTCTTTAAACTGCACTTTATCACAATTTCCCTGAGGATCTCTCCAGGTGACATTACTCACTCACTAAGTTTCATCGCACAATGGTCAATCAGAGATAGTTACATTCCCAGCCAGCTGCACAATGTGTTATTAAAAGAAACTGAAAAACATTCTCTGAACTCCTCTTCCAATATCACTCTTGGGTCAGTGTGACAATCCCAGATTATGCGAATATTGAAATATCCCAAAATTATCACAATGTCTTTGTTAAAAATTCCAATGAATTCCTGCTTAATGCAGTGATGAGCAATGAAATGCTGTTCGGTGGTCTAAAACTGTTCTGCTGCTTGTGTCCTTGGCAAGTAGTAGCCAGAAGTTACATTCAGACTGACTCTACTTCATGATCTGAGACCAAATAATTCCTCTGTGATACCTTTGTTATCCATTATTGTTAGCGTTGCCCATTTTGCCTGAATTTCTGAACGATTGAAAATTCATGTTCCACCTTTTGTTCGCTCTGTAACAAGGTCTCCCTGGTGCCTAAAGCTCTTTCATCTGTGTCACAATTCCATCGACCTTATTGCAGAGACTTTATCCATTCAAAAAAAAAACATGATTTACTCTTTTCCAAAATCACCTATCACAAACCGATTTGCTGATGCACAGATTTACTTAAACTCTGTCCCTTCCTGTTCCTTTATGCTTGTCTTTCAGCCACATCCCCATGCTGTTCCGATGCTTCACTTTTTCCCTTTGGATTTGGAAAGCTCCTTTCACCTGAACCCAGTCCCTGCATCCTCTCTGTCAGTCTAAACCCCTGTCCATAAACCTACCGACATGTGTGGCCAGGACACTGGTCCCATCACAGTTCCATTGGGGCCCAGTGCAATGGGATTGTTTTTATTCACTCAGGGGATGTGGGTGTCTCTGGCTGACCAGCCGCTCGAGCCCAGCCCTAGCTGCCCTTGAACTGCATAGCTTGCTCGGTCATTTCAGAGGGTAATTAAGAGGCACACACTTCACTGTGGTTATGTCGTGCAGACCACGTGAGAATGGCAGATGTCCTTCTCGAAAGGACAGGTGTTTGGATTTTTTGTACATCAGCAATGGTTTCATATTATTTATGGATTATTAATTATTATGTTTAAAATTATTGATTTCAAATTCCACCATTTCAGATGGTGGAATTCAAACCAGCCTCCCCTGAATATTAGGTGAGGGCTTGAATCTATGCTCTACCAATAATATCACTTGGCCATCAGTTCACCTGCTTGTCCCCGAGCACTGGTACCAGTGCATCATGAAACAGAACCCCTTCTTCCCACACAATTGTTTGAGCCTGATACCTTCCAGCACTCTGGTGATATCACTCAGTATCTCTCCATGTGGTATACCTCACTGTGAGAGTCTAATTGCTGCCCGTGTCAGTGCCTCTCACTCTTGCAGCTACACAGATTCTGAGCCAACAGAATTCTCCACTCCAGCGAGATAAGGCATCACAGGCCAGGGATGGAAACTGGGATTTTCCAGATTTCTGTGGGACTCAGTGCCATTCGAAGTGTGTAGCCCTCACTACATCAGTTTAATTTCCCATTCTGTCGATTTCTCTGTCTCCTGTAGGTTTTCAGGAAGTTCCTGACTCAGTATACTTCCCAGCTTCTGGGTCTCTTGTTCATCACCTCATTGAAGATGGTTGATCAGCCAGTGAGAAAAAGGGGAGGGAGATCTGAAGCCTTCAATAAATCCTGCAGTGAGGTAAGATCACTCACAGTGCACAGAGCAGAGAGCAATGAGAGTGATCCAAACATCGGCTAACAAGACATGACATAGAACCAATGCTGGTGGGGGAGCACAGTACAGACACACCCCAGTCTCAATCACCACCCCTACTGTTAGTTTTGTTGTACTAAGACAGCATCAGGAGTGTCACAGTTATCAATCCAGGCCTGTGCTGTCTTAGTGAGCATCAGCAGCACAGTGGGGAAAGCAGGCCTCCCATGAGAGTGTGTGAATGCTGCCTGGGATCTCCAACACTATATCTATGGCATGTCTCATGGTCCGATGTCTTCAATAATTTGTAACTCATATAACCATTCCTGTCCCTGTGACCTCCTCCATTCCCGATAGTCCCTCCACAGGTTTGAAATCTACTGCATTCCAGACTACCATCCCTATCTCTGTAACTTGCTTCAGTCTCTACAACATGCCTCATTTCAGTAGTCCCCTCCTCCAATGACAGAACCAAACAGAACTGAATCAGAACCTTTCGTTTGATCCAACTAGTCCATGGTGTCCAGTGTCCCTGAAAGAGTTGCTTTTGCCTGCATGTGACCCATATCCCTTCAAACCTTCTCCTCTCCATTTTCGTGCCCAAGTTTATTTCACGTGTTTTAATGTACTTTTCTCTGCAATTTCCCCGGCAGTTCGTTCAATATGTACACCATATTCTGTGTGGGAAATGTTCTCCTCCCGTCCCTTTTAAGTCTTTCCTATCCATCTCACATTTATGCCCTTTAGTTGTGGACTCCCCTACCTTGGGGTAAAGATCTTGGCAATTCACCTTTTGTATACCTCATGGTTTTATAAACCTTTGTCAGGTCACCCCTCAGCCACCTACACCCAAAGGAAATATGAAGGACAATGATACAAATATATCTGCTGTGGTAACTGCCACTACTTTTCCACAATGTGCTGGGATACACCTGTTCAGGACCTGGGGTTTTATCTACCTTTTTTGTTTTAAGACCTCTAGTACCAGCTCTTCTGTAATGGGGAACTCTTTATAAGACATCACTGTTTCTTCCCTTTATTTCCTGGTCTTTATCTACAATATGCTTTGACATGAAATATTCGTTTTGGATCTGACCCATCTCCTGTGGTTTCACACAGGAGGGGCCCTATTATCTCTGTTTTGTACTTGTATGCTGTAGGATCTCTTTGGACTCTCCTTAACCTTTTCTGAGAATCTATCTCTTTTCCCCCGGTTTCACTTTGCAGCTTATCCTGCCTCTCCTTGTAAATCTAACCCTCCAGGATCAGCAACATCTTGATCATTCTTTGCTCCATTTACAGTTTCGGAATATGCTTCCTAAAGCAGGAGGATCAGAATAATACGCAGTACTCCAACTGGGGACCCAGCAATGTCTTGTACAGCCGTATCATGATGTACCAGCTCATGTACTCAATGCTCCGATCCATGAGGGCAAGTGTGCCAAATGCCGCATTCCCCACCTTATCCCATTGTGCTGCCACTTCCAAGAAACAGTGTAACTGAACCCCTTGGTCTCTCTCTGTTTGACAACACTGCCCGGGTCCCTACCATGAACTGTGTTCGTCCTCCCTGGTTTGTCTTAACAAAGTTCAACACCTGAATTAAACACCATCTTTTATTCCTTGTCCCGCTGTCCCTGTTATTCAAGAGCCCCTTTGATAACTGTATTCCCTGCCCATTATAACACAGATATTATTATCCACAAACCTACTAACAATGACTCCGATATTCTGTCTGTCGTCTTGGCCACCTCATCAACAAATTCAATTCATTTGTGAGACATGACTTTGTATGCACGATGCTGTCCTGACTGTCCGTAATCAATCCTTACTTTCTGAAATGCATTTAACTGCTGTCCCGTGGAATCACTTCCAACAACATTTGCACCACTGACACCAAGCTAATTGGTCTTTAGGTCACTGCCATTCCATTGCAGCCTTTCCTAAATACTGGCACAACATTAACCACCTTCCAGGCTCCCAGCTCATCACCTGTGGCTGTCAGTGATAGAAATATCTCTGTGAGGAACTCCTTAATTTCGTCCCTAACTTCCTCCAATATCTAGGGGCAAACTTGATTAGTTCCCACATATTGTCTTGTTTTATGGGTTTTAAATCCTCCAGCACCTCCTGCTCTGTAATGTGGACTCTTTTGAAGATATCACTGTTTATTCCACTGACGTCCCTAGCCTTTGTCCTCTGTAAGTAGTAGTGTGAATTTTTTATTTAAGATATCACCCATCTCCTGTGATTCCACACATTGATGGCGCCATTGATCTTTAAGGGGCCACATTTTGTCCTGAGTTAATTTTTTTTAATGAATATTCTTGTGGAACATCTATGGATTTCCCTCAACCTTGTTTGCCAAAGCTTTCTTGGGTCCCCTTTGGGCTCTCCTGATTTCCCTCTTAAGTGTTACTACACCCGCAATGTTCTTCAAGAGATTCACTTAATCCAGATGTCTATACAATGACGTGCCCACTTTTTTCTTAACCATAACCTCAATATTCTCAGTCATCCAGTGTTTCCTACTTGTGATCAGCATTGTCCTTCACACTAACAGGAATATGCTGGCCCTGAATTCTCATTTTCTCTATTTTGAAAGATTCCCACATGTCTGAGGTCCCTTTACATAGCCTCCAAATATCAACTTTTAAAATCTCTTGACGAATACCTTCTGAATTGGGGTAAGGCCAATTTTGATCTTTATCTTGTGGACCAGGCCTACCAATTATCCATAGCTATTTTCAAACTAATATAATTGTGGTCACTTTTCCTAAAATGCTCCCCCACTAACACCTCAAGCACTTTTCCCCACTTGCTTCCCAAAGGGAGGTCAGGTTTCACCTCTTTCTCCAGTTGGGTCATTTACATACTGACTGAGCCAGGTTTCTTGATCATACTGAACAAATCCCTCTCATCCAAGCTCAGAACATTTTGTCAGTCTCAGTCTCGGTTTAGTAAGTTAAAATCCCTGACCGTTACAGCCCTATCATGCTTACAAGTATCTGAGATGTCCGGAAAAAATTGCTGCTCAATTTCCTGCTGACTATTGGGGGCCTGTAGTACAGTTATATCAAACTCATGACCCATTCTTATTTCTCAGTTCCACTCGCATCCCCAGGAATATCTTCTCTAAGTCCTGCAGTTATGTTTTCACAAATCTAAACCTCCGCTACCCCACCTCAATTGCCACTCCTTTTATCCTTCCTGTAGAATCTGTACCCTGGAACATTGAGCTGCCAGTCCTGTCCCTCCCTCAGCTGTGTTACTGTAATACCTATGGTATTCCAGTCCCATGTTCGATGCATGCGTTGGGTTCATGTGCTTTCCCTGTCAGGCCTTTTCCATCAAAATAAATGCAGCTTAGTTCATCAGTTTCCCATCATTGCGTGCTATGCTGGTGCCTGCCTGGTCGATTGAAATGACTGTCTTGAAATTCTGTCCCAGCGTCAACCTTCAGACTGTAGCCTGAGACCATCCCTCTCACTGTGAACAACACCCTCATCTTTCATGTCATCTGCAAACTGATGATACCTTCTGCTTTCACATCCGAGTTATTAATGTACATAATAAACAGCAATGGTTCCTGCACAGCTCCCTGTGGTACACCCACTGGTGAAAGGCTTCTCATCACAAAAACAATCCTCCAATTTTGGATCCAATTTTCCAACTTGCCTCCGATCCCATGGGCTCTTGCCTTTTGAACCAGCCTTCCATGTGGGACCTTGTCAAAGGCCTTAATGAACTCCATGGAACCCACATCATCTGCACGGCCCTCATCAATATCTTTAGACACCATTTCAAAAAACGAAATTCATCGGACAGAATCTTCCTCTACCAAATTCGTGATGACTTTCCCTAATCGATTCCTGCCTTTCCAAATGTTGATAAATCTTGTCCCTCAGAATTTTTCCCAATTATTTCCCTCCCCCTGCAGTCAGACTATCTGCTCTGTAATTGGACAGGCATATGGACGTACATGGAATAGTGTAGGTGGGATGGGCTTCAAATTAGTATAACAGGGCGGCGCAACATCGACGGCCAAAGGGCCTGTACTGCGTTATAATGTTCTGTGTTCTATGTAATTACCTCCAATGAAATATATCCCTGCTGCCCTTGTTGAACAAAGGAACCACATTCTCTATCTTCCAGTCATTCGGCACTTCACCTGTGCTCAGCAGAGCATTACATATATCTGCCTGGGGCCCAGAAACCTCCTCCCTTGCCTCCCAAAGCAGCCTGGGATATATTTCATTGGACACTGAGGATTTCCCCACCTTTACACCAGCGAAAGCATTTAATACCTCCTCTTTATTGATCTTAACATGTTCGAGAACCTCACCATCCCGACTGAAATGCCCGGGAACAATGTCTTTCTCCTGTGTGAATACAGGTGGGAAGTATTCATTGAAGACCTCACCTACTTCCTCTGGCTCCATGCACAGATTGTCCCTTTGGTTTCTAACAGGCCCCACCCTTTCCTCAGTAATCCTCTTACTCTCACTGTACTGGTAAAATACCTTGTGGCTTTTCCTTAATATTAATGGCCAAGGATATTTTGTGACCATTGTTTGTCCCTCATTTTTCAGGACCCCCTTGCACTCTCTATACTTGTGAATGGCTTCACCTGTTTTTATTGCACTGTATTCTCTTTATCAAACTGACGATACCACTTGATCAGTATTTGCTGGATTTGCTGCCTTTGCCATTCCATTCACATGAACACACCGGCCCTGAATTTTCACTGTATCACTTTAAAATGCTCCCATTTTGCAAATATAGACCCAAACGCAGATGGTGCTTCCCAGCCCATATTTGTCACATCCTGTCCAATAGTCTTGATACTGATAGGAGAGTCAGATGTGAGGGGGACTGACAGGAGACTGTGTGGCTGCAGAAGAGACCCCAGGATGGTGTGCTGCCTCCTGTGTGCCAAGGGCAAGGATGTCTCTGAACAATTGCAGAACTTTCGGAACGGAAAGGGAGAACAGCCAGAGACCATTGTGCACATTTGTACGATTGTCCAAGATTGACAATGGGATGGGTTCCTGTGAAATTAGTACAGGTATTTCAGTAAGAATTTAAAAAGCAGGACCTCAAGGCTAGTCATATCTGGATTACTCCCAGTGCTACGTGCCAGTGAGGATAGACATAGGAAGTTAGGCCGGATGGATGTGTGGCTGAGGAGCTGGTGGAGGGGGCAGGATTTCCGGTTCTTGGATCATTGAGATCTGCTCTGGGGTAGAGGTGACCTGTAAAAGAGGGGTGGGTTGGACTTGATCCAGAAGGGCACCAGTAACCCTAGAGCAAGGTTTGCTAGTGTTACCCTGGAAGGATCTCAACTAGTTTGGCAGGGATTTGGGACTCTGAATAAGAAAGGGGCCATTGACCATTTACATCAGCCACCAAGACTAAGTTTCCTATTCAGGATATCCAGGGGTACAGTAAAGGAACAGAAACGATTTCTGGTTTAACGAGCATTTATTTCAACACATGAGACCTGACTGGTAAGGCAGACGAGCTCAGAGCATGGAATGGCTCTGTGGTCTGGGATATTATAGCCATAACAGAAATATGGTTGAGAGAAGGGTATGACTGGCAGCTCAGTGTTCCAGGATACAGGAGCTGCAGGCGGGATAGAAGGACACGGAAGTGAAGAGGGTGTGCTGTCCTTTTGATAAGGGAGGACATAACAACAGAAAATACTCTTAGAGAGGATACTCTTAAGGGGTTATCAAATGAGGCCACATGTTTGGAAGTTATAAACAAAAAGGGGATGGTCAAACTGTTGGGACTGTGTTGTGACCCTCAAACAGCCAGCGGGTATTGGAGGAGCAGATGTGTTCAGAGATGGGCGATAACAGTAGGAATAACAGAGTATTATTGTTTGGAGATTTTAATTTCCCCTGGATTGACTGGGCCACCCAGAGAGTAAAAGGCGCGTACGGAGTAAAATTTGACACATATGCCCAAGAACATTTCCTAAATGAAGATCTAGACGGCCTAACTCTACTCAGGCGGGTGCAACACTGGACCTCCCCTCCGAAAACGAGGTCAGGCAAGTGTCTAAAGTCTCGGTCGGACAGCACTTTGGGTCCAGTGACCACAACTGTCTGGGAATTCACGTAGTTATGGAAAAACATCGAACAGGTCCACAGACTAAGATGCTAAACTGGAGCAGGACCAGTTTTCGTGCCATTAGGCAGGATCTAGCAGAGGTCGTTTGGGTGAAGCTAAAAATCACACAGCACCTGTTTATACTCCAACTAGATTTGGAAGCGCTATTGATCATTCCAAAAGATGAAATACTTCATCTAAATTTATTTAATATTACATTCCATGACACTGCTATCCTGTTGCTATAAATTCTGTGCCTTATGACTGTGCTCCACAACCACCGGTGAAGAAGCAACGCTCTGAAATCTAGCGCTTCCAAACAAACCTGCTGGACGTGGTGTTGTGTGACTTTTAACTTTGCCCACCCCAGTCCAACATCTGCATCTCCAAATCATGACTACCATCGATTGGGTGAGTCTGTTCGAATAAAAAGGAACGACTGGCAAATGGGAGGCTTTGAAAAGTGTGATCTCAAGAATCCAGAGTCCCTGGTAGGGTGAAGGGAAAAGCTGGCAGTTTCAGGGATCCCTGGCTGATGAGGGATATTGAGGCTCTACTCGGGAAAAAGAAGATGCAATACATTGGCTTTAAGGTTTCTGTATCTACCTCTTCCAGTCCTAAAGATACGATCAATCTTTGGAGACCCCACAATCCTCTCAGGTCCCTGTCGCACTCCCGATCTGTAGTACTCACTCCAATGCCGGTGGCTCTCCCGATCCAGTTTCTACAAGACCCACCGTCTGTGTAACATCCTCCTGTCATTAGCACACACTCTGTCAATGTAATCTCCTCCAGTCTCTCCATCCATCTACTCTTCTCCATAACCTTCTCCAGTTCTGACATCCCAATCTGTGTAAATGTCACCCTCCCCTACAATCCTTCCCTTGACCAAAGTGTAGGAGCTTACTCATGTTCCCTTTTTTCTGTGAAACTGTCCCCAACCAAAATTGCTGTCCTTATCTCTCAGAACATCTGTCAGACTCCACACCCTCCAATGCAAAAAAACTCCAGAACCTTAGCCTTCCCATGTCTGTAAAAATCTTTGGTCTGACTACTCTGCATATGTCTGTTTGTTCTTTCAATTTGTACAACCCACTTTATCTCTGTGATCTGCTCCTAAATCATTCCTTGTCTGTGTAAACCACTCCATCCTCACGATATCCTTATGCCTGTAAACTGCTCCATCACTCCCAACCTCCCCATCTCCATGAACATCTGTAGGCCCTATAGCTCTCTGCATTTCGGTAACCTGCTGTGACTGTACGTTCCTCCTTCCTGGTGAAACCACGTCCAAGCCACAGAACCCTCTGAGCCTGCATCATCTGCACCTGATCAGACCATTGCTGTCTCTGTTACCTCTGACATTCCTAGCAACCCTCCCTGTTTGTGTCTCTTCCTCCAGATCTCATCCTCTCCAGCTTTCTGAAACATCTGCGTGCCATTGTACCTAGCCCTATATAGAACACAGAACATCGAAAAGTAGAGCACATGACAGGCCCTTTGGCCCTCAACGATGTACCGACCTTTTATCCTACTCTGCGATCAAACTATAATCTACAGACCCTACATTTTACTATCATCCATGTGCCTATCGAAGAGATAATTAAATATCCCTAATGTAACTGACTCTACTAACACCGCTGCAGTGCATTGCATGCACCCACCACTCTCTGTGTAAAGAACCTACTCTGACAACGCCCCTGGACCTTCCTCCAATCACCTTTAAATTATGATCCCTTCTGATAACCATCTTCACAATGGGGTAATTCTCCGGCTATCCACTCTATCTCAGACTCTCATCATCCCGTGCACCTTTCTCAAGTGACTTATCATCCTCAATGAGAAAAACCCTAGCTCCCTCAGCCTTTCTTCATAAGGCCTGCCCTCAAGTCCAGGCAGCATCCTGAAAAATCTCCTCTGCACTCTCTCTGAAGCTTCCACATCTTTACGATAATAAGGCAACCAGAACTGAACATGATATTCCGAGTGTGGTCTAACCAGGGATCTATACAGCTGCAGCATAACTTTGTGACTCTTAAACTCAATCTCCCTGCTAATGAAAGCCAACACACCATACACCTTCTCAAAACCCCAATCAACTTGGTTGGCAACTTTGAGGGATCCATGGATTGAATCCCAAGATCCCGCTGTTCCTCGACACTCACCAAGAATCCTGCTTTTAACCTTGTCAATGTTTTCTGTGAAATCCTTCCAATCTTAAACCCTCCCAATTTTGGTAACTTCCTCCAGTGCCTACAACACTCCAGAGCTGTGAAATCTCTTCACGTCCCTACAATTCTCCTTAGCTCTGTAACCTCCTTTTTCGCATCAACACTCAAAATTCCTGAAGCGTCCTTTTACCACTGCAATATTCCTGATATCTGCATTACCCTCCTGTCCTGGTATCCCTCCCTGTCCACATAACCTCCACCATCCTCCAGTGCCCTTTTGGGCAACTTTGCAGAGGAAGGAAGAGTTGTAGAGTCCAGGCCATGTTACGGAGGTAGGAAGGGCTGCCGAATCTGGTGGTACCATCTTGTTGACCTAAGTCTGGAGATTTTTATCAGAATGGCTGAACACAGCTTCAGGTTCCCAGGCTGGGAGATGTGTGTTCAATTGTGAATCTATTTATCCATTCTGTCTGTGTGCCTGACACTGACCTGGTGCTGCTCATGTGCCCTCCAGATCTGCATGACTGACCAGAGCTCATCTCAACAAAGCCTTCGATTGGAATGATTCTTTTCCATTATATTTCAGCGGAAATTTCACGAGACGCAAGAATTGGAGAGTTTTGATTTTGAGAGAATGAAACCTTTATCATTGCAAAATGGGAAGACTTCAAAAATTAGATAACGAGAGTTCAGAGACAGTAAACAGTATTCCTGTTAGGGTGAAGGAAAGGCTTATAGTTCCAGGAAATGTTGGATTACTAGAGAAATTGATGTTTTGGTTAGGAAAAAGAAGGAAGCATATGTCAAGTACATATAGGAGAAATCCAGTGAATCCTTAGAGTATAAAGGCAGTAAGAGTATACTTAAGAGCGAAAAGCAGACAGGGGATAGCGTTGGAAAATAGGGTTAAGGAGAATCCAAAGGGATTTTATGCATACACATAAATGACGAAAGGAAAGAAACTTTATCCGTTCTGAACAAAAGCATAATTTACGTTTTCCCACAATTTCCTGTCACAACCCTATTCACTGATGTACAATTTCAGTTCATCACTGTCCCATTCTGTTCCTTTCTGCTTGTCTTCAGCCACATCCTCATGGTGTTCCGATACTTCACCTTTTCTATTGGGATTTGGAAAGCTCCTTTCACCTGAACCCTGTTCATGCATCCACTCTGTCAGTTTTAAGCCCTGTCCATAAACCTACGGATATGATAGGACGGGACACTGCTCCCAGCATGGTTCCAGTGGATTATTTTTTAAAGTCAGGTATGGGCTGTGGGTGTCTCTGGCTGACCAGCCTTTCTTGCCCAGTCCTTGCTGCCCTTGAGCTGAGTAGCTTGCTCGGCCATTTCAGAAGGTCATTGAGAGGCAGACACCTTGCTGTGGGTACGTCGTGCAGACCACGTGAAGATTGGCAGATGTCCTTCTCGAAAGTACAAGTATTTGGATGTTTTGTACATCAGCAATGGTTTCATACTTATTTGTGGATTGTTCATTACTATTTTTAAAATTGTTGGTTTCTAATTTCTCCATTTCTGATGGTGGGATTCAAACCTGCCTCCCCTGAGCATTAGATGAGGCATGGGATACATGCGCTAGCAATAATACCACTAGGCAATCACTTCGCCTAATCACTGGTTGCTCATCCCTGAACACTGATACCAGTGCATCATGAAGGTAAACCCGTTCTTCCGACCCAATTGTATGATCCTGACATCTTTCAGCACTCTGGCGGTATCACTCAGTATCTCTCCGTGTTATCCCTCACCGTGTGAGTCTAATTCCTGCCTCTGTCAGTCTCTCTCTCTCTATTTTTCTCTCTCTTTTTTTTCTCTCTCTCTTTTGTCTCTATCTCTCTCTCACACACACACACACTTTCAGCTATTCCAGATTCCGACCTAACAGAATTCTCCACCCCGGTGAGACAAGGCAGCAAGGAACAGGAAAGGAGACTGGGATTTTCCAGATCTCTGTGATACTCAGGAACATTCTCCATCTGTAACCCTCACTGCATCAATCTCATTTCTCACTCTGTCTATCTCTCTGTCTCCTGTAGGTACTCAGGAAGTTCCTGACTCAATAGACTTCCCAGCTGCTGGGTGTCTCATCCATCACTAAATTGAAGATGGTTGGTCAGCCAGAGAGACAAAGAGCAGGGAGATCTGGAGCCTTCTATAAATCCTGCAGCGAGGTAAGACCATTCGCAGTGCACATAGCAGAGAGCAATAAGAGGGCTCCAAACATCGGCTAACAAGACATGACATAGTGTTGGAGGGGGAGCAGAGTACATTCTTACTACCAAGTACTGAGACTCACTACTCTGCAACACTGTATCTATGGCATGTCTTGTGGGCCAGTTTATTCAGTAATTTGTAATTGCTATAATAAGTCTTATCTTTGTAACCTCCTCTCTTCCTTATAGTCCCTCCATATAATTGAAATTTACTGCTTTCCAGACTGCCATCCCGATGTCTGTAACTTGCTTCAATGTCTGCAACATGCCTTATCTCAGTAGCCTCCTGTTCCAATAATTTGAGACAGTCATGCAGCACAGAAATTGCTTCCTTTGATCCAACTAGTCTTTGCTGACCAGAGTCCCTGAAAGTTTCCTGCGTTGACCTAAATCCCTTCAAACCTTCTCCCTTCCATATACTTGCCCAAATGGTTTTTAAATGTTGTCATTGTGCTTTTCTCTACCATTCCTCCTGGAAGCTCATTCCATACCTGCATCATCCTCTTCGTGAAATTTATTCAACTCCAATTCATTTATGTCTTTCCTCTCTCCCCTCATATTTATGTCCTCTAGAACATAGAACATGACAGTGCAGTAATGGCCCTTCTGCCCTCGATGATGCGCCAACCTGTGGAGCCAATCTGAAGCCCATCTAACCAATACGATTCCAATTCTGTCCAATGACCATTTAAATACCCTTAAAGTTGGCGAGTCCACTGCTGTCGCAGGCAGTGCGTTCCACGCCCCTACCACTCTGAGTGAAGAAACTACCTCTGGCATTTGTCCTATATCTATCACCCATCAATTTAAAGCTATCTCCCTTCGTGTTAGGCATCGCCATCCGAAGGAAAGGTTCTCACTGTCCAACCCATCTAACCCTCTGATTATCTTATTCGTCTCAGTAGTAGGCCTGAAAACATCTTCTCTTGAACAAAAACAGCTTCAAGTTCCTCAGACATTTTCGTAAGACACTCCCTCCATACCAGATGACATCCTAGTAAATCTTCTCTGAACCCTTTGCAAAGCTTGCATATCTTTGCTGTAATGTGGTGACCTGAACTGTACCCAACGCTCCAAATGATGTAACACCAGAGTTTTGTCCAGCTGCAGCATGATCTCATGGTTCCGAAACTCAATCCCTCTACCAGTAAAAGCTCATACACTGAATGCGTTCTTAACAACCCTATCAGCCTGGGTGTCAACTTTCAACGATCTATGTACATGTACACAGAGATCTCTCTGTTCATTTACACTACCAAGAATCTTACCACTAGACTAGTACTCTGTGTTCTTGTTACTCCTTCCAAAATGAATGACATCACACTTTTCCACATTAAAATCCATTTGTGAACTCTAGGTCCAGCTCTGCAGCTGATCTATGCCTCTCTGTAACCGACAGCATCCTTCGTCACTCTCCACAACTTTACCGACCTTACTGTCATCCGCAAATTTACTAACCCATTATTCAATATCCTCATCCAGGTCATTTGTATAAATGACAAGCAACACTAGACCCAAAACTGATTCTGGCGTAACCAACTAGTAACTGAACTCCAGGATGAGTATTTTCCATGAAACACTACTCTGTCTTCTTTCAGCGAGCTAATGTCTGATCCAAACTGCAATCCCATGCCTCCGTATTGTTTGCAATAGCCTACCGTGGGGAACCGTAACACACGACTTACTGTAATCCATATACACCACGTCAACTGGTTTACCCTCATCCAACCTCTTAAAGAACTCAATAAGGTTTGTGAGGCACGGCCTGCCCTTCACAAGGCCGTGTTGACTATCCCTAATCAACTTATTCGTCTCCAGATGATTATAAATCCTATCCCTTACAAGCCTTTCCAACGCTTTACCCAGAATTGAAGTAAGGCTCACAGCTCTCGAATGAGCAGGGTTTTCCCTACTCCCTCCTTGGACAAGGGGACAATATTTGCTATCCTCCAGCCTTCTGGTACTATCTCTAGACAATGACGGCATAACGATCAAAGCCAAAGGCTCGGCAATCTCCTTCCTGGCTTCCCAGAGAATCCGAGGATAAATCCCATCCGGCCCATACGACTTACCTATTTTCACACTTTGCAGAATTGCGAACACATCCTTATTCTGCAGTTCAATCCCATTTTGTTATGGACTCCACTGCCCTGGTGTAAAGACGTGGGTTAATCAACTTACCTGTATCCCTCTTGGTTTTATAAGCCTTTGTAAGGTCACCCCTCAGCAACCGACGCCCGATGGAAATACGAAGGACAATGATATAAATATTTCTGCTCATGTCCCTGCCACTACTTTGCCACAATGTTCTGGGATATCCTTGTTCAGGACCTGGGGTTTTCTTAATCTTTGTGTTTTAAGACCTCCAGCACCACCTCTTCTGTAATAAGGACTCTTTACAAGCCATCACAGTTTCTTTCCATTGGTGTACTAGTCTTTGTCTACAATATGTTCTGCATGAAATATTCATTTAGGCTCTCCCCCATCTCCTGTGGTTCCACACTTGCATGGCCTCGCTGATCTTTGAGGAGCCCTAGTGTCTGTCGAGTTGTTTTTTTTGTCCTTGTGTGCTGTGGAAAATTCTTTGCATTCTCCTTAACATTACCTGCCAAATCTATCTTATCCTCCCCTGTTGTTTTCTTACCCTCCCCATTTCTGTCAAACCCTCCAGTATCAGTGACATCTTCGTCAATCTTTGCTCCACTGACAGTTTCAGGAAGTACTTCCTAAATCAGAATGATCAGAATTCTATGCAGTATTCCAAATGTGTGTTGATTATCCCTAATCAACCCTTGTCTTTGCAAGTGCATGTAACTGCTGTCCAGCAGAATCGCTTCAAACAACAAAGGCATCACGCTTATTGGTGTTAAAGTCCCTGGCTTTCCCTCGCAGCCATTCCTAAACACTGGTACAACATTAGTCATCCTCCAAGCTTCCAGCTCATCCCTGCTGGTTATCAGTGATAGAAAAATCTCTTTATGGGATCCCACAATTTCTTTCTGAGCTTCCCACAATATCCAGGGATATCCTTGATTATTTCCCAGGGCTTTGTATACCTTGTATTCATTTTAAAACCACCAGTACCTCCTGTTCTGTTACGTGGAGTCTTTTGAAGACATTATTGTTTATTTCCCTGAGTTGCCCAGTCTTTCTCTACAATACGTTGAAACGTGAAATTTTCGTTTCGGATCTCAGCCATCTCCTCTGGTTCCACACTTGGATGGCCCCATTGATCTTTAAGGAACCATATTCCGTCCGTATTTAATTATCTGTTGTTAATATACTTGCATTTTCCTCAGCCTGATCTGCCAGAGCTTTCTGTGGTCCCCTTTGTTGGTTCCTGATTTCCCACATAAGTGTCCTACTCCACCCATAATATTCTTGCAGGGATTCCGTTAATCCAGCTGGCTATATGTGACATGTGCCTCCTTTCTCTTGACCAGAACCCTCAATACCTACAGTCATCCAGTGTTTCCTACTTGTGTCAGCATTATTCTTCACCATAACAGGAATATGCTGACACTGAACTCTCATTTTATTTCTCCTTTGAAAGCTTCCACAATCAATTGTTAAAAGCTCTTGACTCATACCTTCTGGATTCAGGCAAGGCCAGTTTTAATCATTAACTTGTGGACCAGCCATGTTCTTTTCCATCGCTATTTTCAAACTGATAGAATTGTGGTGACTTTGCCAAAGAGTTTTCCCACGAACACCCCCTGTCACTTCCCCTCCCTTGTTTCCGAAGGGGAAGTCAGGTTTTACCCGTTCCTGCTGTCCGACCATTTACATTCTGAATGGGACAGTTTTCTTGAACATGCCTAACAAATCCCTCCCACTCAAGTACTGAATAGTCTGGCAGTCCCAGTGTAGGTTTAGAAAGTTAATATCTCTGACCATTACAACCCTATCCTTCTTTCAGATATCTCCGATCTCACAACATATTTGCTGCTCAAATTTCCCGTTGACTGTTGAGGGCGTGTAATGCAACCATATCAAAGTGATGACCATTCTCAATTATTATTTCCACCATTACAGTATCACTGGTTGATCCCCAGGAATATCCTCTCAAAGTGCTGCAGTGATGTATCACTGATCAAAAACTCCACTCCCCCTCCTGTCTCACCTCCTGTGTTCTCCATCCTGTAGAATCTGTACCTTGTAACATTCAGCTGTCAGTCCTGTCCCTCCCTCAGCTGTGTTTCTGTCATACCTGTGGTGTCTCAGTCCCATGTTCTTGTCCATCTGCCTTACCTTTTAGGCCTGTTATGTTGAAATAAAGTAGTTTAATTGATCAGTTTTCCCTTATTGCCTGCTGTGCTAGTGTCTGCCTTGTTGATTGAAATTACTCTCTTGAAATTCTGTCACAGCCTCATCTTTCAGACTGTAGCTTGAGACCATCCCTCTCACTGTGGACAACACCCTCCTCTTTCATATCATTTGCAAACCTACTAATGATACCTTCTGCTTTCACATCCAAGTGATTAATGCCCATAAGGAACAGAAATGGTTGCTGCACAGATCCCTGTGGTAAACCCGCTGGGCAAAAGCTTTCAATCCCAAAAACAACCCTCCAACAATTTTGGATCCAATTTGCCAACTTGCCTTTGATGCCATGGGTTCTTCCCTTTTGGGCCAGCCTTCCATGTGGGACCTTGTCAAAGCCCTTACTGAACTCCATGGAACCCACATCATCTGCACTGGCCTCATCAATATCTTCAATCGTAATTTCAAAGAAAACTCAGCTGAGTTCATCAGCCATTATCTTCCTCTACCAAATCCATGCTGACGAAGACTAATCGATCCCTGCCTTTCCAGTTATTGATCCATCCTTTCCCTCAGAATTGTTCCTAATTTCCCTCCCCCTGCTGACAGACTATCTGGTCTGTAATTACCTGGCCTATCCCTGCTGCCCTTCTTGAACAAAGGAACCACATTAGCGATCCTCCAGGCTTTCAGCACTTCACCTGTGGCCAGCAAAGTACTAAATACATCCAGCGGGGTCCCAGAAATCTCCTCCCTTACCTCCCATAGCAGCCTGGGGTGCATTTCATTGGGCACTCGGGAGTCCTTCACGTTTTATGTCTGTGAAAACATTCAATTTCACCTCCGTATTGATCTTACCATGTTCTCGTACATTATCCTCACAACTGAAATCCCCGTTACAATGCCTTTCTCCTGTGTGAATACAGATGGGAAGTACTCATTGAAAGCCTCACCTACTTTCTCTGGCTCCATGCACAGATTATCCCTTTGATTTCTAACAGGCCTCACCCTTTCCTCAGTTGCCCTCTTATTCTAACTATACTGATAACGTACCTTGTGACTTTTCCTTAATAGTATCTGACAAGCATATTTCATGGCCATTGTGTGTCCCCCGTTTCTATGGATCCCCTTGCACTCTCTTATCTTTGTGAAATGCTTCACCTGAGTTTATTGTACTGTACTTTCTTTATCAAACTCACGATATTACTTGATCAGTATTTGCTGGACTTGCTGTCTTTACTATTCCCACGTCAGGAACTCACTGGCCTTGAACTCTCACTGTATCACTTTAACATACTCCCACTTTCCAAATATAAACCCAACTACAGATAGTCCTCCCAGTATACATGAATTCAACTGGGACAACACTACTATCATAGGACAAGCCAAACAGAGAACAGCCAGGGAATTCCTAGAGGCATAGCACTCATCCAACAGATTCAATCAATAAGCATCGACCTGGACCCAATATACCGGCCACTGCAACTGACAGCTGGAACTGACAACCGGAAGCGGCAGATTCAAACCACTACAAATGCCAGAGGAAAGATCACAGAAGCGCTTCACAGGAGGCTACCAAGCAATGAGGATGTCACCTAGACAAATTCCCAGCTCATTCATATATCCATCCAAATGCCACTGAAATGTTGCAATTGTACCAATCTCCACTACTTCCTCTGGCAGTTCATTCCATTCACGTATCACCCTATGTGTGAAAACGTTGCCCCTTAGGTCTCTTTTATATCTTTCCCCTCTCACCCTAAACCCATACTTTCTAGTTCTGGACTTCCCAACCCTAGGGAAAATACTTTGTCTGTTTATTCTGTCCTTGCCCCTCATAATTTTGTAAATCTATATAAGGTCACCCCTCAGCCTCCGACACTCCAGGGAAACCAGCCCCAGCCTTTTCAATCTCTCCCTTTAGCTCAAATCCTCAAACCCTGGCAATATCCTTGTAAATCGTTTCTGAACTCTTTCAGGTTTCACAACATATTTCTGATAGGAAGGAAACCAGAATTGAATTCAATATTCCAAAAACCTCTCCAATGTCCTGTATAGCCACAACATGACCTCCCAACACCTGTACTCAGTGCTCTGACCAATAAAAGAAAGCATACCAAATGCATTCTTCACTATCCTATCTACCCGTGGCTCCACTTTCAAGGAGCTATGAACCTGCACTCCAAAGTCTCTTTGTTCAGCAACACTCCCTCGGGCCTTACCAGGACGTGATCAGGTGTACCCTAGAACTCTGTCAGAAGCTAGGGACGTGATTGCTGTGCTCCGTCCTGAAATATTTGTATCAGCGATAGTCACAGGTCAGATACAGAAGACTGGAGGTTGGCTAACGTGGTGCCACTATTTAAGCAAGATGGTAAGGAAAAGCCAAGGACCTACAGACCGGTTCGCCTGACGTCAGTGGTGGGCACGTTAAAGGAGGGAATCATGAGGGACAGGATTTGCATGTATTTGGAAAAGGGGTTTCGAATTCGGGTTAATCAGCATTGCTTTGTAAGTGGGAAATCCTGTCTCAAGAAATTGATTGCAGTTTTTGAAGAAGTACCAAAAAGGATTGATGAGGGCAGAGCTGTCGATGTGAGCGATATGAACTTCAATACGGTGTTTGAAAAGTTTCCACATGGGAGATTGGTGAGCAAGGTTAAATCTCATGAAATACAGGGGAAACCAGTCATTTGGATACAGAATTGGCTCAAGTATAGAAGACAAAGGGTGGTGGTGGTGATGGGTTGTTTTTCATACTGGAGGCATGTGACCAGTGGAGTGCCACAAGGATCGGTGCTGGATCCACTACTTTTGTTATTTATATAAATGATATGGATGTGAAAATAGGATGTGTAGTTAGTAAGATTGCAGATGACGCCAAAATTGGAGGTGTTGTGGATAGCGAAGAATGTTACCTCAGATTACAACGGGATTTGGATCAGATGGGTCAATGGGCTGTGGTGTGGCAAATGGAGTTTAATTTAGATAAATGTGAGGTGCTGTATTTTGGGAAAGCAACTCTCAGCAGGACTTACGTGCTTAATGGTATGTTCCTGGGGAGTGTTGCTCAACAAAGAAATTTTGGAATGCAGGTTCATAACTCCTTGAAAGTGGAGTTGCTGGTAGATAGGAGGGTGAAGGAATGTGTTTGGTATGCTTGTGTTTACTGATCAGATCATTGAGTAGAGGAGTTGGGAGGTCATGTTCTGGCTGTACAAGACATTGGATAAGCCACTTGTGGAATATTGCATGCAGTTCCTGTCTCCTTCTGATCGGAAGGATGTTGTGTAAATTGAAAGGTTTCAGAAAAGATTTACAGGGATTTTGCCAAGATTGGAGGATTTGAGCTACATGTCGAGGTTGAATGGGCTGGGGCTATTTGAGGCTGAGGGGAGACCATATAGAGGTTTATAAGAGAGGTATGGATAGGTTGGACAGACACGGTCTTTTCCCTGAGATAGTGGAGTCCAGAACTGGACAGCCTAGGTTCAGGGTGAGAAGGGAAAGATATGAAAGGAACTGAAGGGACAACTTTTACAGGCAGAGGGTTATCTGTGTACGGAATGAATTGCTTGAGGAAGTGATGGAGGCTGGTACAATTACTGCATTTAAAAGGCATCTGGATGGGTATACTAACAGGAAGGATTGAGAGGGATTTGGGCCAAGTGCTCGCAAATAAGACGAGATTATGATAGGATGTGTGGGTGGCGTGGATGAGTTGGACCGAATGCTCTGTTTCTGTGCTGTACATCTTCTATGACTGTAAATGTTTTCCACTGTCCATTTACACCCACACACATCACTGTTTCCCCTGTTAACCTTGTTCAATTCTCCTCTCAAACACATGTAAATGGATTTGGTTGTGATTGTCAGGTGTGCTTTATGGTCAATTTAAAAATCCATCATCTCGCTGAATTCCACTACACTACAATTTCCCAGAGGATATCGCATTGTGATGATACTCCTTCACTCAGCAGCCTCACACAACGGTCGATCTGAGATAGTCATGTCCCTGGCCATTTGCACAATATGTTATTCAAAGAAACACTGACAAAAACATTCCAATGATTGAAGTCTCCCACAATTATCACAGTGTCTTTGCATTACATTGGAATTCATTGGAATGTGTAACAGTGTTGAGCAATGCAATGCTGTCAGGCATCCTAAAAAACATTCTCCTGCTTGTGTTTTTGACACGTGTTGCATTCAGCCTGATTCAGCTGCATAATCTGAGACCAAATGCTTTCTCTGCAATGCCTTTGTTACCCATTACTGTCAGGGTTACACATCCTGCACTCTCATTCTGCCTGAGACCTCGAAAGGATTTGCAGAATTGAATATTTATATTCCACCTTTTGTTTCTCCAAATATGCTGGTGACCAAATCTTATTTATCTCTGTAACACAAGTCCATCTACCTTACTGAAGATACTTTGTCCATTCCAAAGAAAGAACATTGTTATTGATTTTTTTCCCAGAATTTCCTGTCACAGCCTAATTCACTGATGTCCAGTTTTAGTTAAACTCTGCCCTATCCTGTTCCTTTCTGGTTGTCTTCAGCCACATTCCATGCTGTACCGATGCTTCACCCCTTTTCTATTTGGATTTGGAAAGCTCATTCCACCTGAACCCTGTCCCTGCATCCTTCATGTCAGTTTAAGGCCCTGTCCATAAACCTATCTACATGATTGGCTCGGACACTGCTCCCAGCAGCGTTGTTTTTAATTCACTCGTGGGATGTTGCTCTCTATGGCTGGCCAGCGTGTATTTCCCACCCCGAGCTGCCCTTGAGCTAAGTGGCTGGCTGGATCACTTCATGGGACAGTTGAGAGTCAACCTCCTTGCTCTGTGTCTGGAGTCACATGTAGGCCAGACCTGCTGTCGATAACAGATTTCCTTCCTTCAATGATATTAAGAAGTTAGATCGTTATAGCTGACACCGGCATTAAATTCTGAATGAGCAGTCTGGTGAGAATAACACGAGGCCATCACCTCTCCCACTCGTAGCTCAACCGTCGCTGAGTACTGATCCTACTGCATCATGAATCAAAAACCTTTCACCATGCCCATTGCTTGATCCTGAAATCATTCTTGCACCCTGGTGATATCACTCAGTATATCTTCATGTGGTATCCCTCGCTGTGTGGTCTAATTGCTGCCTCTGTCAATGTCTCTCACTCTTGCAGCTACTCCAGATCCTGAGCCAACAGAATTCTCCACTCCAGAGAGACGCAGCAGCACATGCCAGGGGTTGAAACTGGGATTTTCCAGATCTCTGTGGCACTCAGTACCATTCTCCCTGTGTAACCCTCACTGCATCAGTTTAGTTTCCCATTCTGTCTATTTCTCTGTCTCCTGTAGGTACCCAGGAAGTTCCTGACTCAATAGACTTCCCAACTGCTGGGTGTCTCATCAATCACCGCATTGAAGATGGTTGGTCAGCCAGAGAGACACAGGGCAGGGAGATCTGTAATCCTCAATAAATCCTGCAGTGAGGTAAGATCATTCACAGCAAACAGAGCAGAGAGCATTTAAATAGCTCGAAACGTCGGCCCTCAAGACAAGACGTAGATACAGTGCTGAATGGTGAACACAGAGCATAATGCTCCCAGGTTCAATCCCCACCCTTTGAGAGGATTACTTTCAGCTCTGCTGTACTGAGTCTGCCTGAGACAGCATCAGGTGTGTCACAGTTATCAATCCAGAACTATACTGTCTTAGTGAGCATCAGGACAATGGAGGGGAAAGCAGGCCGAACACGGGAAGTTCCTATTGAAGCCTGGGATCTTTTTGTTCTCTACACTCCAACATTCTCTGTTGTCGCATCATAGATTCATACAGCAAGGAAATAGACTCTTCAGTCCAACTCCACTGAGCTAATGCCTTGAATGCTTCTAACTCTGAGAACAGTTCCGATCTCTGTAACCTCACCCCCTCCCTATAATCCCTCTGCAAATTTAAAATGTACTTCAATGCTGACTATCTCCCGGTGACTGTAAAATGCTCCAGACTGGATGACATGCCAAATCTCAGGAATCTCCTCCTCCCGTCATTACAATAATCTCTCTTTCTGTCATCTTGCACAATACCTCCAGCCTACCCTGTCTCTGTAACATCCTCCAGCCTCGACCATTTGTGTACTCTCCTCCAGCTCCTAGAGCACATGATATCACTGTAACCTTCAATCCCTATAGCATTCCTGCCTCCCATCCTAAACCACTACAGGACCTCTAATCATCCACCATCCTTACAAACCTCCCTATCTCTTTCAAATCCTCCAGTCCATACAGCCTTTCCTGCCTGTGTAACCTGCTCCTATCCTGTGGGCCCTCCCTGTGTACAGTGTCCTGAAGCCACAATAACCCTCCCAATGTCTGCAATCTCCTCTATCGCTGTGACCTTCTCCCATCACGACACTGCTTCATAACTCTACCCCCTGCCGTCACTACCAGCCTTCGTATCTCTGTAACCACATGTGGTCACTAAAGCTACATCCATGTACATGAAACATCCTCTTTGTTGACGTATCCAAGCCGAGTCCCTACAGCTCTCACTTTCTGTAACCTCCTTCAGTCTGAAGAACCATCCAGTGTCTACACCTCTCTATATTACTAACTTTATCCAATCGCAAAAACCATCACCACAAACCTCACTATCGCAGTAAATTCTTCCAGTTACTCCCTATCTCTGTACACCATCCTTTCCCTACTACTCATTCCCGATGAAGGGCTCCGGCTCAAAATGTTCCTGATCCTCGGATGCTGGAAAAGCACAGTGGGTCAGGCAGCAACACACTCTTGATTCTGATTTCCTATATTTCTGTGTAGCATTCCCTGGCTCTGTATCACTGTCAGTCCCCACTATCCCCACTAACTGTGTAAACTGCACTATTCCTGAAAAAGGGCTCATGCCCGAAACGTCGATTCTCCTGCTCCTTCGATGCTGCCTGACCGGCTGCGCTTTTCCAGCAACACATTTTCAGCTCTGATCTCCAGCATCTGCAGTCCTCACTTTCTCCTAAACTACACTATCACCAATCACTGGAATTTTCTCAGACCGTGAAATACTCCCCAACTGTCCAATCTTTTCGAGCCTCTCCAGCCCTCCAAATCTGATTCCTCCTGCAGCCCGATAACCCCGTCTATCTTCGTAACTTCCGTTAGCCGCTGGAACACTCCCTATCTCTGGTACATCATATCCTATAGCATCCCTCCGTTTGTGTGTTCCTCCAATCACTATGGCGGCGCCTGCCTCTGTGACATTAGCCCACACAATGAATCCACTTCCAACACTGAAACCTTCACTGTCTCTGTTACCTTCTCATTCTCCTACAGACCTCCCTCTCAGTATGAACTTCTGACATTCATCAGTCCACACTGTCTCTGCAATCTACATCAGCCTCCAGAGCCCTCCTTACATCTGTCACCTGCTCCAGTAGCTATATCACTATCCATCTGTCAGGCCTACTTTGTAAGTGCTCCAACAGCTATATCACTCCCCATCTGTCAGGCAAACTTTGTAACTGCTCCAGCAGCTATATCACTCCCCATCTGTCAGACCTACAGTGTAACTGCTCCAGCAGTTATATCATTCCCCATCTCTCAGGGCTACTCTGTAGCTGCTCCTGCAGCTTTATCACTCCCCATTCTGTCAACCCTACTCTATATCTGCTCCAGCTGCTATATTACTCCCCATCTGTCAAGCCTACCCAGTATCTTCTCCAGCAGCTATGTCACTCCCCCTCTGTCAGTTTTACTATGTAACTGCTCCGGCTGTTATATCGCTAGCCATCTGTCAGGCTCACTCTGTAACTGCTCCAGCAGCTCTATCATTCCATATCTGCCAAGGCTACTCTGTAACTGCTTCACTCCCCGTCTGCTCAACTTTGCAACTGCACCAGTGATATTACACCCCCTCCAGCAAGCCTACTCTGTAAGTACTCCAGCAGCTATACCACTCCCCATCTGTCAGACCTGCTCTGCAACTGCTCCGATAGATCCTGTAAGAAGACCAAAGAATCTGCGATGTATCAGTAAATTTGCCTCATTTTCTAAATTGTCATGAGTTCAATTGCAAACTTCTCCACCTTTTCTCATCAATATCCCTCCATTTTGAGGGACAGTCTGTTGAAACTTCTCTGGGCTGCCTCCAATGCAAGAACATATCCATCTAGATAGGGAACCAAACCTGTTTACAGTATTTTCATTGTGAGCTGATTAGAACCCTCTCTAGTTATTACAAGCCTTCCCTATTGTTATTCTCCATTCCCTTTGGAGTCAATCCCAGCATTCCATTTGCCCTTTTATATGACCTGCTGATCCTGTATACCACCTTCCTGAGATTTATACACAAGAATTCCCAAGTTACTTTGTGATGTAGCTTTTTGCAGTCTATCTGAAACCAAGAGGTGGTGGTATTAATCAGGAAAGTGTTGGAATGTCTGGTAAGCGATATGGCAGAAATGATAACTGCACAATTCGAAAGCAGATGAATAAGCACGTCTCGTAAACCCATCTCGATGGCACGGAGGCAACGCGGTGGCTCAGTAGTTAGCACTGCTGCCTCACAGCAAGAGGAATCAGGCTTCGATTCCAGCCTCGGGCGATTGGCAGTCTGGAGATCTTCCTGTGTCTGTGTTGGTTTCCTCGAGGTATTCCTGTTTCCTCCCACAGTCCAAGGATGTGCAGGTTAAGTGAGGTGGCCATGGGACATTGTCCACACTGTCGGGTTTCTGTGATCAGATATAGCTGTACGCTACTTGGACCATCGAGTTTATTCCACTATTCGTTGATGATGGAATTGTTTCTCTTACCTAGTCCTTGTAACCCTTCATCCCCTTACTCATTAAGAACCTATCTGTCAGGCGAAAGTGAGGGCTGCAGATGCTGGAGGTTAGAGTTCAGAGTGTGGTGCTGGAAAAGGACAGCATGTCAGGCAGCATCCGAGGAGCAGGAGAATCAATGTTTCGGGCAAAAGCCCTTCATCAGTCCTTTCCTGATGAAGGGCTTTTGCCAGAAATGTCGATTCTCCTGCTCCTCGGATTCTGCCTGACCTGCTGTCCTTTTCCAGCACCACACCCCTGAAAAGAACCTATCTCCCTCTGAGTTAAAGCACTGATTTACTTCGCATCCACAGCCCCCCGTAGGCAGCGAGCTCCCCAGATTATCACTCTCTGGCTGAATAAATTGCTCCACATCTCCATTCTGAAGGGGTGTCCCTTCACTCTGAAGCTCTCTATTTGGGCCCGAGTCTCTCCGAATCATGGGAAACATTTTCCTCATGCCCACTCTCTCCAGTTCCCTCAGTATTCTGTACGTTTGAATCAGATTCTGCCACCGCTGCCTAAACGTCATCGAGTGCAGACACAGAATCTCCAACTGCTCCTCATGTGACAAGCATTTCATCTCTGGGATGTTTCAGAGAAATCTGTTTCCCGTACCCCCTCACATCCTTTGTCCAGACTGTTAATGTGTAGCATGTACATTGTGATCCCAACGCTGTCCCCTGTGGAACTCCACTTGTCACTGGCTGACTCCTTTATATCTGCTCTCTGTTTTCTGACAGTGCCAAGCATGTTGCTCTGAAAGCGAGATGTCATTTCATAAACATTGCTGGCTTTGTTTTCCTGTCTGGCTGTAGACAGCAGAGTAGATAAAACCGAGGAATGGTTTCTTGGGATTTTCAGAAACCTTTAAACAAGGTCCCACTGAAGAGGTGGATAAGCAAAATTGGCACATGTGGGATTGGAGGGAACGTAATGGCATGGATTGAGAATTCTTTAACAGACAGAAAACTAAGTGGAAGAAAATGGATTAGTGCTTGACATCCAACAAATCTCAAATGGATTTGATGTATTTGATGGTCGGACAAAATCTAATGTTTCACATTTGTTGGTGACACAAAATTATCTGTGAATGTGGGTTGTATGGAGAAAATAAAGAGAACATGAACAGTCTGTGAATTTCCCTTTTTTAAAGTTCAGTGATGGGATGTGGTCGTCACTCGCTCGGCCATCATTACCTTCCCATCAGTAATTCCCTGGAGAGGGTGGGGGTGAGCATCCTTCCTGATGCATTGCAGTCCTTTGGGTGTAGGGACAGACACAGTGCTGGGAGGATGGAGCGTGGCTTGGAGAGCACCTTGGAAATGCTGGTGTTCCCGTGCACTTGGAATTGCTGTCCTTCCAGAGTATAGTAGTTCCGGGTTTGTGAAGGGCTGCTGAAAGAGCCTTCCTGAGTGACTTCAGTGCTGCTTGTTGATTTTTCTACAAATACCTTCCTTCATTCATTCATTCACGTACATGTGCATTGTTGGCTGAGTCAACATTTTTTAAAAATTGATTTGGAGTTGTCCCTGAGAAGGTGGTAGTGAGCTGCCTTCTTGAGTGACGGCACCAGCCGTTGGAACTGTTGTTGTCTGTGTATCCTCCAGCAGGCGCTCCAACACTCCTCATGTCTGTAACATATCCCACATGTGCCACTGTAACTGCGTACAGACAATGCAGTTCTCCCTTTATAGGTGACATACTCCCCTATGTACAACTCTTATAGTTCCTCACAATATCTCACCTCCTCCATTCCCGTCTGCGCTGTTGATCTTGCAAATTGTTTTTATTCCTGTTTAAACTTCTGATCTGCATTCAACTCTTCCTTTTTAAATTTGTAACCTCTCAGTATCTGTATACCTCCATATCACTGTTACAAATTACAGCTCCTAAAATCTCTATGAATTACAGCGGCTTGATGTGTTTAATTCACACTTTTCACCCTCCTTATCCATTTCACCTCGTCCATCTCCTACAATCCCACCATTTCAGAATGTTCCCATTCTCTGCACCACCTCATGGCCTGAAGGTCCTTGAAGACCACCCGTGCTCCAATGATCTATATTCCCCCCCCCCCCCCCCCCCACACCCCAGTTATTGCAAGTCTTCTAACTCTGTGACATCCAACAGTGTCCAGTACCTTACTACACTTCCTGGCTGACAATTTGCATTCATTGAAGTCTTTCTATCTCTGTAAGCAGCTCACAAAAAGCCCTTTAGACTCGACAAAGCTCCGTCACCAACAAACCACCATCTCTCTATTTCCT
The DNA here is from genome assembly GCF_037043375.1 of Chiloscyllium plagiosum. NCBI lineage: Eukaryota > Metazoa > Chordata > Chondrichthyes > Orectolobiformes > Hemiscylliidae > Chiloscyllium > Chiloscyllium plagiosum. Next base: position 25,134,280 of record NW_028270189.1, on the reverse strand, counting down.
TTGACTTATTCAGTGCCTGCAACTCTCGCTGTGTCTTCCAGTAACCTGATTTAGGCACTGCAGATCTGCCTACCTGTCCAGATAGCCTGTTCCATCCCCGACAGCTCGCTCAATCACTGTAACACCTTCTGCCGCCTCTAATTCTCCTCTTTTTCACTATTTACCAGGCTCAGCGGCGATCCTGTGAGGGAGTAGTGCGGAATGGGGTATTATAAATCTCAGCTCAGGCTTGAGGATTACAATTACTTGGGAGTCACAAAAGGAGAGAACCTGAGAGCGAGCAGCACATAGCGGGAGAATCAGCAGCGAGGATCGAAGCCGACTGGGACTTGGAGTTGGAGAAACAGCAGAGCAGGAGGCACAGACACAGTGCTGGGAGGATGGAGCGTGGCTTGGAGGGCACTTTGGAAATGCTGATGTTCCCGTGCACCTGGAATTGCTGTCCTTCCAAGGAATAGTGGGTTGGTCAAATGGAAAACGTTTTCTGTTACATTGGGAGAAGTCATAGCCCTTGCTGGTGTTCGAGACGATCACCGGGTCATGCAGCTCAGTTAATGACTGGAGATTCTGTGAGACATCTATAATGATGAGAGTTAGGTGGATAACACATACAGGGAGAGGATCACACTGCTGTCATAACGGCCTGTAAGAAGGAAGGGAATGGGTGATCAGTCAAGAGATACAGTCAGGGAATAGAGGATTACCCTGGGGGGGAGGGGAGGGGAGGCTCCCTCCCCATTAAGTTTCCCAGTTTGGAAGCTGATGAAGATGCGGGCTGCTCAGGGGAGTGCAGTCAGAGCCGTATCTGTGGCACCACAAGCAGCCTGACTGGACAGAGGGGAGGGAGAAGGAAGGAGGGGCGATAGTCACAGAGGAGTCAGGAAATTGAAAAAGGTGTCAGTGTTTCTGTGACTGTCAATGTAATTCCAGGATCCTTCTTTCCTTCTTTTCCCCTTTGATCTCATGGCAATCAAGAACTTTTCTATCTTTGTTTTAAATCTGCTCAATGACTTTGCATCCATAGCCTTCTGTGACAATGAGTTCCACAGATTCCCCACTCTCTGGGTGAAGATGTTTCCCTTTATCTCCGACCTAAAAGGTTTTCCCTTTCCTCGAAGGCTGTGCCCTTGGTTACTCGTATCTCCTGTCAATGGAAACATCTTCCCAACGTCCACTCTATCCAAGCCATTCAGTATTCTGTAAGTTTCAATCAGATCTCCCCTTGTCCTTCTAAACTCCATCATGTATAGTCCCAGAGCCCTTAAACATTCCTCATCTGTTACGCCTTTCATTCCTGGGATTTTTCTTGTGAACTTCCTCTGGACCTGCTCCAGGTCCAATGTATCCTTCCTGATGTGTGGAGCCCAAAGTATAACACATTCAGAAATGATATCAAGGAAAGCAAAGGATGAAGTGTAGAAGTATTGGTTCAGTATAGTGTTAGTTCATGAGTCTGAGAGAAAGTGGATGCCTCCAAGTTCAGAATGAATTTAGCTGGAGCTTTAGAACAAAAACTATAAGGTTACGCTGTGAGGGGCCGTCTTTGGGCTACCAACTAGTGAAAAGGGTACAGAGATGGAAAATGATAATGTTAAGAAACTTGCATTATCCAGATACAGACTGGGATACTGACCGTGTCTGGGCAGCGACGGATTGCATGGAGGAGAGCTTACTGCAGGAGTATGTGTCCACCCCAAGGGACCATGTAATGTTGAACCTTGGAAAAAAGATGGGGAAAGTGGATCCAGTATCAGGTGGGAACATTTTCAGGTACGATGATTATTTTATTGTAATGCTCAGGATGATGACAGAGAATACTATGCATTAACTAAGTTTGAGAAAAATCAATCGACTGAGAGCTGCCTTCAGTGGGGCAAGAATGAATCTGGGACGGTATGACCGGAACGCCAAGTTGGTCAGAAAAAGAAAAATTGAACAATGGGCTCCCTTCAATGGTTTGGGACCAGTGTAGGAATAGTTCCTCACACAGGAAAGACAGGGTAAACAAACCCAATGCTGCCTCGGTGACAGTGGAGCAAAAGGTTGAGATGAAGAAGAACAATTGAATAGCTATTAGCTAGAGAACAGAATTGTGAACCAGGAGAAATGCTGAAGGTTTAGGGTAGAGATGGTAGAGCGGTTGGATTTATGAGAAAACAGAGAGACAACATAAAGTTGTCACACCTCTAAGGGAGCGTGCGAAAAGGTGGAGTAAGGTTGATTCAACACTTGAAAGAGGATTTATACTGAGAAGAAGGGGAATGGCAGGGTGTGAGCTGAAGCCTTCATCTCTGTCAGGCCATGGTGACAGAGGAGGAAACACTGTCACTAGAAAGGTACAACATTGATGAGGAATATCTTTGTGGCACAGGGAACAAACATGTTTCGCTGTTTTCCCCTCAATGTATGTGACATTAAATCACTCATTCATTCATTCATGGAATAAAAGGGACTGTATCAATTTGGATACAAAATTGACTGATTGGTAGGAAATCGAGAGGAATGGTCACTAGATTTTTAATTCAGACTGGAGAAAGATTTTCAGTGAAGTTCAGCAGGATTGGTTTCGGGGACCTCATTGATTTTCATATGTATGAACGATGTACTACTGATGTGCAGGGCCCCATCAAAAGTTTACAGTTCACCCAGCACTTAAATAAATTGTAAACTGTGAGGAAAACATTATAGAACTCAAAAACTTACATTGCCAACTTCTTAGAAAGGGCAGAGAAGTGATTGATGAAGTTTGGCACATTGAATCATAAGACAATGCAAATTTCCAGCAAGAGCATTAAAATATAATATAAAATAGGCAGGAATACAGGAGCAGAGTATGTGCAAAGAATCATTGAAGTATGTAGGACATTAAACATAGACAAGGCATGCAGTGTTCCTGTCTTTATAAATACTGATAGTGCAAGGGTAAGGAAGTGATGTTGAACTTGAATCAAATACATTCGACGTCAACTGGAGTATTGCATATGATCTGACGGATATGAACACATTAGAAAGGATGACGAACTGATCTGAAAGCATATTTCCAGGGATGAGTAAGATCAATTATGAAGTCAGACTGAAAATTTTGCATCTGTTCTCACTGAAGTGAAGGTGGCTAAGAGGAGATCGGATGCACTTTTTCAAACTGATAGGCAGACTGAATAGATTAGTTTGGATAAAACTTTACCCATTCACAAAAGGACGGAAAAACGAGAGGGCACAGATTTCAGGTTATGTACAGCAGGAGAAATATGATAGGAGTAAGAACCTTTTCACTTGGCGAGTACTTAGGTTACACTTGGATATGTTGTAAATGGATATTCAATGGAAATGTTCAAGAGGGGATTGGATGATTATTGCGATAAAATAAATCTGTAACAGTATGGGGGAAAGCAGGAGATCACTACTCTGTAATGGACTCAGATGAAGAGCTGGTGCAAACATCATCGGTCAAATTACATCCTTCTGTGCCTTAAGACTTCTGTATGGATTAAAGCGATGTCTCAAGAGTTCTCCAACTCTAATAATACTGTGTCTCCATAACCTCATTGATCCTGTGCGATCCATTCTTACCTCTGAAACATCCATCAGTCGAAGCATCCCTCCTTATCTCTGTAACTCATACAGGCAATTTTATAAATCTTCTTTCTCTACAATGCCTTCTAAACACTCCCTCTCTATGTAATAATTCTCCAGGCCTGACAGCTTTCCCTTTGTCCGTAATTACTCCGATACATAGAAAGCTCCAAATCTTTACAATCTCCTCCAGCTCACACAATCATCCGTCTATCAATGTCACTAACTCCCTCCCGCCCTGACAAATCTCATGATCACCATAACCTCCTCCAGCCATTACACTGTTCATTATGCAGTGCACCTTTCGCAGTCCCTTACAACTCTGCCCATCTCTTAAACTTCCTCATGTCCCTACAATGTTCCCTAGTGTCTGACGTGCTCCAATGTGTGATCTGCTGTGTAAAATCCTCTCGTCTCTTCAGCACTCCCGATTCTGTAACCACCTTCTGTCCCTACACAGCTCCCTATTTCTACAGTGTCCACATTCTTAATCCCACCCTATCTGTGGAAATACCTCCAGCTCTCCTTATTTCTGAAATCTCCACCAGATCAAAACAACACTCTATGTATCTCAGACCTTCATTAGCCCCTTCAAATATCACTGTCTCTGAAATTCCTCCCGCTACTGCAATGCTCTCTATGAAATCTTCCAAGAAAAGTCACATTCTTTTCAGGAGAACCTCTTCTTATTAATCTCCTGCAGTGCCAAGACAAGGTTTTCTTTTGTCTTCTGCAAGCTCTCTATCTCAAACCCTTCACCTATAACGTCCTTATTATCTCTAATCTCACTCAAAAACTTGATCGGCCTGTATGTCTGTGACTTCTCCAGGAGAAGGAACGGCTTTTCCGGAGTAGGGGGAGATTTTGTGTTTGAAGGATTTCATAAATGTATGACTGTTTGTAGAATGTAGAGGATTTACAGAGATGGGAAGGGTGACAGAACATGAGGGGTGTCAAAGAGACTGATATTTGTAGGCTCAGAGAAAATAATCTGTGGTTTGCCTGTTTGGCTATAATTTGAAGAGTAAAATGTTATTAAATTGCAAATGTATGGGCCTATTATTGAGTTTGAGATCTGCCTGTTCTAACTGTGGGACTCCATACCGAAATGGGTGCAAGCAGCTGACTCCGCAAAGGCTGGGTATAGTCTGTAATCTTCCAAATCATATTTGGGAGATCAGTTCCAGGATAGGTGAGAGCAGCTGACAATATTCAGGCAAGGCAGGAAACATGGGATTTTCCTCATCTGATTGTGGGACTCATTTCCATAATGAATGCGATTAGCTATAAATACCTAACGCACTGGGCTGGTCCAGTTCTGAATGTACTTACCTATTCTGTATCCATATCTGCATGTGATTCCGAATTTACATTGTTCCAGCAAAAGTGACTGCTGAAAGACGGCAATTCCCAGGTAGGAATACTTGACCAGGGTGTACTCAACAGAGACTCAGATAAGATTAAGTTCTTACTTCCTGAAATGTTACAATTGAAAAGTATTTTATTTCATCTGTTTCTTGTTTCATCTGGTGTGAATTCAGTCTGCATCATTGAGCCATATCTCTATGGTAGGACAGATCAGTTCACCTGTCATAGTGTGGGCTCTATCTGTAGGCCTTTTGTGCTTTAACCACATCTCACAACACAACCTAGCCCTCCTACCATCTCCCATCTCCGTTGGATTCTTTTTCTGATACAGACAGGTGGTATCATTTTCATCAGGTTTCGTGGAGACATTCTCTTTGCAAGTTTACTGTCGACAAAATATTGATCAGGCTGGTCCAGCTCACTTTTCACTTCAACTAAAACCTAAAACTATCTTTGTCCTTGTAATATTCTTCAGCCCCTGGAACAATCCATATCTCTGTAATATCCTGCTGTCTTCGCACACCTTCCTATCTCTGTAAACTTTCCCCAAATTTACATTCATCATGGTTTCTGGTACTTGCTGTCATCCCCAAATGATTACTCTCGACATTGTCCGCACTGACTAAAAAGAAGGTGCCACCCGCTTCATCCTTTAAAAAAAACAATCATTGTTATGGTACCACAGAGACTGTAGGACTTCAGGTTCAGATCTAGGCACATTTTTAAAATTTTCCGGAGTATCTACCTCGACTCCGCTTCCATGCATCACTCCCAGATCCCTGCCTTACTCTGGGTGAAATAACAACTTCCCTCACTACTTCTCTAATATTTCCACCAATTACATTAAATATTTGCTGCTGGTAACTGGGCTCTCCAATAAGAACAAGACAGTCTCCCTCTCAATCCAGGCCCTTGACAATATGTGCAGGTTAATCAAATCTCCTCTCAGCAGCCTCCACTTCAACCTTTCCTCATAACTGCATTGTCACTTTCCCAGGATAACAAATCTCTTCTGTACACCTCCAAGAGTGAAAAATGCTCGAAACGTCAATTCTCCTGGCACTTTGATGCTACCTGACCTGCTGTGCTTTTCCCACACCACATTCTTTGACTCTAATTTCCAGCATCTGCAATCCTCACATTCTTCCTGTACACTCTCCATTCTAATTCCATCCTTCCATGTGATGTAGTGACCAGAACTGCATGCAGCACACAGGCTGTGACTGAACTAATTATTTATACAGTTCTTGTATACGCTTCCTGCTCTTGCATTCTGCACTTGAACTGAGACAGGAAATGGTGTCATTTGCTGCCTAATCTAGATTATTGACCAGCCCAGCTACCTTCAGTGTAAAAGCAAATTACTGTGGATGCTGGAATCTGAAGCGAAAAGGGAAAATGCTGGAAAATCTCTACAGGTCAAGCAGCATCGGTAAGGAGAGAAAAGAGCTGACATTTCGAGTCTAACGGACCCTTTGTCAAAGCAAAAACAAGGGAGAAATAGGGAGTTATTTATACTAGGATCTGTCCACACTGACAGTATACTCATTTATTGTGTATTCTTTCTATTGATTGCTGTCCCTAAATGACTTGCACTTCTCCAGGTTGCTTGGTACATTCAACTGGACCTCCTAGCTTCCATTTTTAAGCAGACTGCTGTGTTCGTTCATCAAATCAAGTAAGTCACATCAACTGTACGATTCTCTGCATGAAAACCAAACAGCCAGATTAATTGCATACAGCTTTCCCTGCAGAAATTCAGGCTGACAGCCCTGGATTCCTTTGGTATTTTCTAAGGGTCCATTCTTTCTGCCTCCCTATTCCGATCTGTAAGTATTCAGTCAGCCCATTGCTTCATAATAAACTAAGCTACAATACACTTTGCCTCTATTCAGTGAGGAACCGAAAATGATGAACAATGTGAAAGCATGGCAGGGGATTTTTCTCCCCAGCTTCTTTTAAGGATGTGAATCTCCTTTATAGGTCCTCTCTCTCTCTCTCTTTATGTTTGTAACTTACAATATTTTGCACAACAAAATCTGCACAAGACAAGGGCCTGAATCTTTTGACTTGGCCAATCTCATTTCTGTTAGTTTCATGGAGGGTTTGTCTCCCCAAGTCTAAGTGAATGTTCTCATAATAACAACATCCTCAATCTGCCTCATTAACTACCTGCCCTGCCTCTATGTCCATTCTTTCACCTGATACGAGCCCAATGATTACTTTTCGCTTTGTTATAGGTATAAAAACTGCCCACTGCCCAGATGTCCCAGAATGCACCGGATTCCCTGTTATAGATGCCATTTTAAAAAAGTCATTACACTCTTGGATTGACAATCAGAAACTGCCCCGGACATGACATCAGGGCAGGGTGTGGGTTGGGGGTGATTGGGAAAGGTAGTAAACTGAGGGCCCCACTTTGTGGCTGAGCCCCTGAGGTTCTGGTGGATGGCATGGTGCAGGACAGGGATATTATCTTCCTCCAGGATAAATAGACAGTCTTTTCCCTGGGGTCGGGGAGTCCAAAACTAGAAAACAGAGGTTTAGGGTGAGAGGGGAAAGATATAAAATAGACCTAAGGGGCAACTTTTTCACGCAGAGGGTGGTGCGTGTATGGAATGAGCTGCCAGAGGATGTGGTGGAGGCTGGTACAATTGCAACATTAAAGAGGCATTTGGATGGGTATATGAATAGGAAGGGTTTGGAGGGATAGTGACCGGGTGCTGGCAGGTGGGACTGGATTGGGTTGGGATATCTGGTCGGCATGGACTGGTTGGACCGAAGGGTCTGTTTCCATGCTGAAAATCTCTATGACTCTATGACTGGCAGGGGAAGCCATGAAACCATACCTGCTTGCTTGTCTGAGATTGACCCGTGGGCCAGTGAGGTGCCAGCCTTCTGGGTGAATGCCCAACAGTGTAGGATGGATGTCAGTGACCAGGGTAAGTGCCACCATCTGCAGTTTGTGACCTTGCCACCCCCCGTGTGTGTGTATGTCTCTCTCTCTGTTACTGCACCCACCTCCCACCAAGATTCATGTTCTCCCACTCTCACTAAATGCAGCACCTCCTCTCGGTCTCTCTCTAACCTCTTCTCTGTCCCGCTCGCCAACACTGCCTGGTGTCTGTGCTGCCTACTCACTCACTCAGGACACCTCCCCACCTTTCCCTCAGCTTTTCCAGCACTAACAGTTGTACCAACCCTTCCATCTCCCTAATACCTCTTGATAATTCTCTCATTCCAGAAGGAACTATCCCACAATAGGGCAGAAAGAGCCAAGAGAGGTATGAGACAGCCCAACATTCAGCTCCTCACTCCCTCACAGGAGAAGGGTCCTGACCCTAACAACCACGAGACGCTGACTGACCGTGTCCAAGCTCCCGGACTGGGATCTGAGACTCCCCCTGACTCACTGCGCTGGGCACTGTGACTGACTGTTGACAATTATATTCAGCTTTCTGAGTTTGTGTCAGTGCTAAACACCAAGACAATACAGCAGGCGGGTGAGCCTGGTAGATTTGGCTGAGGGGAAACACTGTTGAGGGCAGGGTAAGGCAAGGCAATAATTCTGTGAGCATTCAAGTCAGCTCAAAGTGAGTGTGTACAAACACGGTATGAGCAGTACAGAGGGACAGCCCATGATCTGGGTGGGTGTCCCTGAGCATATGGTCCTTGCAGCAGCATTGAGTGTATACAAACACGGAGTGAGCAGCCCAGCGGGATAGGGCATGAGCTGGGTGTATATCCCTGAGCACAGTGTCCTTGCAGCAGCATTGTAATGAGAGTTGTCAGTGCACCCTGAGCTGCAGCATTGAAGTACAGAAGCGTATTGTTAGTGGGTTGGAGATGTGCTGGAATGGCATGGTGAGGCTGGCATGTGACAGATACCAGCATTGGTGGGTGTGGAGTACATGCAGCTTCTGTTCATGCGGCACCCCCCGATAAGTTGGTGTCCAGGCTAGAAGTCTGCAGAAACGAGCGGTGAGATGGAGTCACCAGGTACAAGCTTTGACATTCATGTCAAATTCTCCATATTGAGTTTCCCCCACAGTGGGGGAGGATATGAAGCTGCAAGTTGATGAGTTGGGAGGGAGGGATCCACAATAATGTGGCTATCGATCATCAGTAATCATTCAGTGAGCATCTCGCCTCTTCCGCACTCAAATATTGACTTAAAGAACAGTCCAGTTCAGGAACAGGCCCTTCAGCCCAGCAAGCCCGCACTGACACATGATGCCTTTCTAAAGTTAAAACAAAAGTTTTTGCTCCAATACCCTCTATGTCATTCTATTCCCTACTTACTCATACTTGTGCCAAGATCCCTCTTAAACCTTGCTATATTGGCTTCTTCCCCTCTATCAATGCATTTCAGCCACTTTCACATTCTGTCCAAAAGCAAAAAAAAAACTTACCTATCACATCTCCTGAACTTTCTCCCTTTAACCTAAAACCTACAATCCTGAGTAATTGATATTTCTACTCTGGGGGGAAAAAGCCTCTAACTGTCCTTCTATCTATGCCTCTGATAATTTTGTAAATATCTATCAGGTAGCCCCATAGCCAATTATGCCGAGGTAGAAACAAACCATGTGTGTTCAATTTCCCCTTGTGGCTAATACCCTGCAAACCAGACAACATCCTGGTAAAACTTTTCCATACCCTCACCAACACTTCAACTTCATGTGGCAACCAGTACTGTACCCAATATTATAAATGTACCTCGAACTAAGTTTCTCTACAGTTGCAATATGACCTGCTAATTTTCATACTGCATGTTCCGATGCCTGTCTGCAAGTTTGCCGTCAGTCATCTTGATCACCCTATCCACCCGTGTTACCACTTTCAGGGAACTGTGGAGCTGTACACCAAGATCCCTTCGGATGTTGATGCAATCAGTAGTTTTTCCATCCACTTTATTCTTCTCTGCTGCACTCGACCTTCTAAAACGCATCACGTCGCAATTGTCCAGATAAAGTTGCATCTGTGTTTTCTCTACCCAAGTCTGCAGCTGACCTATATCCTGCTGTATTCTCTGGCAATCATCCTCAAAATCTGCAACTCCGCCAATCTATTTACAGATCTCCAGTCACAAAAACACTGTTCCACCACTACTCTGTCTTCAATGACCAAGCAGTTCTCTATCCAATTTACTAACTGACCGCTGATCTCCTTTCACTTCATCTTCTATATGAGCCTGCATAAGGAACCATATCAAAGGCCTTGCTAAGGTCCAAACGGCCAACATCCAGCCCCATGCCCTCATCAATCAATTTTGTCACTTTCTCAAAATAATCAATCAAATTTGCGAGACAGGATATTCCCCACACAACTGTGTTGCCTGTTGCTAGTAAATCCAGATTAGACTTCTGTTGGAGCTGCAATCATTCAGACAAGTGATTATTCCATCATATTCCTCACATGAACCTTGGAGAGTAGATTAGATTCCTTACAGTATGGAAACAGGCCCTTCGGCCTAACCAGTCCAATTAACCGTCCGAAGAGTAAGCCACCCACATCCATTTCCTTCTGACTAAAACACTTAACAATTTAGTATGGCCAATTCCCCTGGCCTGCACATCTTTGGACTGAGGGAGGAAACCCATGCAGACACTGGGTGAATGTGCAAACTCCACACTGTTAGTCACCCAAGGCCGGAATCGAACCCAGGACCTTGGCACTGTAAGGTAGCAGTGCTAAAAGCTACCATGCCCCTCGCGATAGGGGAGGTATGTTGGGCTGTGATGGTTACTGTCCAGTGGGAGGTATATCAGGCCGTGATGGATACTGTGCAGTGGGAGGTATGTCAGGCCGTGATGGTTACTGTACAGTGGGGGGTATGTCCGGGTGTAATGGTTGCTGTACAGTGGGAGGTATGTCCGGTCTGTGCTAGTTACTGTACAGTGGGAGGTATGTCGGGCTGTGATAGTCACTGTACAGTGGGGGGGTTGTGTCGGGCTGTGATGGTTACTGTACAGTGGGAGGTATGTCGGCCGGTGATGGTTACTGTACAGTGGGAGGTATGTCGGGCCGTGATGGTTACTGTACAGTGGGAGGTATGTCGGGCCGTGATGTTTACTGTACAATGGGAGGTATGTCGGGCCGTGATGGTTACTGTACAGTGGGAGGTATGTCGGGCCGTGATGGTTACTGTGCAGTGGGAGGTATGTCGGGTCGTGAGGGTTACTGTACAGTGGGAGGTATGTCGGGCCGTGATGTTTACTGTACAATGGGAGGTATGTCGGGCCGTGATGGTTACTGTACAGTGGGAGGTATGTCGGGCCGTGATGCTTACTGTGCAGTGGGAGGTATGTCGGGTCGTGAGGGTTACTGTACAGAGGGAGGTATGTCGGGCCGTGATGGTTACTGTACAGTGGGAGGTATGTCGGGCCGTGATGGTGACTGTACAGTGGAGGAATGTCGGGCCGTGATGGTTATTGTACCGTGGGGGGTATGTCCGGGTGCGATGGTTGCTGTACAGTGGGAGGTATGTCCGGTCTGTGCTGGTTACTGTACAGTGGGAGGTATGTCGGGCCGTGATGGTGACTGTACAGTGGGAGGTATGTCGGGCCGTGATGGTTACTGTCCAGTGGGAGGTATGTCGGGCCGTGAGGGTTACTGTACAGTGGGAGGTATGTCGGGCCGTGATAGTTACTGTACAATGGGAGGTATGTCAGGCCGTGATGGTTACTGTACAGTGGAGGAATGTCGGGCCGTGATGGTTAATGTACCGTGGGGGGTATGTCCGGGTGCGATGGTTGCTGTACAGTGGGAGGTATGTCCGGTCTGTGCTGGTTACTGTACAGTGGGAGGTATGTCGGGCCGTGATGGTTACTGTACAATGGGAGGTATGTCGGGCCGTGATGGTTACTGTACAGTGGGAGGAATGTCGGGCCGTGATAGTTACTGTACAATGGGAGGTATGTCGGGCCGTGATGGTTACTGTACAGTGGGAGGTATGTCGGGCCGTGATGGTTACTGTACAGTGGGAGCTATGTCTGGCTGTGAGGTTGCAGACTGCATGAGCTGTACAAACTATGATTCTGCTGCTGCCGATGTCCCTCTGCACCTCATGGCTGCATCATCATTGGTTATTTGATTTGTATAAATTCTGTCCCATTCAGTACTCAAGGGGCTACTTATCATGGTGATGAGGGTATGCAAAATGTGAAGGTAGCCCTTGCTCCCCATTGTGGAGTGACCATTCTTACTGATATATGAAATGGAGAGGTGTACCTGCAGCAGGCAGATCGATAACGGTGTGTTCAATTATATGTTCAGCTTTTATTATTTCCACCATAACCTGCCACCGAGCAGTCTAACAGCCACAGGATCCAGCATCAATGCTGAGCACTATCATTAGACTAGATTCCCTACACAATGGGAATCCCTTCCCAACCAGTCCACACCGTCCCTCCGAAGAGCAACACAGACTCCTCTGACTAATGCACTGAACACTATGGGCAGTTTATCATGTCCACTTCACCCGAGCTGCACATCTTTGGACTGTGGGAGGAAACCCAAGCAAGCACAGGGAGAATGTGCAAATTCCCAACCGGCAGTTGCCCGCGGCTGGAATCGAACCTGGGACCCTGGTGCTATAAGGCAGCAGTGCTAACCACTGATCCACCATGCCACCCTATATTGACTGTATACCAAGGAACTGTCCCCCTCTGCCTGGCTGCGTCCTGTCAGTGGGACAGAACCTAACAGAGAGGGTGTTGATGTTGCCTGGGTCATATTCCTTTTCACAGAATCCTGCTTTACAGACAATATCTGACTGTTGCTTGATTATTCCAAGGGAAATATATACCAAGTCACTTTCACATTTTCTGTAATGAAGAGTTAATATCACTTTATTTCTTACATATTTTAAAATAAACCAAGCATCATTATTTTTCAGTTGAAAACAATTGACGTGAACAATAATTGAATTACCAGAGCGCACACCTAACTATTACACAATTCAGTACCTTTAGTAAACAGCTGATTGATGTTCAGATCAGTGAATACACCATCTTGCAGGCAGCAAAGATGTTGAAAAAGACTGAGAAAAAGCCTGAATTCAGACACAGTGTTACTGGCCCTCACCACGACCTCCAAAACACTGGCCATCTCCAAACTCTGTCCAGAGAGATTCCAAACTGGAGCTGGTAAGTTACTCACACAATAGACTGGTTAGAGACATACCTGAACAGCAGAGAGATGTGTGTGGGGCAGATTTGTCAATGGACTAGCACATGGTGCTGGTCCAGACGCAGTTTTAATATTTATAACAACGACCTGTAAACAGCCATGTCCTGCAAGTATATCACTTCTTGTATGCCACCCAAACTCTGTAATTCTGCAACTTGGACCCGATCCTGAATGAAGGTGTTATGAAGGTATGGACTCCTGCAGCACATGGCATCTTACATTGAATCCCTCACAAACCATATCCAGTGTATGTTAGCTCCACAATGTCAGTATCCAAACAGAATTGTGCAGCTCCATTGATGGCCAGCGTGATCCCAGCCCGACAACCTTGTGTGTGAATTGAGCTGGAAATCTCTGTGTAAATGTTTGCAGCATTGTTCTAACCGTTAACAGCCATTAAGTACTGTCTCTTTACTGAAGGTCCGATATCCTTTCATAATACCAACTTTTAGATTGTCCAATAAGCACAAAAGTCACCCATTTATTCAGTACACTGTTATAATAACAATATGATGAAACCCATAGTAAGTAGCATAGAAATGATGAGTCTCATTGCCACACCCAAGACCAAATTGTTATTAAGTACAAGGATTTTGAAAATACACAATTACTTTCCCTTGTATTAATATTGTTAACTAATAGTCGACTCTCCTGCTCCTCAGATGCTGCCTGAACGTCCCAGTTTTTTTTTCAGAACCACACTTTTTGACTCTGATCTCCAGTATCTGAAGTCCTCACTTTCTCCCTGCTAATGTTCATCATAATCATTTTAGTGGCAACAATGTCACTGTGTGTTTAAGCATGTTCCAGTCAGATATGAGTACGTTTTCAGTTGCTTCTGTCTATCTCAGAACTTAGTAATGTGGACTGAGAATGCCAGTGTCTGTGGTGTTCGGTATGTAGGCCATGCCTCTGAGAGACTGACAGATTGTTTCAAACATCATATCCCTTCAGCTGTTCACAACAAGCAAGGTACTGCCTGGACCAAGCAGCCTGAGCTCACAAAACCCAAAACCGTGTCCAGCATTGAACAGGTCTAGACAATACTTTTATGTTAATTTATTCATGAAATGTGATTTGGATGGCATTTATTGATCGATCGGGAACTTGAAACAGTGACACTGAAGGAACGGCAATATACTGCCCAATCAGGATGGTAGATGGCTTGGAATAGAACGCGAACATGGTGGGGGTCCCGTGTATCTGCTTCCCTTGTCCTTCTCGATGGTCGGGGGTTCAGAAGTACGTTGTAAACAGCTTTGGTAAATTTCCACAGAGCACCCTGTAGATGGCAGGTATTGCTGCTACTGATCGTCAGTGGATGAGGGGTGAAGCTGCACTCACACAGGCAAATGGAAGTATTTAATCACACACACATTCAACATGTGCCTTCGCAATAGGGCACAGGCTTTCGGAAATTTTGAGGTGAGTTATTCCTGCAGAATTTCTAGCCCCTGACATATTCTTGTAGCTAATGAATTTATATGCGTCAAAAAGTGGCGCTGGAAAAGTAAAACAGGTCAGGCAGCATCTGAGGTACTGGAGAAGTCAATGTTTTAGAATAAGCCCTTCACAGGAATGGGTAATGAAATCATATGATCAGTCCAGTTCAGGTTAACGGTAATCCCCGCGATATTGCTTGGTTTGTGTTCAGTTATGGTGGTGGCATTGACCGTTAGAGGATGTAGTTCAATTTTCCATTGATTGCAGTAATCGTTGTCTGGCACATGTGTAATGGACATGGTATTGTCACTGTTAAGCACACACCTGCATATTTCCAGGTTCTGTTACATTTGGACAAGGATATCTTCAGTATCTGAGTAAATCATGAATGGTGTTGAATACTGTCCAAGCATTGGCAAACATCCCCACTTGTGATTTTATAGTCATTTATGAAGCAGCTGAAAATTATTGAGCTTAGGGCAGAGAGCACTCTTATAGCTCACTGATGCTGTCCCTCTCTCTGAGAGAGGAAGTTGGCTTCTAGTTCCACCTGCTCCAGAGGTGTTTACCAACATATCTGAATGGAATAATATTACAATATCTACCACACAGATATGCGTGAGGATTTGGTTAGCTCAATCAGCTGGATGGCTGGTTTATAATGCAGATTAACGCCAACAGTGTGAGTTCAATTCCTGGGGTGAGTAATGGGCTGTCCTACTCAATCTCTCCCTTACTTGAGGTATGATGACTGTCCAGTTAAACTGCCGCCAGTTGTCTCTATCATCCTGCACGAGTATGGTGCCCTACCTTTACATTTCTGATCTTCAGGCTGACCTAGAAACACCGCCCCTGGGGAACTGCGGTGAAGCTGAGGTGGCTGCTCTCCACCAACCCCAGCCACCTTCCTTTGTACCAGGTATAACTTCTGCCAGTGCAGACGATTCCTATTTGCTCCAGGTTTGCCGTTAATCCTGGATACGACATTTGGTCAAATGCAGTTATGATCATGTAAAAAGTGCAGTAACTGTCACCTTACCTCTAGAATTCAGCTGTGTTCTTTTGTTGTACATTATTAAACCAAGGCTTCAATGAGCCCAAGGGATGAGAGCCCAAACTGAACTTTAGCGAGCAGGTTAGTACTGCGGAAGTACTGCTTGATCCCACTGTAGATGACATCTGCCATCCCTTTATTAATGACAGGGATTAGAGCAATGTGGTAGTCACTGATTGTCTGATGTTGTGTCTGTGTGTGTACAGAACACACCCGGATAGTTTCCCACATTGTCAGGTAGGTCCTAGTGCTGTATCCCAGCAGGAACAGCCTGAATGGAATGTTATCAGGGCCCACAGCCTTTGTATTCTCCAATCCCTCCAGCTGTTTGTAAGTCCCACACACAGTGAATCGGATTAGCTGAAGACTGCCATCTGGAGGAGACTAAAATAGATCATCCCATCGATATTTCTGTCTGAACATTGCTGTGAATGTTTCAGCCTTAGATTTCTATTGTTGTGCCAAGCCTTTCCATCATTCAGGAACGTGGTATTGGTGGATTCTTCTCCTCCAGTGAGTTGTGTGATTGTCCACCACCACTCACCCGGATTGCAGAGATTAGGTCTGATTCATTGGTTAGATCTGTGTATCATTTGCTATTTATACCATGTGGTAAGTAAATGGCCCAGTTTAGTAACTTCATCATTCTGAGGTGTATTTGGTGCTACTACAGGCAGGCCCTCCTGTACTCTCCATTTAACAAGGGTGTATCCCTGGCTTGATGGTCAGGATAAAGTGGAGCACATGCCAGGCAGTGATAGTGAAAATTATACTGGAGTACAATTCTGCTGCTGTTGGTAATGCCCTGAACCACCTCACACAGGCCAGTGCAAAATTCCAAAATCTATTGGAAATCTGCCCTGTTTAGCACAGTGATTGTATCACAAATGCACACGGGGTCTTCACGATGTAAAAGTGGACCTTTGTCTCCAGAAATACTGTGTGTGGTCGTCATCGTTCCCAATACGGTCATCAAACAATGTTTCTGCAGCCGGTAGGTTGGCAAGAATGAAGTCAAGGATGTTTCTCCCTGTCAGTCGTTCCCCCCGATCCGATGCAGAAGCAGTGAAGCAGTTATGTCCTTTTGGATCCGACCACCTCGATCAGCAATGCTGCTGCTGAGACCCTCTTTGTGTTGGTTTTGAAATGGCCCACCCAGTATACATTCTCCAGCTCTGTCACACTCTCAGTGCTTCCTCCAAGTGTTGCTCAATGTAGAAGAAACTCAGCAGGAGGTTTCCGTGTCACTGTTTGCTCTGACACCGTGAGGCTGAGGGAGGGAAGTCAGCAGGAGGTTTCTATGTCAATGTTTGATCTGACACCATGAGGCTGAGGAAGGGGAGTCAGCAGGAGGTTTCCGTGTCAGTGTTTGATATGACACCGTGAGGCTGAGGGAGGGGAGTCAGCAGGAGGTTTCCGTGTCAGTGTTTGATATGACACCGTGAGGCTGAGGGAGGGGAGTCAGCAGGAGGTTTCTGTGTCAGGCTTTGATATGAACACATGAGGTTTTGTCATGTCACATTGTTGCTTGACAGTCTGGAGGATATCTCTGTCAATTCTGGCATAAGCTCCAAGGCATTAGGAAGGAGGAGTTTGCAGGGTCTACAGGGCCTTTTATTTTTATTACAGTCAGCAGAAGGGCCTCTCCTGTGTGGATGACACTGACTCCTTGGCTCTTGTGATTGGACACTCCCAGGTCTCACTCCTTCAAATACTCTCTGTCCCTTGTCTGTCCATTCATCAAACAATCTATCCCTGTAAATATCTGCAGAACCTTCCTCCTCCCTATCTCTTTAAACTCCTCCAAACTCTATACCCCTCCCTATCTCTGAAACGTCTTCCAAACCCTACACCCCTCACTCTCTCATTAAGCACCTCTAAACCCTACATTCCTCCCTATCTCTCTAACCTCCTCCATCATCTATATATCACCCTTTATCTATGAGTTACTTCAGCCCCTACAACCCAACATATCTGTCTAAGCTGCTCTCCCATATACCCTGTCGCTGTAACTTTGTCCAGCCACTCCCCGCTCCCGACCTTTGTAAACATCATTCAACCATTAGACTCTCATGATCTTCGTAACCTCCTCCAACATTTCAATACCGCCCCATAATTCTGGCATTCTCTCGTACCTCTACCTTTTCTTATGGATATAACCTCCAAAAACACATTTCGTTTGGTGAGGGAAAGGGATAGGTACATGCCACAGGACAAGAGTTATCAATGGGGAAGGGCAATTGTAACGCAATTAAGCAGAACTTATGATGCATAGAACAGGGTAGCAAAATGCAGGGGATGGGGATAATCGAAATGTGAAGCTGGTTTAAAGAACAGATATCGCGTGTCCTTAAATAGCATGCCCCTATCAGGCAGGGAGGATGTGATAATGTAAGGGAACCGTGGTTTACTGCAGAAATTACATCTATTGTTAAGAAGAAGAATGAGGCTTATGTGACGATGAGATGATGGAGAGTTACAGATTAGCTAGGAAGGATTGAAAGAGAGAGTTAAGAAGTGCAAAGAGAGGACTTGAGTCATTTATAGCAGGCCGAATAAAGGAGAATCCTAAAGCTTTGTGTAGGTACGTTAGGAAGAAAAGGATAACTAGGGTAGGATAGAACTAGTCAAAGACAGAAGTGGGGAATTGAATGTGGATTCTGTGGCGATCGGACAGGTGTTAAACGAACATTTCTCATTGGTTCACACTCAGGGAATGTCGAATATTATAGAGAAGAATGAGATGAGAGATATTTGACGAGAAAGGATCGAGGTTGGTAAGGAAGATGTGTTATCAATTCGAGAAGGAGTGGAAGTGAAAATGTCCCTGTGTCGGATGGGATTTATTCGAGCTTCCTCTGGGGCGCTAGGAAGGAGTTGTTGGAACCTTTGGCTTTGATATTTGAGTCTTCATTGTCTGCAGGTTTAGTACCAGAGGACTGGAGGATTGCAAATGTTTGCCCATGTTCAAGAAGGGCAGTACAGATGACCAAGGCAATTACAGACCAGTGAACGTTATGTGTGTGTAGGAAATGTTTTGGACAGGACTATAAGAGATAGGATTTATAATCATCTAACAAACAACAATTTGATTGCAAATAGTCAACATGGTCATGTCTCTCAAACCACATTGAGGTTTTTGAGAAGGTGACCAAGCATGTGGAAAAGGGTAAGGCAATTGACGTGGTGTACATGGACCTCAGTAAAGCATTTGATAAGGTTCGACATGGTAGACTGTTGGAGAAAATGCAGACGCGTGGGATTGAGGGTGATTTAGCAGTTTGGATTAGAAACTGGCTTTCTGTAAAAGGCAGCGAGTGGTGGTCAGCATGGAGTCCGGTAACTATGGTGAGCCACAAGGATCTATTTTGGGACCACTACTGTTTGTCATTTTTATAAATGACTTAGATGCAGGCATAGGTGGATGGGTTAGTAAGGCTACAGATGACACTAAAATCGGAGGAGGAGTGAACAGTGTGGAAATATTTTGCGGGTTGAAGGGGCACTTGCAGTGGAGATTTACCAGGATGTTTCCTGGTCTGGAGGGAGGGTCTTATAAGGAAAGTCTGAGAAACTTGGGTCTGTTCCCATTGGAGAGAAGAAGGCTAAGAGGGGATTTGATAGAGGCATACAATGTAATCAGAAGTTTAGATAGGGTAGACAGTTAAAGCCTTTTTCTTCAGATGATGACATCAGCTTGTACGAAGCGGCATAGCTACAAATTGAGGGGTGACAGGTTTAAGACTGATGTCAGAGACAGGTTTGTTACTCAGAGAGTGGTAAGAGCGTGGAATGTCTTGCTTGCCAAAGTACTTAACTCAGCCACGTTAGGGGGAATTACACAATCCTTGGATAAGCACATGGATGATGATGGGACAGTGTCAGGGGATTGGCTTAGGTTAGTTCACAGGTCAGTGCAACATCGAAGGCAAAAGGGCATGTTCTGCGCTGTATTGTTCTATGATCTATAAACCCTTACATCTTCCCCACTTCAGTAACTATATGCAGTCACTACAGCCCTCTTCATCTCTGTACCTCCTCCACCCACTTCATTCTTCTCTATCTACGTAAATTCCTCCAGCCGCTCTACTCCTCCTCACCTCTGTGAACTTCATTCATCATTGATGGTCTTCCTGACCTCTGTCTCCTCCTCCAGCCTCTCCACACCTCTCTATATCGCTGACATCCTCCAACATCTAAACCTATTCTTATCTGCATAACCTCCACCAACACATACATCTTCCAGCCCTCCAACCCTACTGATCTCTGTAATCTCCTGCAGTATCTTCAGGGCCTTCCTATCACTGTGGCTTCCTTCATCACATATATCCTTCCATATCTCTGGATCCACTCTAACAATTACATACTACCCTCTCGCTACAAACTTCACAAGCTCCTCCATTCCTCCCTGCCTTTGGAAACATTTACAGCCCCTACAGCCTTCTCTAATTTTGTAAAATCTTCCAGCACATACTCCCGTCCGTATCTCGATAATCTCTCTGTTCTATCGCAGCTTCTGCCCATCTGTAACACCCTCCTGAACCTATACCTCCATATCACTGTAACTTTATCTAACGTGAAGCTCCTCCATATCTCTGTAAACTTTTCACTGTATTCATTGACATGCATCCACAATCTTTGAGATGGCGAATACTAAATATTCTGAGACCCATGGAGGGATATAATTTCACATCATCATAGTCCCAGATAAGTTGCGCCTTATCCTGAGATCTTGTCATCATGTTTTGCTTTCCCAGACGCACAGAAATAATTTGTCAGTATTGGCCCTATAAAGCTCTTTCCACTCAGAAGCTTTTGCTCCTCAAACAAATCACTTCTCCATTTCCCGAGACTCATAAATTTCGATTAACTCTATTCACAAATGCAGCAAGGGACACTCAGATGCAAAACAGTGAAACATTTGTGTATTATTCATTGATAGGTATCAGACATTGCTGGGTGGGCCATCATTTATTGCCCATACACTTTTGTTTTGGACAAGGTGGTTGTGTGCTGCCCATGCAGCAGGGTCACCCACAATAATGTTAGGGAATGAAAGGCAGGATATTCATCAAGTGACACCCGCAAGACTGATATATATTTCCCAGTCAAGATGGTCATTGACTTTATGTGCAACTTGCAGGGTTAGTATTTCCGTCGATCTATTGCCCTTGCTACTTCAGATGATCAAGGCTTGAAAGGTGCTGTCGAATGGACTTTGATAAACGTCTGCAATGTACCTTATAGCTGGAACAGACTGCCTCCATTGAGGGTTGATAGTGGAAATAGTGAATGTTGTGGATGTTGTGGCAATCGAGCTGGACTACACATGTACCCTTTCGTATACAGGGGCAGCACAGCTGTTCTAGATATGGTCTTAGCTACTTTTTGGCAATACGACTTCAATGTATCACAATCAGAGACTCAATGTAATTTAATTGAACAATTATCTGCTGAAATGAGTTTGTAATTGGCTGCATGATCGCCGTGCCATTGCCACGTGGAACACAATACGATCAGGACAGGATGTGGTTGTTGAGCGCTTTGCGCCAATTCCATAATTTAAGGAGATTATAACTGATTTGTTACATAACTCCTTTTACCTGCTTTTGGCCCAAATCGGTCACGACCCTTCCTTCGCAAAAGAGTTTCTATCTCAGGTATTCAGGTGCAAACAAAGCACGAAACAATACCAACCAAAACAGGGAACAAGATGGATGTTGAATGGAGAACCTGAAACGTGTCAACTCAGTGTTGACTACAGAAGGCTGTAGAGGGACAATTTGAATGATGGGGTAATGTCCTTGCCCCATTGCCTTTACTTCTGTTGTGAATAATTTCTTTAGCTTTTCAAAGTAAGAAATAGATTGTGTTTGGCATGCGTCAAGCAGGTTGCACAGTAAAAGTGGGAAATTGGGTGGAGGTAATAATGCTCATTTGAAGGGCCAGTGAGGACACTATGGGCCTCCTTCACTCGAACAAAACTATAATTATGAATGTAATCGGATGGACTAAGTATTCATGAAAAGACAGGAAACAGAGTGAAGAATTTACAATTATTTATTGTGTGGAAATGTGTGCCGTGAGGAAGATGTAAATATTTATGAAAATTGAACGGGCCTCCACATGGGCAAGGTCATTGCAAATGACATATGATGCATAAGCGTGAAGTTATCCACTTCATTGGAGAAGTGTCCTTGTCTATATGCTGCTCAGTTCAGTTACAGAATACTGATTACATTCCTGCTTCTAAATCATTTCTGGCTATTTGTGTACCATTTATAAATTCAGTTGTATTCCGAACTGTGTCTCACTCCAATGGGAGACAAGTTGTTGTTCTCACAAACACAGGAATAGTAGCAGACTGGATAACATAAGGCATAGGGACAGTAATATTTCCAGCAGCTCTCCGAGTATGTTCTGCCTTTCAGTTCAATGATGTTTGTTCTGATAGTACTCAACTCCACTTTCCTGCACTTTCCCCGTCACCCTTGATTCACTGACTAAATAAAAATATATCTCTCAGCCTTGAAGATATTTTCAAAATCTTCTGTAATTGTTTCCCTCACTGATGTGAGACTTGGTCGTCTTTACTTCCGTTGTTTATTTCTAGCGCAGTTTTTTGAAATGTAATTAGATGCCGACCTCTCCATCGCACCTCCACTCTGTTCAAAAGCTCAAAATAAATAAAGCTCAGAGCCTGTTATTTTCTCCCTTTCCTTTCATATTAATTTCAGATACAGCTCACAGATCTGGGGATTTGTCCAGTTTTTACTCTGGCAAAACTTCCAGTTCTTCCTTCCGGTCGCTATCAATCTGTTAAAGTGTCACACAGTCACCCTCCATGAATCCCGGAACTCCTTCGCCCAAGTGAAGACGGATATGAAATACGTGTTTCACGTATTTTCTGGCTGTGTGCACAGGCTGCCTCCTTGATCCCTCCTATTCCCCGTTCTTTCCCTTGTTATCCTCTTCCCCCGATATGTGGATTGAATATCTTGAGCTTCTTACTAATCTTACCCGCTAATGTTTTCTCACACCTCCTTTATTCTCTTCTACTGACTTCTTTAACTTCAGCGCTGCAGTTTCTACATTCTTAGAGGGATTCCATTGATCTGCTCACTTTATAACTGCTTTAAGCTACTCTTTACTTTGTTATTCAGCTCTGAATATTTGTAGACGTCGGAGTGTCTCTGGGCTTGTTTTCATAAAGTTGATCTTAGATTGTAACATATTGGGCCCATACTCTCACCAATTCCATTTTGAGCATGGACACTCCTCCCTAATCCACGCTATTCGACGACAGCGTTACCCAAAAGTAAATGTCCCCAGACTACTTTGGCCAGATCCTATTTTCTAATAAACTCTGTCTCCCCAATCCAAAAACGTTATATTTTGAAAACGTTTTTTGCCTTTTCCTTTAGGAACTTAAAATATATGATATTATGGTCATTGGTCCTAAGCTTCTCTCCCAATCCTGCCTCGAACATATGACTGGCTTCATTCTCCACAATAAGGCCCAGCAATGCACTATCCCTTGTTGTATCTTCTACATGTTGATATGAGAAGCTCTCAGCAATAAATTTCAACATATTTGTCCCCTCTTAAAAGCACATGAGTAGCCCAATAAACGTTGGATATTGAAAAGCATAAATAGAATTACCCTCTATTGTTTTATACACGACAGTGATTGGTTACACAATAGCTCCTGTATTTTTTTCTAACTGGGCGTCTTAATATGACCCTACCAATGTATCTGTCATCTTCGTATTCCAGTCTCTTTCCACGAAGCCTCAATTTGAAGGCCCTTCCACAACATCATCCCTCTTTACTGCAGTAATTGACTCCTTAATTAATAAAACCAGATCATGTCCAGCCTATAGTTCCTGGATTACAGAATATTAAGTTGTCAATCCTGATCTCCTTCAACCATATCTCTGATGGCAAAAAAATCACTCCATCCAAAACACACCTGCCTATCTCTGTACGCTCCTACAGACCCTACACACCTCCCAATTTCTGTATCCTAGTCAAGACCCTACACATTTCCCAATCTCTGTATCATCCTCCAGCCCCCTACAACTCTCCCTACCTCTGGAATCTCGCCCAGCCACAACAACGCTCCCTATCGCTGTAATCTCCTCCAGTCACTACACACCTCCCTATCTCTGTAACATTTCTACCCCTCCACCCCAACTCATCTCCAGCATCTTCACCTCTTCCTGTAACTGAGGATTCCTCCAGCACGTACGTTGCTCCACAGGACTGGAATCCACTCTCGAAATTATATACCTCCCTATCACTATAAACACCTCAAGCTCCTCCAGTCCTCCCTATTGTTGTAAACTCTTCCAGCACCTACAGCCTTCTCTAACATGCAGCCCGTAAACCCATCACTATCCAGGCAATATTTGTGTCCTGTTACAGCTTCCCTGTATCTGTAACATTCTCCTGCACCTTTACCTCCCTATTTCTGTAACCTCCTCTAACCCTGAGTTCCTCCATATCTCTGTGAACTTTACACTCTTTTCATTCACAATGCATCCACAATTTCTAAGATAGTAAACACTAAACACTCTAATACCCTTTGACTGAAATGATTTCACATCCTCTCAGACCCAAATAAATTGCCTGTTATCCAGAGACTCTGTTATCGTGCTTTGGACTCCATGACCCACGGAAATAATTTTTCAGCATCTGCCCAATCAAACCCTTAAAATTCAAAATCTTTTATATTTCAATCAAATCACGAAACAATTTTCCTGAAACTCAAGAATATAGACGAAATTTATTCCGAAAGTGAAACCCAGATTGCAACCTGTGAAACCTAAGTGTATTATTCAGTCACAGGTATCAGCCATTGCTGGCTGTGCCATCATTTATTACACATAGACTGTTGTTCTGGACAAGGTGGCGGTGCGCTGGCTACTTGAGCATTTGCAGTCTGTTTGGTGCACCGGCACCCACAATAATGTGAGGGAAAGAAAGCCAGGGTAATCATCAAGTGAAACCCATGGAATGGAGATGTATTTCCGTGTCAGGACAGTCATTGACTTTATGTGTAACTTGCAGGGGGTGGTGTTTCCATGGATTTGTTGCCCTTGATATTGCAGATGGTCATGGATTGGAAGGTGCTGTCGAATGAACTGTGGTAAATATCTACGATGTATCTTGTTGGATACACTGCTTCCATTGACAGTTCATGGTGGAGGCAGTAAATGTTGTGGATTTGGTGGCAAACAAGCTGGACAGCAAATGCACCCTTCCTTATACATGGACAGCATAACATATCCAGGTATGTTCCTAGATTTCTTTAGCAATACAAATTCATTATGTTACAATCAGTGACTCCATATAATTTAATTAAACATTTATCTGTTGAAATGAATTTGTAATTGGCTGCATACTCACCATGCCATTGCAACATGGAACGCAAGACGGTAGGAATAGGATGAGGTTGTTGAACCCTTTGCGCCTGTTCCACAATTTAAGGATATTTGTTACGTAACTCCATTTACCTGCCTTTGGCCCAAATCTGACACATACTTCCCTTTGCAAAAAGGTTTCTTTCTCAGGTATTAAGGTGTAAACAAAGAACTAAACAATACCAACCAAAACAGGGAATAAGATGGCTGTCGGGTGGATAACTGAAACGTGTCAACTGAATCTTGACTATAGAAGGCTGCTGAGGGTCAATTTGAATGCCGAGGTTGTGTACTTCATTCATTGCCTTTTTTTCGGTTTAGAATATTTACTCAGATGAGATTGTTCTCCAACAAAGACAGTTAGATTGTTTTTCACAGAATGCAATAAAATAAGTAGATTGTGTTCCGTATGAGTCAGGGAGGATACAGAGGAAAAGCAGGATATTGGGTGGAGGTAATGATGTGCATTTGAAGAGCCTGTGAATGCACACTGGGCTTCCTGCTCCCTAACAATTCTAGCATTACAAATCCACTCGATGTATTAGTTATTATTGAAAAGACAGTAAACAGAGTGTAGGACTTAGACGTAATTCTTTTGTGGGAATGTGTGCAGTGAGGAAGATGTAAAGATTTATGAAGATTGAACCGGCGTCCACATGGGCAAGATCCGTGCAAATATCATCATGTGGAGACAGAAAGTTATCTAATTGTTTTGGATAAATTGATGTGCAGTATAATTCTTAAATCTTAAAACGTTGGAAAGTACAGTTTTAAATAAAATGTAAGTGTCCTTGTCTATAAGTTGCCGACGTCTAACATACAGGTGCAGCAAACTACTTGGACTGTCAGTGGAATGGGAACCTTTATTGTCCGAGGATTTCAGCACAGGAGGAGTGACGTCTTGCTTCAGTTGAGTAGGAGCTTGGCCAGATTGTACATGAAGGACTATTTGCAATGTTGATCCCTTATCTCAGGAAATATATTACTGCCACAGAGAGATGGCAAGCAAGGTTCAATTGACTTCTTCTAAGGAACATTCTATCAAAGAGGGCCATGACAAACTAGATCTGTGTTCCCTAGTGTTTCAAAGAATAAGACTACACTTCATTGGAATTTATAAAATACTAATTGGATTCCTGATTCAGACATATTTCTGGCTATCGGTGTAGCATTTATAAATTCCTTGAATTAGTCGGTTGCATTCTGAACTGTGTCTCAAAGAGAGGTTGTTGTTCCTGCGAACACAGGGACAGTAGCAGACTGGATACCATAAGGCATAACAACAACAGTAGGTCCAGCAGCTCACCGAGTATGCTCTGCCTTTCTGTTCAATGATCTTTGTTCTGATAATCCTCAACTCCATTTTCCTCGTAATGTTTGATTCATTGATTGATTAAAAATATGTCTCTCACCCTTGAAGATACTTAATGATCCAGGATCAATAGCTTTCAGAACCTTCTACAATTGTTTCCCTCTCACTGATATGAGACTTGGTGGTTTTAATTTTCTCGTTTGTTTCTAGCACACCTTGTTGAACCTACATTTGATTGCATCCTGTTCCATCGCAAATCCTCTGTGGTAAAAGCACAGTAAGAAAAGAGGGTCAGAACCTGTATTTTTTTCATTCTTTTCCCATATCATTTAAGATACAGCTCATCCAGATCTGGGGACGTGTCCACTCTTTTTATTCTGCGACTCTCCCCGATTCCAATAAGTCACTCTCTAAACTGAAGACTGATATGAAGGAGATATTTAACATATTCTCTGCATCCATGCACAGGCTGCCTCCTTTATCCCTAATATCCCCATTCTTTCCCAAGTTATCCTCTTCCCCTGGTATAGCGATAGAACACCCGCTGATGTTTTATCACACCCCATTTTTGCTTTTCTACTATTTCCTTAAGTTCAGTGTTGCACTTTTTACTTTCTTATAGGGATTCCATTGTTATGCTCACTTTATAGCTGCTTTAACCTTCTCTTTACTTTATTATTCTGCTCTCAATATCTGCAGATGTTCAAGGTCCTGTTGTCTCATTTTCCTTCATTGGATCTTAGAGTGTAAATTATTGGGCCGATACTGTCATCAAATCCACTTTGAGCATGAACACCGCTCCCCACTCCACGCTGTTCGACTACAGATTTACCCAGAATTAGAATTCCACCATTTAAAAGGCATGTGGATGCATATATGATTAGGAAGGGTTTGGAGGGATATGGGCCAGGTGCTTGCTAATGGGACTAGATTATGTTGGGTCCAGAAATAAACCATCCCTTGTTGCATTTTCCACATGCTGATACAAGAAGCTATCAGCAATAAATTTCAACATATTTGTCCCCTCTTAAAAGCACGTGACTGCCCCAATAAATGTTGCATATTGAAAAGCTTAAGTAGAATTAACCTCTTATTGTTTTTATACACTACAGCGATTGGTTACACATTGGCTCATGTATTTTCTTCTAACTGGCGATCTTTGATATGACCCTAGCAATTATCTGTCACCTTTTTATTCTAATTGCTATCGTCGAAGCCTCAGTTGAAGGCCCGTCCAAGATATTGTCCCTATTTACAGCATTAACTGATTCCTTAATTAATAAAACAACAGCATCTCCTGCCTATAGTTCCTATGC
Organism: Chiloscyllium plagiosum; assembly: GCF_037043375.1. Taxonomy (NCBI): domain Eukaryota; kingdom Metazoa; phylum Chordata; class Chondrichthyes; order Orectolobiformes; family Hemiscylliidae; genus Chiloscyllium; species Chiloscyllium plagiosum. The sequence continues at coordinate 25,106,596 of NW_028270189.1, read as the reverse complement.
TACAGAATATAGAGTTGCCAATCCTGACCTCCTTCATCCACATCTCTACTGGCAGAACATGTCACAATTTCACGTGTCTTCCCTGACCACATCTGTCTGACATGTAATAATCCTCGCACCAAGGCAAAGGACATCCAACCTGGAATATAACACCAGGAACAGTCTGTACCTCATCTGTACTTCATCATTTCTTGTTTTTAAATTGATGCATCAAATGCCACTTTCCTGATCTGAGCGATCACCTCCACATACCATGATTTTCTGGTGATTAATTTCCCACTCAGTGTGCAGGGGGACAGCCCTCAGTAATGGGCATCGTTTATTAAGTCTCTCCGCAAGTGCATGTGCTCCCAACGATGCTGCTGGAGTGTGCACGGTACCGGCTTGTGCTGACCCATTGTGAACAATAATCACTCTCCTTCTGGTAGTTCAAACCTGCCTCTCATCATATGGGGTTTCTCACAGAAAATGTTGGTGTCTTCCTATATTTTCCATTCCATGATCCTCAGGATATTGGGAATCGCACTTGCTCAGGAAGAAAGCACCATAGGTAGTCCTGAAATGGAAGCAGTCAGTAAGTCGGTTGAACAGGCCATTATGGAGTGGACAAGCTCAGATGAAGCACAGACTGTTTCACCCAGGATGTGGATTCTCATCAATTGGTAAATGTGGGAGGGAGAGAGGTGTGTGGGTATAAACCTCTCTGGAAACGGAGTTGGGAGAAAAGAAAAACAAACAGTGGCATTTCACAGCTGCCCTCGGAGAAACCTCACTCTCAGAACTACTACAGCTGGGGATTAGCACTTAATACATAGATCATACTCCGTTTTATTTTAGTAAATCTACAATAGTGAATAAGGTGAGGGTTTCTTTTTAATATGTCTTACAGTCTCTTGATTAAATTTTAAAATATAAAACGTAGATATTAAGTTATTCTGGAGTAGTGTTTTGTAGACCAGTAAGACTGTGCCTTTTCCTGGGTCTGTAAAATGTTAAGGTGCAGAGATGGTCATTCGTAGAGTGTTGTGCCCTTCCTGTCAGATGTGTGCGATGTGTTTCAATGATCCTGATGATTATGTCGGCAGGAAGCGGGGTTGCAAATCCCATTGGATCGCATGGATCGGTTGGAGAAGGCAGTTAAAGGCAGTTAGGAATTGACAGTGAGCATAATAGGTGGCAGTCTCAGGATGGTATGATGCAGTCAGGTGGATGGGTTACCTCCACGAAAAGTAGGAGTGGTAGGCAGGTAATGCAGCAGGCTCCCGTGGCTGTTTCCATCTCAAACAAGTATACAGATTTTGAAAATTTAGGGGGTAATAGACTCTCAAGTGATTGTCGCACTGACAGCCAAGTTCCTGGTACTGAGACTGGCGCAAATATAATGAGAGGTGTATCAGGTTCCAGATGATCAATAATGATAGGGGATTCTCTGGTATAGGGCACAGACTGCCGTTTGTGCAGCTGGCAGTGAGACATCAGAATGGGGTGGTGCCTCCCTGGTGCCAGTGTCAAGGATGTCTCCGAGTGGGAGAAGAATCTTCTCAAAGAGGAGAATAACAAGTGGGATGTCGTTTACGTTTGTACCAATGACATAGGAAGAGAAAGGATGAGGTCCTGATGAGAATATGGCAAATAAGCCTGGAGGTTTAATATGTAGGTTCTCAAGGATAGTAATAAGTGGATTAGTCCTGGTTCCAGATGCTAGTGACTGTAGGAATAGCAGGATGGAGGAGATGAAGGAGTGGCTATGGACCTGGTGGAGGGGAGAAGAATTCACGTTTTTGAATCGTTGGAATCTCTTGTGGGATAGAATCGACCTGCCTAAGAAGGATGAATTGTACCTGCATTGGAAGGGAAGATTTGCGAGTGCTACTTAGTAGGAACTGAATCAGTGAGGGAATGGGAGTAAACGCAAATAAATAGTGAGAAAACAGGTAAGTCTGAGCTTGATACAGTTCAGACGTCAGCCTGTCAAGGTAGGCAAGAGCAAGTCTCAGAATGAGGTCGGACCGCGCAGGGAAGGCAGATGAGCACAGTGTATGGTTTTGAACATGGGACTTGGATATTATAACAATTACAGAGTCATTAGTAAGGGATGATAGGACCAGCAACTTAATGTTCCTGGTTTGAGATGCTATAGCAAGGATAGAAAGGGGGCAACATCAGAGGGTGCGACGTTTTTGATGAGGGATAACATTACAGCTGGGCTTCAGGAGGACGCTCCTGGTGCTATGTCCAGGCAAGTTATTTGGGTGGTACTGAGAAATAAGAAAGGGATGGTCACCTCCGCCCAATAGTCAGCGGAGAATTGAGAAGTAAATTTACTGTTATCTGTTAGAATGCAATGGTTGTAATGATAAGAGGTTTTAACTTTACCAACATAGCCTCTGAGGGCTGTAGTGTTAAGGGCTTGGATGGAAAGGTATTTGTTCAGCGTGTATCAGAACATTTTGTGATTTAGTTTCTAGGATGTACCTACTAGAGAAGGAACAAAACTTGACCTTTTTTTCCTTTATTCATTCCCACAGGATGAGGGTGTCACTGGCTGGGCCCAGAGGGCAGTGAACAGTCAACCACATTGCTGTGGGTCTGGAGTTACATGTAGCCCAGACTAGGTAAGGATGGCAGATTCCTTATCTAAAGGTCATTATTGAACCAGATGGTGTTTTCTAACCAACAATTGACAATGGATTCATTGTCGTCATTAAATTCTTAATTCCAGATTTTTGTTAAATTCAAATTCCCCTATCTGCTGTGATGGTATTAAAACCCAGATCCCGCGATGGTTATCTGGGTCTCTGGATTAACTGTCTAGTGATAATATCACTAAAACATTACCACCTCTTCTCTTAGGAAATGAGGCAGGGTGACTGACTGAGGTATCAGTGGGACAACACAACAGCACCAAAGATCCCACAGTATTGTGGCTCAGTGGTTGGCACTGCTGCCTCAACACCAGGCACCTGGGTTTGATCCCAGCCTCAGGTGACTGTCTGTATAGAGTTTGCACATTCTCCCCAGGTATTTCCTCCAGGTGCTCTGGTTACTTCCCACAGTCCAAAGATGTGAAGAATTGGTGCTTTAGCCATGGCAAATTGTCCATAGGGTCCAGACGCAGTACATGAGGTGTTTACATGTGCAGGAAAATCTCTGCCTGATTTGAAGAGATCCTTTGGGGCATTGAACAGAGGTGATAGATGAGGTGTGGACCCAGTCTTACATCTCCTGTGGTAGCAAGGGAGGGCGCTGGGTGTGGAGGGTGTGTTTAAGGGATGGTGTGGACCTAACAAGGGAGTCGAAGATGGAATGGTCAATGCGGAATGCAGATAGGGGTGGGGAGGGAAATATATCCCTGGTGCTGGGGTCTGACTGTAGGAGTGGAATGGCAGTGGTTAATGCACTGTATCTGGAGATTAATGTAGTGGAAGGTCAGTACTGGGGATTTATATGCTTATTGTGGTTGAACGGGTGGGGTTCAAGGGAGGATGTGCAGGATGTGGAGGACATGCATTGGAGGGCATTGTTGATCACGTGGGAAGGAACATGGGATCACCGAAAGGGGAAGCCTTTTTGGGATGTTCTGGAGTGGAATTGCTCCTTCTAAGTCAGATATGGAAGAAGTGGAGGAATTGAGTCCAGGACTATCCTCGAGAGTAATCAAGAGTTTAAAAAGGGAACATGAAATAACTCCATGAAATGGTTTAAGGAGAATCCAAAGATTATGCAAATACATCACAGATAAAAGAACAACCAGGCAGAGAATAGGACCCCTTAAAATCAACAAGGCCGTCTATGGAACCACATAAGCTGGGAGAGATATTATGCACGTATTTCATGTCTTTTTTTTACTGGAGAATGAAATGGAAGCTAGAGTGTTTGGAGAAATAAGTAGTGTTAACTTGATAAGTGTCCATATTACAGGGAAGGTGGTACTGGATGTCTTAAATCGCATCAAGGTGGATAAATGAGTGGGACCTGATCAGATGTATTTCAGAACTTTGTGGAAAGCTAGTGAGGTGATTGGTGGACCCCTCCTGAGATGTTTGTATCATCGATAGTCACAGGTGAAGTACTGGGAGACAGCTGCAATGATTTTAAAAAGGTGGTAAGGAAAGACCGGGGAACAAGAGAACAGTGAGCCTTTTCATAGACTTTCCTAGAGAACCGTTTCCTAGAGTTATAGGATTCACATTTGTTTGGAAAGGTACGGCATGATTAGGGATAGTCAACTTGGCTTTGTGCGTGGGAAATTGTGTCTCACTAACTTGATTGAATCTTTTGAAGAAGTAACAAAGACGTTTGAAGGGAGTCTGTGGACGTTAACATGGAACGCAGGGAAAAACTAGCTATTTGGATACAAATTGGCTTGAAGGCAGGACACAGACTGCGGTGATCGGGGGTTGCTTTGTGAACTGGAAGCCTGTAAACAGCAGTGTGCCGCAAGAATCAGTGCTCGTCTTTTTATATAAATGATTTGGATGTGAATATGAGGTATGGTGAGAAGGTTTACAGAAGACACCAAAATTGGCGGTATAGTAGACAGTGTAGAAGTTTACTTCAGTGTAGAACGGGATCTTGATCAGATGGGCCGATGGACTAAGGAATGGCAGACAGTACATAAATGTGAAGTGCTGCATTTTGGAAAAGCAAATTAGGGCAGGACTTATAACGTAATGGGAAGGTCCTGGAGAGCGTGGCTGAACAAAGAAACCTTGGAGTGCAGGTTCACAGTTCCCTGGAAGTAGAGTCACAGGTAGGCAGGGTATTGAAGGTACACTTTCCACTATTGAACAATGCATGAATACAGAAGTTGTGATGTCCTATTGTGGCTATATAGGACATTGATTAAAGCTCTTCTGGAATTCTGTTTTCCGTTCCAGGAATGATGTTGTGAAACTTGAAACGTTGATATTGTGAAACTTCAAATAAGTTTTGCAAGGGCTTTGCCAGGGTTGAATGGTCCGAGCTATTGGGAAAGCCTAAATAGGCTGGGATTATTTTCCCTGGAGTGTTACAGACAGAGAGGTGATCTGTCAAGATTTATAAAATCGTGATGGCCATGAATAAAGTGAACAGTCATTGTAATTTTCCCATGTTCGGTGGGTCCAAAACTAGAGGGCACAGCTTAAGGTGAGAGGGAAAAGATTAAAAGGGACCTTGGGGCAACTTCTTCACTTCGAGGGTGGTGCTTATATGGAATGAGCAACCTGAGGAAGGGATGAAGACTAGTACAATTACAACATTGAAAAGACATCTGATTGGGTACATGAATAAGAAGAACTTTGAGGGATATAGGCCAGCTCCTGGCAAATGGGAATCCAGGATGCAAGAGTTCGACCGTAGAGTTTGTTTCTGTGTTGTACATCTCTATGACACTAATAAATTAAAACTACGATTAGTTTCTCTTTTATGGAGATGTAGCACAATTTCAGATAATTCACCTTGGAGCTGAGAAGGTTAAGCAGTAATTTCGACCAGGAGCAGCTAGTTTTCAGGGATATTTAATTTACAGACAGACCGAGAGAAATTATAAACTTTGTCACAATTTTTAGTAACTACTTTCATTGGCAAATAATGCAGGGTGAAAATGTGAAGAATGTTTTACTCTGTAAGTTCTGAGCATCTGGAACAGTTGGAATGGCAGGTGGATGCTGATTCTGCAGTTATTCTCAAACAGATTTGGAACAACTTTTTAAAGGAAGATTTTGAGAGCTGTGGACAAATGAGAGGGGTTTAGGACAGATTTGCAACATCTACAGAGGGAGAGAGTACAGCCCACAATCGGCTGAATAGACCCAGCTCCTGTGCTCTGTTTTACTACCCCATTCACTGTGAATGATGAAACTCATCCCAGGGCAGAGAGAGGGAGGATCCCACCACTCACCTCACAATGGGGCCCGGCTGATTGATGGCAGCAGCAGACCAAGAGGAGTGTGGTGCACCAGCCAATGGGAGAGAAAATCGGGGTGGAGCCAGCAGGATGACACGTGACCATGAGCTGTTGACTCCAGGTTCGCACCAATAGGAGGAGACCTGATGTGGTTCTGCGGCCAATGAGACCTAAAAAGGGGCGTGGCCAGTAAGGTGACACCTGACCATGTGCTGTGGCACAGTGTCACTGTGAGGCGGGGTGGGGGGAGGTGTGGTCAGTGAGTGTGAAGGGAGTGGGAAAGACAGCAGAGACTGGGAGAGAAATTGAGTTAGTGTGGACTGGGAGCGTTTATAAACACAGTTTAGGCTGCTAGACCTGAATTAGAAGCTCCCAGTGAAGTAAAATCAATAGAACTGTGGATGATGTAAATCAGAAACAACAACCAGAAGGTGTTGGACAAGTTCAGCAGGTCTGGCAGCATCTGTGAAGAGTTTTCAGAGTTACCATTTCGAACCCAGTGACCCTTCCTCAGTGCTGATAGTCGTAAAATGCTAGCTTATATGCTGAAGGAACGGTGGGGTGAGGATGTAAGGAGTAAAGGATAAGTAGGGATAGAGTAAGAAGAAGAGTTGGATAAAGGCCTGGAGAACAATGTTGTTGGGAGGGTGAATTGCTGTTAATGGAGACGTGATGGCTAACCATAGTAATGTGTAATGGCAGGCTATGTGATAACAAGGCCTGGTGTATGGGATAGAGCACTAGCACATGAAGGATTTCAGGCTCTAAAATTATTGAACTTGGTATTGAGTCCGGAGTGCTGCACCCTTTCCAAATGGAAAACGAAATGTTGTTCTACCAACTGATGCTGGTCTTTGCTGGAACACTGCAGTAAGCGTGAAGCAGATGTTGGCCTACGAACAGCGTGGGGTGTTTAAGTGGCAGGGAACTGGAAGCTCGGGGTCTCTGTTTACATGCAGAACATCGATCATCAGCCGTGATTTCTGCCAACTCCGAGATGCCACCATCAGACATATTCTGCTCCCCTCGCTTGTCCACCTTCTGCAGGGGCTGTGCCTTCTCGGTCGCCCTGGCCCACTCCTCCTACCTTCTCAATAACCCCCTCCCCCACCCCAGCACCTTTCCCCTCCACATCTCAGCACCTCCTCTATCAAATCCCACTACGACACACCAGCATCTTGTTTCTCAACTTCGCCTCCCCAATCCAGCACATTCCCTCTCAACACCCCCCTCCCTTACACAGCACCCTTATTCTCAATATCACCCTCCCCACCACAGCACATTCCCTCTCAACATCCCCCTCCCTTCACAAGCACCTTCCCTCTCAACATTCCCCTCTCCCACCAAGTATCCTCCCTCTCCACAAACCCCTCACACAACCCAGCACCTTAGCCCTCAACATACCCCACCCCCTCCCCAGCAACCTCCCTCTCATCATCCCCCTACCCACTGCAGCACCGTTCCTCTCAACATCCCCTCCCCCTCCCTGCTCCTTCTCTCTCAAAATTCCCTCCCCACCGTAGCATTTTCCTTCTCAACATCCCCCTCCCCACACCTTCCCTCTCAACATCTCACTACCCACCCAAACACCTTCCCTCTCAACATCACCCTCTCTATCCCCGCGCCTTCCCTCTCAAAATCCCCATCCCCAACCCAGCACCTTTTCTCGAAATCCAACGCCCCCACCTCTGCACCTTCCCTCTCAGCATCACCCCCCAACCATATCACATTCCCTCTCAGCATTACCCGCCCCACCCCAACACCTTCTCTCTCAAGATTCCCCTGCCCACCCCGGTGCCTTCCCGCTCAAGAACCCACTCCCCACCCCAGCACCTTACCTCTCAACATCCCTGTGCCAATCCAGCACCATTCGTCTCAGAATCACCCTCCCCACCCCAGAATCTTTCCCTCAACATCCACCATCCCACCCAGCACCTTCCCTCAACATCACCCTCCCCTTCCCAGCACCTTCTCTCTCAACATCCCCTTCCCCTCCCCAACACCTTCTCTCTCAACATCTGCCTCCCCTCCCCAACACCTTCTCTCTCAACATCCGCCTCCCCACCACCGCGCCTTCCTTCTCAACAATCCACTCCCCACCCTAGCACCCTCCCTATCAAAAACCTCTCCCCACCCATGCTCTTTCCCTCTCAACATTCCCGTCCCCACCCCGGCACCTCATCTCTTAACATTCCCCTCCCCACTCCAGTACCATTCCCTCAAAATCTCCCTCCCCCCACACAAGCATCTTCCCTCTCAACATCGCCCTCCCCCAACCCAGCACCTTCACTCGAAAATTTCCCCTCCCCACCCCAGCACCTACCCTCTCAACATCTCCCTCCCCCACCCCAGCAACTTCCCAGACAACATCTCCCTCCCCCACTCGCACCTTCCCTCTCAACATCCCGCTCCCCACTCCAGCACCTTCCCCTTATCAACATAACCCTCCACCTCCCCAGCACCTTCACTCTCAACAATCCCCTCCCCCACCACAGCACCTACCCTCTCGACAACACCCTCCCCACCCGAACACCTCTCTCAACATACCCTTCCCAACCCAGCGCCTTCCCTCTCAACAACCCACTCCCCATCCCAGCACGTTCCCAATCAACATCTTCCTCCCCGACCCCTGCACCTTCCTTCTCAAAATTCCCCTCCCCACCCCAGCACCATTCCTCTCAACATCCCCTTCCCCACCCGAGCATCTTCCCTCTCAACATCCCCCTCCCCACCCCAGCCCCTTCACACTCAACATTTCCTTCCCCCACCCCTGCACCTTATCTCTCAACATTCCCGTCCCCACACCAGCACCTCCTCTTTCAACATTCCACTCCCCACCTCAGAACCTTCCCACTTAACAGCCACCTTTCCACCCCAGCATCTTCCCTATCAAATGCCCCCTCCCCATCCCTGAACCTTCCCTCTCAACATCCCCTACGCACCCCAGCACCTTCCCTCTCAACATCCCCCTACACACCCCAGCACCTTCCCTCTCAACATCCCCCTCCCCACCTCAGCACTTTCTCTCTGAACACACCTCTCCCCACCCCAGCACCTTTTCTCTCAACAACCCCTCCCCACCCAGCACCTTCCCAATCAACATCTCCCTACCCCACCCGTGCACCTTCCCTCTCAACATTCCCGTCACCACCCCAGCACCACCTCTCTCAACATTCCCCTCCCACACTAGCACATTCCCTCTCAACATCACCCCTCGCCACACCAGCACCTTCCCACTCAACATCCCCCCACCCCACTCCACCACCTTCCCTCTCAACGTCTCCCTCCCTCACGCCAGTACCTTCATTCTCAACGTCTCCCTCCCTCACTCCACCACCTTCCCTCTCAACCTCTCCCTCCCTCACCCCAGCATATTCCCGCTCAACATCCCCATCCCCACATCAGCACCTTCCCTATCAACATCCCCCTCCCCACCCATCACCTTCCCTCTCAACATCCCCCTACCCACACCAGCACCTTCCCTCTCAAGAACCCCACCCCCAGCACCTTCCCTCTCAACATTCTCCTCCTCAACCTAGCACCTTCTTTCTCAACATCCCTCTCCCCACCCCTGCACCTTTTCCATCAACACCTCCCTCCCCACCCCAACACCTTATCTGTCAACATCCCCCTCTCCCACCGCAGCACCTTCTCTCCAAAAATTCCCCTCCTCCACACAACATCTTCCCTCTCTCCAACCCCCTCCCCACCCCAAAATCTTACCCTTAACGTCCCCCTCCCAAACCCTGCACCTTCCGTCTCAACATTCCCCTCCCAACTCCGGCACCTTCTCTCCCAAAATCCCCGGCCCCCACACCAGCACCGTCTCTCCCAACATCCACCTCCCCCACCTCAGCACCTTCGATCTAACATGCCCCTCCCCACTTCAGCACCCCTCAATATCCCCAACACCCACCCCAGCACCTTCCCTCTCAACATCCCCCTTTCCTGCACCCCGCCTTCCCTCTCAAATCCCCCTCCCCACCCCACCACCTTTCCTCTCAACAACTCGCTCTCCACCCCAGTACCTTCCCTCTCTTCAACACTCTCCCCACCCCAGCACCTTCCCTCTCAACATTCCCCTTCCCACCCCAGCACCTTCCTCTCAACATCCGCTCCCCAGCCCACCGCCTTTTCCCTCAACAAATTCCTCCCCACCCCAGCACCTTACCATTAAAGTCCTCCTCCCCAACCCAGCACCTTCCCCCCACACCACTCTTCCCCACCCCAGCATCTTCCTTATCAACTACGCCTTCCCCCACCTCATAACCTTCTCTCTCAACTTCCCACTCCCCACCCCAGCCACTTCCCTCATCATCACTCGGGGTTGGATAGGACTAGCAGTTTCATGTTCCAGGGTATAGATGCTATGGCTAGGATAGAAAGGGAGCAACAGAGCTGGGGAAGTGGCGTTTTTAATTAGGGATAACCGTACAGATGGGCTTCCGGAGGATATTCCTAGGAGTACATCCAGGCAAGTTACTTGGGTTGAACGAGAAATAAGAAAGGGGTGATCACCCTACTGGGATTGTATTATAGACCACTAGTCAGTAGGGAATTGAGATGCAACTTTCTCAGTTATCTGTAAGAATAATATAGATGCAATGATAAGGAATTTTAACTTGACCAACATAGCCTTCGAGTGCTGTCGTGTTTACGGGTTGAATGGAAAGGTATTTTTTCAGTGTGTATGAGAAAACGTTTGATTGAGTTTGTCGGATGTTCCTTCTAAAGAAGAAACAAACTTTGGCCTGATTTCTTTATTTATTCACAGGGTGAGGGTGTCACTGGCTAGGCCAGCATTTATTGCTGCGTTTACCCAGAGGACAATTTAGATCAACCACCTTGCTATAGGTCTGGAGTCACATGTAGGCCAGACCAGGTAAGCATGGCAGATTCTTTCCCTAAAGGACATGCGTGAACCAAATGGGTTTAACCAAAAATTGACAATGGATTCATTGTGGTCACTTCATTCTTAATTCCAGATTTATTGTTGAATACAAGTTCCCCCGTCTGCCGTGGTGGGATTCAAATCCAGGTCCCCAGAATGTTATCTGGGTCTCTGGATTAACTGTCTACAAATAATATCACTTGGCATTCTCCACCTCTTCTGTTGGGAAATGAGGCAGGGTGAGTGACTTCGGTGTCAGTGGGGCAGCACGTAAGCACCAAAGATCCCACCGTATTGTGATTCAGTGGTTAGCACTGCTGCCTCAGCACCAGCGACCTGGGTGTCATCTCAGCCTCAGGTGACTGTCTGTGTGGAGTTTGCACATTCTCTCCGTGTCTGTAAGGGATTCCCCGGGTGTCCTAGTTAGCTCCCATAGTCCAAAGATGTGTAGGTTAGTTGGATTAACTATGTTAAATTTACCATATTATCGACATGCAGTAGATGAGGTGTTGGGATGTGCAGGAAAAATTCTGCCTGATGTGAAAAATATCCTTTTGGGGTCTCAAAGTGCAGTCAGAGGGAGTTGTAGCCGCACGTTTTACATCTCCCGTGGCAGCAAGGGAGGGTCAATGGTGTGGAGGGTATGTTAGTGGGAGGGTGTGAACCAAACAAGGGAGTCGCAGGGGGAATGGTCTCTGCGGAATGCAGATAGGGCTGGGGAGGGAAATATGTGGTGGTGTCTGACATTAGGTAGCAGAAATAACAGACGTTAATGCACTGTCTCTGGAGATTAGTGGGGTGGAAGATGAAGACTATGGGGTTATATTCTTATTGTGGTTCAAGGGAGGGGATAAAGGCGGAAGTGCGGGAAGTGGAGGGTGTGCGATGCAGGGCATTGTTGATAAGATAGGAGGGAAATTGCGATCCATGTAGTAGGAGGCCTTTTTGGGTTGGCCTGGAGTTGAATTGTTCCTCCTGGGAGCAGATATGGCAGAAGGGAGTAAAGGATCACGTTTTTAAAGTGGTATCCTCGAGGGAAATAGGGAGAGCAAAAAGGGGCGTGAAAGAACTTCAGGAAATTGTTTACGTCGAATTCAAAGAGATCAAACAAATATATCACAGATAAAATATTAACTAGACCAGCGAATAGGATCCTGTCTATATCACCACGGGGGTGGGAAAGATAGGTGAGTATTTCATGGCATTTTTTAAATGGAGATGGGTATGGAAGCGTGAGAGTTTGGAGAAATAAACAGTGATAACCTAAAAAGTGTCCATGTTACAGAGGATCTGGTACGAGATGTCTTAAGTCTCATCAAAGTGAATAAAGCCCTGGTACCTGATCAGGTGTATCCACGAAATTTCTGGAAAGCTATGGATGTGATTGTTGGGCTCCTCTAAGATATTTGCATCATTGATAGCAACAAGTGAGGTGCAATTATTTTTAAAAAGGTGGTAAAGAGAGGCCATGGAACAAGAGAAACGTGAGCCTGAAGTCAGTGGCAGGCAAGTTGTTGGAAGGGATTTTGAGGGACGGGATATACATGTATTTGGAAAGACAAGGAATGATTAGGGAGAGTCAATGTGGCTTTGTGCGTGCACCATCGTGTCTCACTAACTTGTTTGAGTTTGTTTTAAGTGACAAAGAAGATTGCTGAAGGCAGATTGTGGATGTTGTCTATATAGATATTGAACAAGTTTCCACAAAGCAGACTGATTAGCAAGGTAAGATAATATGGAATCTCTGGAGAAATAGCCATTTGGCACAAAATTGGCTTGCAGGTATGAGACAGAGGGGGATGATGGACGTTTGCTTTGTGGACTGGAGGTCTGTGAGCAGCAGTGTGCTGCAAGGATGGATATTGAGTCCTTATGTAAATGACTTGGATGTGTATATATGACGTATGGTCAGTAGGTTTACAGAAGACACCAACATTGGAGGTGTAGTGGACAGTGAAGAACGTCAGTTCAGAATACAACAGGATCTTAATCAGATGGGCCAATGGAGCGAGGAATGGCTGCTGTAGATAACTGTGAACTGTTGGATTTTGGAAAGGCAAATCAGGCCAGATCATGCGAAGTGATATACACAGACTCAGTGCGCAGGCAAAGGTCTGGCAATGGGAGTACACTTGTGTTATCCATCTTTGGAGGATCAAGTGTAAAAAGGGCTATTTTTAAATGGTGAAAACGTTGCATCATTCTGTTGTGCAGAGGGAGATCGGTATCATTGTGCAGGGATCACAAAACGTTGATTTGCAGATAATTAAGAAGGCGAATTGAATATTATCCTTCATTGCTTAAGGGATGCACTTCATAAACAGGAGGTTATGTTGTAGCTTGATATTGTGCTGGTGAGGCCACACCTGGTGTCCGTTCTACAGATTTGGGCCTAATTACTTGAGAAATAACATGCTGGCACCGTCTTGGGTGCAGCAGAGTTTCACTATGTTGATTTTAGATTTGAGAGCATTGAATAATGAGGAGAGATTAAGTAGACTGGGACTATACTCATTGGAATTTAGAAGAATGGCTTATGAAAACATAAAAGTATGAAGGGAATTGATAAGATAGAAGCAGGGAGGTTGTTTCCATTGTTGGGTGAAACTAGAACTAAGGGGAATAGCCGCTAAATGAGGGGGAGCAGATTTAGGACTGAGTTGAGAAGGAACATCTTCACCTGAATCTTGGAATTCCCTGCTGAGTGAAGTCGTTGAGTCTTCTTCGCTGAATGTTTTTAAGGCAAAAGTAGATTTTGGAACAGTAAATGAATTATGGGTAATGGTGAGAGGGCGAGTACGTGGCGCTGAGTCTATGAAAAGATCCACACTGATCTTATTAAATGGTGGAGTCAGATGGCGTACTCCTGCTCCTAGTCCTTGTGTTCTTATGGATTAATTATAATAATTCGTATTGTTTTTATTTAAAGTGCTAGTTGAGTTGAGTTTGGGGAGCAATTCCCAGTGTGTGGCTGAGTGTATTTTACCAAACTCCCCACATTAATTGGTGTTCTAGCCCACACAGTTAGAGATAAGTTGGCTTTCCACCCACATTTACAGCACACCATTCCCACACCACCTCCCAGCTCGCCAGACATCTAGGAAGTAAATAGCATCCCGGGAACAAGTGCCATCTTTGAAAGCCCACAGTACACCGAAACAAGCACAGTCCGTGTGGAGCTATCCTGCACACCTCCTGATATTGAGCCTATACGTAGCTGGCAGGGGGACATTACTGCCCTCCTCAAACCCATATTGTGGGCAGGGACATGGAGCTCCTCCTGGGTGAGGAGAGTCACAGGAAGGACTTCCACTTTCCTCAGGACCAGGAGTGGTGGCTATGACACCAGATCATGCCTGCCTGCTCTAAGGTTGCCCCCTCCAGGTTAGAGCAGACTTAGCCATCGGGCCGAATGGACCGCATTGACGGGAGATCAATGTCTTTCTCCACTTCGTCAGCGCAAGGGGAGACCCAGGGAGAATCTCATCATTCCATTGAGAATGACAAACAAGAGGCAGCGAGATTGTATTAACTTCAAGAAAGGCCTCAGGGAACATCTCACTGAATGTATCATTTATCACACCACAGCCCACGGTGCTCAGATTGCTCAGGAACAGTTTGGGTAGAGATTACAAACAGCAAGGTGAAACATATCAAAGGCAAAACTGCAGGGCAAATTTTGCACACGATATAAACAGGGAATTAGTTATGCAATAAATTTCTGGCAGAACTCAGCGAGTCTTGTAGCATCCGTAAGGAGAAAGCAGAGTTATCACGTAAATTCTGGGGACTCGTCATCAGAACAGTTTTTGTTTCAGGTCTCCAGCATCCGCAGCTCTTAGTTTTATTTTAGCTTGGCAAGTATTGTGCATACTGCAATACTAATGGATGAATTGATCTGGGAAAGAGGGGAAGAGGTGAGGGCTGAAGTGCAGGAGATGGGTCAGTTACAGCGGAACGCCCTGACCATCAGAGTTTGGAAGGGGGTGAATCCTCGGCTGAAGGTAAAGTAGGGCATATTGGAGGTCGCCACTGGAATTCAGCAACATCTGAACAGATGTGAAGGTTCCAGAGAAAGTGAGAGAATGCAGTAGCTCTGAGCAGATCACTGAGAGGGCATGGTGGCTCAGTGGTCAGCCCTGCTGGCTCATAGCACCAAAGACTCGGGTTCAATCCCACCCTTTGGTGACGGTGTGTGATTTGTAGATTGTCCCTGTGTCAGCGTGGGTTTCCTCCTACAGATTGGCTTTCCTCTCACAGCCCAATAATGCGCAGTTTCTGTGCAGTAGCCTTGCTAAATTGCTCTGCAGTATCCAGGGATGTGTAGGTTAAGTGAGTTAGCTGTGGGAAATGTAGAGTAACCGGGGTAATGTATGGGTGTGCCTGGTGGTATACTATTTGGAGGGTCAGTTTGGACATGATGGACTGAGGAGCCTGTTTCCACACTGTATGACTTCAATAATTTCAATTAACATATATGTTTGGGCGGCACGGTGGCACAGTGGTTAGCACTGCTGCCTCACAGCGCCAGAGACCCGGGTTCAATTCCTGACTCAGGCGACTGACTGTGTGAAGTTTGCACGTTCTCCCCGTGTCTGCGTGGGTTTCCTCCGGGTGCTCCGGTTTTCTCCCACTGTCCAAAGATGTGCAGGTCAGGTGAATTGGCCATGCTAAATTGCCCGTAGTGTTAGATAAGGGGTAAATGTAGGGGTATGGGTGGTTTGCGCTTCGGCGGGCGGTGTGGACTTGTTGGGCCGAAGGGGCTGTTTCCACACTGTAAGAAATCTAATCTAATCTAATCTAATGTTTGTCAACCCTTCCCAGGTTCCTACCTATAAATGCTGCCTTGATTTGACTTACTGAATGCTGCACCTTCTGTTTGTCTAAAAGAAACTCCGTCTGCCACACCTCAGGCCGTTCGCCCATCTGATCAGGATCCAGTTGTACTCTGACTTAACCACCTTCATTGACCACCACACCTCTCAGAGTGGAACATTCTCATGTGGAGAAATATATGTGCCCCTCGACAATGAGGGAATGATTTGCCTTTATCAGTATTTTGGTGTTTGTCTTCAAACTCACTTAGCATTCCTATTAAACTCACCTACAAATCATTTCTGTGAATGGCAAAGTCCATTGGATCCTTGTGCACACTGCGGGGCACAGGCCTCCAGTCCAAAAAACAATCTTCCACCACCATCTCTGTCTCCTACCTCAGAGCCAATTGCCCTCAGCTCTCCCTGGATTCTGTGATGTCACTTTGCTAACCAGTTTGTCGAATGCCTTACTGAAGTCCATGTAGCCAACCTCCACTGCTGTCTCTTCATCAGTCTTCGTTATCACATCTTCAAAAGACTTGTTCATGTTAAAGAGACACGATTTCCCATGCATAAAGCCATGTCGAATATCTCCAATCAGTCCTTGCTCTTCCACCTACAATGACCAGTTCGCAGGGATTTATCTACCTTTACGCATTTTAAGAATTCCAGCACTTCCACTTTTGTAATATGGACACGTTTCAAGATGTCACTGTTTATTCCCCAAATTCTCTAACTTCCATATTCTTCCTCAGGGTAAATACCGAATTATTCATTTAGAAACTCACCCATCTCCTATGGTTCCACAAATAGGTGGCTTTGCTGACCTTTAAACAGACCTGCTCTCTCCCGAGTTACTCATTTGACCTTCACGTATTTGCGGAATCTATTTACTGAAGATATTTCATGTCCCCATGTTGCCCTTTTGATTTTCATCTTGTGTATAATCTTTCTGCCATTGTACTCCTCGAAGGATTTACTCGATCCCTGCTGTCTACACCTATCGTATGTTTCCTTCTCTTCCTTGACCATCGCCTCAATTTCGCTAGCCATCTAGCATTCTCTACACCTACCAGTCTTACCCTGCTCATGAATAGGAACATACTGTCGCTAGGCTCTCTAATTTCACTTGTGAATGTCTCCCACTTTCTTGCCATGAGCCGTGGAATCCTATTTCACTCTAACAGGCCTGAAAGGCTGAATGGTATCTTTCTATCTCTCTAACAGGCACAGTGGGGGCAGAATTGCTTCGTCCCGTTCCTGAGCAGCAGTCTCGATGGTCTGAATGATGTCTCATATTCATGAAAAAAAAACGAAGGTGCACGTTAAACCACTTGCAGCACTACACAAAGTCAATGGGCAATAAATATTGTACCCTAGGTTAAGGTCTCTGGGAACCTGCCCACCCATCATCTTATGCAGCTGGTATGTTATTTTATTCCTATCTCCTTTTATAAACAACATGGAACATATATAACCCTACAGTGTCGTGGCAATACGTACATATACAAGGAGGAAAGATTAAAAAGACTCGAAGATTGATGGTCTATCCCTCAGAAACTCTCTTCGGTTCCGCCAGACTGAGTAAATATTCCCTTTTATTGTGATAGGAAAAGTGGTGTAAGGAAACGGTTAACTGAGCCTGTTTATTCAGTGACTGTGATTAATGTCAGTCTCCATGGATTGTAATTATCCCAGTGGAGGGTTTCCAGCTTGTAATGATAAATGGGCTCCGTTCAATGTGTTATCCCATAGTATGAGTGGAAGCATCATCGACAGCACTAACAGGGATCAGCAGCTCCAGAATGGGGGAAGAAAGATCAGGATCTGGGAGAATTAGACAAAATGTTCCAACAGTGGATTAGAATCTGAGAACAATGGACTGGAAAGTTCAAATATGGACAGGGGTTTATCCTGGCATGTTTGGTATCTTTCTACATATTATGGTCGATTGCCATTACCACATAAGATCATGCGGGTACTTTACATTATTCGATATTTTTATTATCCAATCCTGGCTATCATTGGTGCTCCTGGTAAGTCTCATGTTCAATCATTAAATCTATAAATCGGGTTTGAATGTAACACTGTTCTTTTCATGACTCTACTCCACTTATTGCTGTTATTATTCTTGCTGATACTCTCAAAACAGATATTCTAACTGCATCATGGAGCTTGTTTCTTCACTCACTCCCTCTTTGCTTCTCGCAGTGTCCCTCATAGACTTCCGTGTTGACTTACTTAATTTCAGCTGTGAACCTTGATTCATGATACTACTACCGTTTTTACATAAGTTTTCAGAGCAGGGCGGTGGCCATCTTCTGTTCTAGTTAGAACTCAATTTCCTTCCTCCGACTCCATCTCATCCCTGAAAAATATCGAAGTGTGAAGCAGACAAGTGTCAACTATAATGTTTCTTTTGGCCATGACCTGATCTCTGACACCAGACCCTGACCATTCCTATTTTCAACTACTAACACCTTCAGAATGAACTTCATTGGTTCATCCCATCTGCCCTTAGAAGGTTGAGCAATGAAATACAGTCTTAATGAAGCCAATGATCTGCTGCTGACTCTCCCAGCTTTCAACCTTCAGAAGCAAATCGGAGTCAATACTCCATAGCTTGTATATGAACTCACACCAAAATCCCATACAACCTGTCATTCATGTGCAATTTGATCTATATTGTTATCGGGTCCTGCAATGCAGTTACTTTAATATTCTCAAGCATTTCCACATATCTGTCCATGAACGTTCCTCCGTCTGTGACTACCCATGATTCCAATGTCAACCAGTTGTTCATATTGAAACTGAGTTTTTCCATGTGTATTCTCTCTCAGACAATGATTTTCACATCCACCACCACCGCAGACCCTAACACGCATGCGTACATAAAAC
The DNA here is from genome assembly GCF_037043375.1 of Chiloscyllium plagiosum. Lineage (NCBI taxonomy): Eukaryota > Metazoa > Chordata > Chondrichthyes > Orectolobiformes > Hemiscylliidae > Chiloscyllium > Chiloscyllium plagiosum. The sequence continues at coordinate 25,088,100 of NW_028270189.1, read as the reverse complement.
CCTTTGCCCTTGAGCTGCAGCATGGAGATGCAGGGACATTAATTTGTGGCAGTCCCACTTACTGTCACTTGCAGTATGGGCTGCAAATCTTCCCATGTTTGGCAGACGTCCAGTGCAAGTGGAGCAGCAATATACTGACAAAGGTTTGCAATACTTCCCATGCTAGGCAGATAGTCCAGCCTACTGAGCAATACATTGGCATAGTCTGCACAGTTCTCCATGCTGGGCTGTTACCTTGTCCCAGTTTATGATGTCTGGGCTGATTCTGTGCGGGAGGTTCAGCATTCGATGTCACAGACATTTTCGACTCATCCAGCAATGATTTATTCATGTTCTCATTCTTGTGATTGAACGCACCAAGGACTAACTCATCCACTTGGACACACTCCTCTGTCCTGTCTTTCCCTCCATGTTTCCACATCATGCTCTCAGTTTATGAATTGCCTGTTTCTATCTTTCATGTGAATCTCCCTCTGTATCTTGCCCTGGCCTTTGTTTTTGCCTGGCTAGTGTATAGAGTGCTGGCATTGTGAAATGCAGAAACGATTAAATGCTGTGTGGCAGGCTGTTATTTACTTCCTGGTGTGTCCCATGTGGTGCTTCATGTTTGACCAGAGGTTTCCAGCAGCTTTGAGACACTTCTTTGAAACTTGGTCTGCGCCTGTCCACTGAACGCCTGTGTTTGTCCCTTTCAGCGAAAGGTGCGGTCATTAATTCGAGGAAGCCCCTCGAATATCATTGTGAAGGGCCAGGTCTCTAACTTGTAGCTGAGGGGCTTCTGACTGACTCCTCTTATTGAAAAGTTCGTGAAGTTGCTGGGGATGGTTTGCTGGAGGTTGTGCTGTGAGCTGCCCCAGACATTCAGGGAGACCTGAGGATTTGGTGACCCAACTCTGGGTGGAGCATGCGGACTGTAGTTACAACATCTGGGTTTGTAAGATAAACAACGAATGGAGCACAGGCTGCAGGGAGGGGAAACTCTGAAACCACGGATTGGTGTGTCTGGGGAGGGGGATCAGTCATATCTGTGAATTAGCCTGCACAACCATACAGTCTCACTCTCCCTTTTACACACACTGATGCACACTCTCCCTATCTGCTCCACACACACACACTCAAACTCCCCCTCTCTCATATGTGCACTCTGTGTGTCACACGCACGCACACGCACACATCCTCTCTCTCCCTCCCACACTCACGCACACACTTTACCTCACATACACACTATCTATTTCTCTCTCCCCTTGACACAGGCACCCGCCCTCTCTCACATGCACACACACATATGTAAATCTGTGGAGTGAATTTGTATATGCACATTTGTGCATATACAAATTCTACAAACATTCTATTTCGTTCAACAAACATGCAATTTGTAGACAGTCAGTCAATGTCTATTTTATAACTTACTATGTTGGAAATGAACCCTGTATGACTCCAGGTGAAGACACAGACAGACTCCAAACAATGCCTCACCCCTAAAATACATTTCTGACCACAGGGCTCACTTCCTTTACATTGATGATACCTGAAGGTCTCTCGAAGCAGTGACTTGAAAGAAATTCTGTGATTTGCATATTAATCAATCAAAACCTACACCTCCATTCTAACTGATTAAAGATTTAGGAGCCATCTTGCATGTGTTCAATTCATGTGCATGAGCTGTACAACCTTTTGATCTTTTCCTTCTAAATGCTGTCGAAGATCTTCCTCTCAGACTAACACCTGATGAAGGTGCAGCGCTCCGGCGTCTTGTGTTTTCCAATAAACCTTTTGGACTATAACAGGGTGTCGTGTGATTTTTGACCTTGTCCAACCCAGTCCAGAATCAACATCTCCATTTCATGGCTTTTATTTGTTAGCCAATGCTCTCTCCTAGCAATTTTCTTTCCTAACTCCACGTGAACTTGTCTCGCATATTAAACTTTTTGTGATACATTACGCAATGCTGTCTGGAAGTCCAGTTATAATACATATATAGGATCCCCTTTATCCACCTGGTTTGTCACTTTTGTAAAGAATATGTTAGTCAAATCACTCAAACATGATTTATCCCTCATAAAACCATATTAACTGTAATGGATTGTGGCTGGACTTTGAAATCCTCCCGTTACTAATTCCTTCATAACAGATTCTAAAAATTTGTCTTCAATACCAGCAGTTTGATCAATACTTTCCATTCTCTAGTGTGGTTGGTTATTCTAATTTCTTTCTTTTCTGTAAACTGTACATTCCCTTTCAACTCCTGTTTAACAGGAACAAGGCAGTAAAAGATCTGCTTCATTTGCGTTGGAAGAGGCATGAGTGGCTGATTGGACACATTCTGTTCCTGCTTTACACACATGATGGGCTGAATGCCCTCCTGGTGTTCCAACATTACAGTCTTGATGGGCTGAATGTCCTCCTGCTGTTCCTACATTATAGTCTCGATGGGCTAAATGTCCTCCTGGTGTTCCTACATTATAGTCTCGTTGAGCTGAATGTCCTCCTGGTGTTCCAACATTATAGTCTCGATTGGCTGATTATCCACCTGGTTCCTACATTATGGTCTCGATGGGCTGAATGCCCTCCTGGTGTTCCAACATTATAGTCTCGATGGGCTGATTATCCACCTGGTGCTCCAACATGATGGTTTCTATGGCGTGCATGTCCAACTCCTGTTCCTGAACAAGCCGCTCAAGATCTCAATGTCCTCCTCCTGTTGTTCAATGAAGGTTTGGGAAGTTATGGAATCACCCTGCTGTTATGTCGCATTTCGAGGGCTGAATTGTGCAGGCAGTGCCCGCACTGGGTAATTGAGTTGTTAGTAGTGCAGCCTCACAGCACCAACGATCCAGGTTCAATTCCAGCCTCAGTTGATTGCCCATGTGCAGTTTGCGCATTGTCCAAATGTCAGCGTGGGTTTTCTCTAGGGTACTTACGTTTCCTCCCACAGTCCCAAGATGTGCAGGTGAGATGCAGTGGCCATGCTAAATTACCCATCACGTCCTGCGATGTGCAGGCTATGCTCATCAGTCATACAGGTTACAGCGATTGGGTGGGTTGGGGGGGAGGGGGAAGGTGGTGGTGTGGTTGGATGGGATGATCTTCGAAGGATCAGTGTGGAGTCGATGGGTCAAATGACCTGTTTCCACACTGTAGCGATTCTATGATTACCACCTTAATTGCAGAAATCAGTTGAGCGAATAATCTCTGAGTTAATCCCAATATCCTTTCCTCAGTGAGGAGATTAAATCTGTGCTCACTACACCAGATGTGATCCCATTAAAATCGTGTACAGCAGCAGCAACACTTTACCAACCTGCTGTAAGTTTCCCATCCAGTTAGAGCAGTCTCAGCTCTCCGGGGGAACACACAGCAATGCTGAAAAATCATTGTCCTTCTCTACTCTGCAGCATAACCGTGGCCGGCACGGTGGGACAGTGGTTAGCACTGCTGACACAGCGCCTGAGACCCGGGTTCAATTCCCGCCTCAGGCGACTGTCTGTGTGGAGTTTGCACGTTCTCCTCGTGCCTGCGTGGGTTTCAGTCCAAAGATGTGCAGGGAAGGTGAATTGGCCATGCTAAATTGCCCGTAGTGTTAGGTAAGGGGTAAATGTAATGGCATGGGTGGCTTGCGCTTCCGAGGGTTGGTGTGGACTTGTTGGGCCGAAGGGCCTGTTTCCACACTGTAATGTAATCTAATAGGTAACGGGAGATCTGTTGATAATGTCACAATGACACTTGAGAAGAACTGGTAAGGTGTGGTGAGATAATATCAATGTTGAGACATGCCTCGCCAAACATCTCGCCTGAGTCTACCGTTAATCTCCCCAGAGCCCACAATACTCAGATTCCGTAGAATCTGGTAAAGTGGTGGTTAGAGACAGCAAGGAGAAGAAAACATTGAAAGGAGCTATATTTCAAAGTGAAAGCTGTATGTTATTACTGCATTAATAAAGGACAGCCTCAAATTATATCTGAACAGTATTAACCCAAGTGCATATTAATGAGATGGATTATTTGAATGGATTCGGTTGAGCACCCAGCTAGAAATCAGCTGATTTTGGAATTGATGTTGTATGACCAGGAGAGCTAATTGAAAACGTTGGTGTTTAGGAGCTTTATGGAATTGTGATCCAAAAAAATATATAATTTTACACGACATCTGAATACAAAGCAGTTTTTTTTTCTTAAATTACGTATGTATTTCTGAGTCATGTAAGACATGAACGTTTGGGGATAAGTTGGCTTCAGTGAATTTGAAAATTACATGAAAATGACTTAATGAAAGACAGGCGATGTCTGTTACTTATAGAAACACTGTAAAGCGTACAATATGCATATGTCCCTCCAAGGTGTAAATAGCAAAAGGGAATGGAGACTCAACCAAGGGGGCAATCTGTGTGTGAAGTTGGAGAACATTGGTAGATTGTGACATGAGAGATTCACATCAGATTTACTTGGAAGAAGAAGGAGGCAGGTAATAATTTCAAGAAGACTGGACATGGAAGCTGTTGAGCTGGTTGATATAAGATTCGAGCAGGGATTGATGGTTTTGGCAGGTATAAAATTCGAGACGTCCCCAGGCCTGGATGAGTTGTATCACAGGCTGCAGTGGGAGACAAGGGATGAAACGCTCTGACTCAAATGTTTCAGTAGATTCTGGTCAAAAGAGAAGGACCATTCGACTGGTGGGGAGGGGGGTGGGCGGGGCGGGAGGGGGCAACCTTTACAGGAAGTCTGGTGGAGATAGACAAGGCAATACTAGAGCATTGAGTATTAGATCAGTGTCACGGAAACTATTTTTTAAAATACGGAAGGAGAGAATTGATCTTAATTTAGAAAGGCATTGTTTGATCAGGGATAGTCAGCATGCAGTCTTCAGAGGGAAGTCATGCTGAAGATGTTTTATTGATTTATTTCGAAGAGGACATTTATATGGTTTCGCAGTCAGGCCTTTGACAATGCCCCACGGGGGAAACTGATAAAGAAAGTACCATCTCATGATATCAAGGGTAACTTGGTAATTGACATTCATATTGTCTTCGTGGCAGGAGACAGAGTGTGGTGGGAGAAGTCTGTTTGTGTGTCTGCAGACCAGTGTTCCCTGGTGCACTACAGGGATCAGTGCTGTGTTCCTTATTACTTGCGGTATTTATAAATGATATAGGCATGAGTACGGAGTGCGGTGGTGGGAGAGTGAAAACATAAGTATGTGTTTGAAATAAGATTGGCTGGGTGGGTTGCAGTGAGGAGGATTGGTTTATGTTAGAGGAAGGTGTGGATGGAATGGTCAGATGGGCAGATCAATATGAGGTGATGCACTTTGGAAGAAGGAACCAGACAGGGGATGACTCAATGAATGGCAGCACACTTGGAAGCTCAGAGGGTGCTTCTCCACACATCCCTGAATGGGACTGGACAGGATAATAGGTTAGGTAAATATATTAGTTAAGAAATCACAAGCGACTGTCGGCATAGCCATTATTCATAGGGACACAGATTGTAAAAGCTATACAGGGGACTTTGGTTAGGCTAAGATGGAATACTATGTGCAGTCCTGAGAGCCACATTACAGGAAGGATGTGATTGCATTGTGGGTGGTGCAAAGGAGATTCACCAGGATCTTCCCTGCGATGGAGAATATCAGCTATGGAGAGAGGCTGAATAAATTTGGCTTGCTTAGTTTTCTACAGAAAAGGTTGAGGGGAATATGATTCAGTAGGATAAGATTCCGTGCGGCATGGACAAGGTGGATCGACATCAGCTGTTCGTTTTAGTCAGAGGGTCAATAACAGGGGAACAAACTTTTAAAGTGAAGTGTTTCAGGTTCAGGGAGGATTTAAAAAATGTTTTTCTCCCAGAGGGTGTTGGGGTCAGGAATAAACTTCCTGAGAGGGAAATTCTGATGGTAACCTCACAACCATTAAAATGTAATTGAGCCAGCTCTTGAAGTATCATAACAGTTACGCTACGGATTTCATGTAAGAAAGTAGGGCGAATGTAGTTGGTGCTCCTCTTCTGACAGTACGGAGTCTATGCTTCTGTGATTGTTTGATTGTGATCATAGAAAGCAGTTAGGAAGATAAATAGCGTGTTGACCTTCATTTCAGTGGGATTTGAGTAAAGGAGAAAGCATGTCTTACTGCAGCTGTACAGGGCGTTGATGAGACCCCATCTTGAACATTGTGCAGTATTGTGTGTAGTTTTGGTCTCCTTATCAAATAAAGGACAAACCTGACATCGAGGGAGAGCAATGAAGGACGACCAGATGATCTCTGGAATGACAGACTTGCTGTGGAACCAGAGTTTGGGGTGACGGGGCCTGTATTTCATGAGGTTTAGGAAAATGATCTTAGTGAAATATATAAAACTCCGATAGGGCGAGACAGTATGGAAGCAGGTATGTCTAAATCAAGGGGCCACAGTATTAGGTACAGACAGGCCACTGCGCATTAAGATGAGAATAAATCTCTGTACTCAAAGACTCAGAATTCTTGACAACACGAGACTGTGGAAGAGAAAGCACTGAATATAAATAAGGATTTCAAGACACAAAAGGAATGAGAACAGCGCAGGAATATGGTGTGGAATTGGAGGATCAGCGATTAAGCCAAGTAGTTCTCTGTTAACAGGGAGACTGTGTTCTTGTGGAACACCGTCTTATAGAAAATGGTGCAATATAAATAATGGACCCTGTGGGAAATAGAGGGTAAGGGCAAACCCCCAATAATATCAGTAAAAGTGAATTTAAAAAAAAGCCTGTCACAAATGAGAGCACAGTCCATTTAAATCTTCAACTCTTATATTTTAATCACATAGTGCTGTAAATGTAGCACTTTAACACTACAGTTACTGACTACAGCACTCTAACTTTCACCAAGCTCTTCACAAGAAAGCACGCGACATGACTGACAGGTGATGCCGACACGGAATTCCAGTTCTCCCCAAGATTCTCCCCTGGTTTGAAATAAAGTTCCTTCTAAGTATAGACTACAATTCCCAGTTTGAGGCTCAGTTTCAAGGCTTGCAGAGTGGATTACATTCCTGTTTTAGCTGAACACACTCAGGGTGCATTTTGCAGACAGAGGATCCTGAGGCTGGGATTTTCTGTTCAGCGGATGCCCAGCCAGGAATCACATCACAGTGAACAGGAGCTCGCTATATAAAGAAAGGGGCGCCATTCACGAATTGTGTTGCAGCAAAATCATGCTTAATAAACACGCATTATTGGAAAACTACCTGTATATTGAATGGAGGAGCAAAATTGATGGACCAAAGCGATTACTGCAGTTCCTATTTTATATGTTCGGATGTTTGAACATACCAACGAATATGAACACACTGTGGGGAAAACTGCATTGGGGAGATTTTCTCCATGAGCGAGAATGGGGAATGCTCAATGGATTGTGTGACCTCCTTTCCTGCTGTTTCTGTGCAGTCTGTGGGACAGCTCTGTAAATGTTGTCACAAGCTCTCAGATGTTAGGAAGAAGGCCTCTGCAGGATCAACAGGACTGTGTTTCCATTCCCTTTTCCAATACCGAGTCTAGTGCCGACTGTTCTGTCCGGGTTATCCTTTAATATCTCGGAGCAGTTTGTTACAATTGAGTGTCTTGCTCGGCCGTTTTAGAGACTATTGAAGAGTTTGTCACATGTCTGTGTGTCTGGAGTCACTTTTAGGCCATACCAGGAAAGCACACATGACTCACTTCCTGAAAGTATATTGGGGAAGGAATTTGGTGTTTACAATCGGTACTGGTTTCAAGATCACTGTTACTCACACCAGATGTTAGATCTCGATATTTTATTAATTGTTTTTAACTTCCACCAGTTGACATAGCATTAGCCTGATCTGCGTTAATAATCCAGTGACATTTTCACAACAGCACCATCTCCACATGGGGATCTATCAGATACCACACTGGCCTGATTATTTCGGCGCTACTTGACAGCTCTGTCAAAAAGAATTCCCACCAATTTGATTATCGTGATGGTACTCAGGGGGTGGTAATTGGAAAGATTGTAATTATTCTTCTCTTAGGGGACTGGACATAGCTGAGCAATTTTCCACATTGCTGGAAAGATGCCAGAGTTGGAGCTGGAATGCAACAGCTTCCCTAGGGACTCATCTTGTTGTGCAGCACAAGTCTTCAGTTCTATTACAGGAATGGTGTCAGGGCCCGTTGCCTTTGTCGTATCTACTGTGTTCAGCTGTTTCTTCATGTCACGTGCAGCGAATAGCATCGGTTGAAGACTGGCATTTTGTGATTCTGTGGGAGTCATGGTGAGGGTGAGGTGGATCACCCACTCAACACGTCTGGCTGAGTATAGTACAGATACTGCATCCTTGTCTTTTGCACTGATGTACAGGGCAGTTCTGTTCTGTAGTATGGGGATATTTGTGGAGTTGTCTCCTCCAGTGAGTTGTTTAATAGCCCATCAACACTTATGTCTGGATGATGCAGGTCGGGAGAGCTTAGATCCGATCTGCTTGTCAGGGGATCATTGCATCCTCTACATTAGATGTTAGTTCTGCTATTTAGAATGTAACCAGCCAAGTGCGGTAGTTTCAATGGGTTGTCATCAGGTTTATGTACACATGGTTCTGACTCTGACATGTTCACCCACACTCGTCACTGAACCATAGATCGGCTTGATGGTTAAGGTAGATTGAGGGATTATCCCAGTGAAAAAGTTACAGATTATGTTTGATTACAATTCTGCTGCTGCTGACGTCTAGAGCACCACATGAATGCCCAGTTTGAGCTGTAATATCTGTAATTCAATTATACTGACTGTCCTCCAGTTCACACCAATTCTCATTCACTAATCTGCCTTGTACTCAGTGACCTATCCTGTTTTCTGATTTAGTAAGGCTTCCATTTTCATATTATCATTCTTTAGGGTCTCTCGCTAGTGTCGCACCTCCAATTTGTTACATTACTCAAACAATTTAACATATTCATCTGAATATTTTCCATTCCCATAATACCATCATCTGTGTTTGATGTGAATGTGTTTCCCTCTGGTTTTGTCCCTGACCATGAGGAAGAGTGCTGTTGTGTCAGTGATGCCAGCCTTATATAGTTTCAGAGCCAATGGATTTGTGCACGTGGTGTGATAGTTTAATTCCGGGTGCATGGTGCTCCATGTTGGACAGAGCTTTTAAGAATCTTTGACACACGTCTGTGGAACCTAATCAAAAGCATAAATTGCTGAAGAAACTTAGCAGGTGTGGCAGCATTTTCTGGAATGAAAGTAGAGTTGATTTTTCATGAACAGTGACCCTTCTACAAAGCTCCCGCAGTTTCTGCAACAATATTTGTACCTTTGTTTCCAGTGCCCATAGTTATTTGTTTAATTGAAAATTTGTGCTGTGTCTATTCAATTCTGGAGAAAGTCAACAGGTGTGGCCACATCGATAGAGCCAGCGCAACAGAATTAGCATTTCAGGTCCAGTGTGACACTTCTTCAGAACTGAAAAGAATTTTAAAATTGTTTTTTTAAAACCTTGACAGAGGTGGGGTGTGTGTGACTGGTGAAAAGAGGATGTGGTGAAGATAAATGGGCTTTTAAAAGTGGTGAACGAGAGGATGATGTGAAACGGCTTTAAATTAAGATGTGATGGATAAAAGCGAATTTCTCTATTAGGTTCAAGATAAGGAAGACACAACCAGCAAGGTCATGGGAAGACCAGGAGGGAGAACGCATGAAAAATGGCGAACAGCCATAATGGGTTCAGGCTGTGAAGTTATAAAATTGTATATTAACTCCTATAGGCTGTAACGTACAAAAGTGTAAAGTGGGGTGTTAGTCAAACTTGGGTTGTGCTTCATTTGAACATTGCAGTAGCCCAGGACTGAAATGTTAGTATGAGATCAAGGAAGGTTCTTGAAATGAAAAACAACGAGAGAGTTAGAGTTATTCCTACAGACAGGGCGGAAGTGTTCCTCAGTGCAGTCTGTGTTCGGTTCCCCATAGTGCAAAGGAGACTGCATTGTGAGCAGCAATGACAGGAGACTGATTGAAAGAGTAAAAGTGAAATGCTGCTTCACCTGGGAGGTGTGATTTCGGCCTTGGACAGTGAGGAGCGAAGAGATGAATTGGCAAGTTTTCAGCTTTTCATTTGCATGGGAAGGTGCTATGGGGGAGTGGGGAAATATTTGGGGTGATGGATGGTTCCCGTGTAAAATGCTGACAGTGGAGGCGAGGGGAAGATGTGTTTGATGGTGCTGTCCTGTTGGAGGTGGTGAAACTGGCGGAAGTTGATCACGTGAATGTGGATTATATTGCGGTGGGAAGAGAGGACACGGTGAGGTCTATCATTGCTCTGGGAAGAAGGGACTGGGAGAAGCACGGGAGATGGAACAGTGACAGCTGAAGGCCCGGTCCACTGGAGTTAGGGGATTTCTGATTTGAGGGAAAAGGCGGTCATGTCAGCGGCAGATCATTGGAATGAGGTATCATCAACCAGAAACAACAGAGATGGAGAAACTGGGAGAATGGAGTCAGCCTCCGCTGATCATGTGATAATCCAAATGCAGAAGTTCCTCCTGAATAATTGTAAAGAACCAGACATTTAAATTGAAGATTTCTGTCTCACATCTGGTCTGAAGCGGGATTTGGAAATTGACCCAGAGGAATGTCAGTGGGTGTTCAAAAAGAGGGACTCGATAAGCTGATGAACTAAAAGCTGTGAAGGATACTATTCAATCATAAATTGATGAGCATTAGTGTAGGGCCTGATTTCGGAAGTTTATTTCAGATACCATAAACAGATGCTAGGCATGAATTTCAGCTGTGCTTCCAGAATTACCCCCAGAAACGCCGGCCATTGCTGCTCTATCCTCTTCCCTTCTCATCACTTCTTCCTGATTCCAGGTTCCCGCTCTCCAATTAGAGAACACATTCTCGCACATTATATGAAAAGGGGAGAAAATACATGATGTAGTAAATTGGCAATAAACATAAAAGCAAGCATCCCGAGCTTTTCCGTGTTTATGAAACAAAATGTTCAAGATGAGTGTGTGACCTTTGGGAGAAAGAAAGTGAGGAATGTATATTGAGGACATTTGGAGGGTGTGGATTGGGAACTGGCAACTGGGAACAGGCAGGTAATTTACACCAGTATTTTACATCATTCCTCACAAGGATAAGTGCTGTAAATATTGCAATGATATAAAGAAAATGATAATAGGAGGGAAGTTATTGAACTGTCTCTAACAAAAAGAAGAAGGTTTTTAACAAACAGATAAGGCTAAGGGTAGCCAGGTCAGCAGTAATTCACAGCTGATTTTAAAGGCAGCACTGACAGAGTGACTGGTGGCACCGTGCGAAATATTCCACGACTGTCTGGATTACAGGGGTGTTCCAGTGAAACTGGAGACCCTACAATGTGACGCCTGTCTTCAAGGAAGGAATGAGACAGAAAGCTGGAACCATTTAGCCTAACCATTATTGCTGGGAATCTGCGAATCTGTTCGTACAGGAAAAATTGCAGAGCATTTAGAAAAGCTTCACACAGAGTCAGCATGGTTCTGTGAAAGGGAAACTATATTTTGTCTGTAAAATCATGCAAAGTTTTTCTGGAGATCCCTGAGAATGTAACAACCGGACGTGATGAAAGGGGGACTCGTAGACATGAAGCTTTCCAGAGATTTTCCACGAGGTATCACAAAATGAAGGTTCGTACACAAGACAGAATCTCATGGTATAGTGGATACTATATTAGCATAGGATGAAGGTTGGTTAACACATAGAAGTCGTTGAGTCAGGATTAATCGATCTTTATGTCAAAGATGTGTCCACTGGATTGCCACAATTATCGGTCCAATGGCTTCAGTTATTGACAGTCTATCCTAATAGCCTGGTGGAGAGAGCTTAGTGCAATATACATCCGAGTTTGGGGATGACACTGAGAACCAAAAGGCAGGCTGTTATTTAATGAAGAGGACTCCCAAATTAAAGAGTAGTACAAAGGGATTGCAGTGTTCCTGTGTATGAACCATAAAGTCAGCATGCTGATGCAGCAAGGAACTAGTTTTGTTCATTAGGTAGTTTCCTGGGATGAAAGGGTTCAATTATTGAGTACATCAAAAATGGTGAGGCGTTTATTCATTGTAGTTTAAATGAATGAGGGTGATATTACTGAAACGTACAAGATACAGAGGGCGCTTAACAAGGTAGATGTTGAGAATATGGTTTCACACCTGGACAGAGTCTAGAACTCGGGGACATAGATACAGAACAATGGATGTTGATTTCAAACTGGGATGTAATTAACTGCCTTCTCTCAGAAGGTAGTGATCATCCAGAATTTGCTAACGCAGAGAGTTGTGGAGGCTGGCACACTGAATGTATTTACAGACGGGATGGATTGGTTTTTGACATATCACCGCGTTGAGGGATACAAGGGATTAGCAGGAAAGTGGAGTTGAGCCATGCAGTAGATCAGCCATGCTGTTATTGAATGACAGTTGGCTCGAGGGCCCGAATGGCCTACTCCTGTTCCCATTTCTTACGTTCTTATATTATGCTTTTGGAAAATAACTGGTTATTTTCCTGGAAGTCGGGTTGTACAGTGTTGCATTCAAGGAGAGCAGAGGATTTGTTTGAGTTAACTCTGTGTGAGGTAAGGGGGTAGTATTTGCAGCGAATCTGGGTCTGTAAAATGACACATATCTGGAGCAGAAGTTAGAGTGAGGGGAAGCCTTGAAAGCGGGATTGCGGGGTGGGGGCTTACTTCCTGTCCAGTCTTGATTTTCCAAGCATATTTCCGAAACTACACCTAACTATCAGAGTGACCTCGATCTGCTCCTGTGTAGCAGGTCCGAAGGGCTGAATGGAACTTCAGAAGGCAGTGCTGAGGAACAAGAGGGTGCCATTCGGTCTTTTGACACTACTCCACCAGTAAATAAGGTCGTGGATCATCTCATTGTGGTCCCAGGTGCACTTTTCTCTCCATGCACCATTATCCCTGATTCACCTGTCTATGGACAATCAGACAAAACCAGCCTCGATACAATATAAAGATCTGGCAATCCCAAACATCTGGGAAACAGAATTTACACTTGAATGAAATCCCACTTTGTGAATTTCTCTTCACTCCGGTTATGGGGGGTATCACATTTCCTTTTCTAGTCGCAATCCTCCACTGATCATGACAAATTATAAATGTAACCAGGTTGGTGATATGGCTAATGATAAAGGTCTCAGACTAGGTCAGGTTCAGTGATAGAACAAGTCAGGCAGATTCCTTTAGTCAACCACAAGTAACTAATAGAAATAATAGAGGAGCGTGGTGGATCTGTGGTTAGCACTGCTACCTCACATCCCGAAGGAGCTGGGTTCAATTCCAACCTTGGGCGTCCCTCTATGTGGAGTTTGAACATTCTCCCCGTGTCTGTGTGGGTTTCATCCCAGTGCTCCAGTTTCCTCCAACATTCAAAGATGTGCAGCTTGGAGTGGATTGGCCATGACAGATTGGGTGGGATGCTGCTCGATGGGTCGGTGTGGATTTGATGGGCAGAATGTCCTGTTTCCACACTGTCGAGGTTCTATAACAATGGCAACAAGTTTGGACCACAAAAACACATGATCCACTCTGCTGAAGGTATTGTACGTTTCAATTAGATCATTTCTCTTTCTATGAGTAACCTGTTAAAGTCTCCATAATATAAGGCCTTCATCCCTGGAATATATGAAGCGAAACATCTCTGAATTGCTTCCAATGTAATTATATCCATTTTCATGTAAGTAGACAATAAGTAACCTCACACCTCAGGTGATGTTTTAGTTTTGTTTTCTCAGAGTGCTGTGAGTTTTTGGAACTGTCTTCCCCGCAGAGCATGACAGACAGAGATATTGAACATTTTTTGGCGCAGACAGCAAGATTCACAAGTAACAATGTAGTCAAGGATTGTCGGGGAATGGCCAGGAATAGAACATAGAACATAGAAAAGGACAGAGCAGAACAGGCCCTTTGGTCCACGATGTTGTGCCAAGATTTCATTCTAATGTCAAATATAGTAACTTAACCGACGCACCCCTAAACTCAATGCTATCCATGTGCATGTCCAGCAGTCGCTTAAATGTCCCCAATGACTCTGCTTCCACCACCACAACTGGCAAAGCGTTCCATGCATTTATAACTGTCTGCGTAAAGAATCTACCTCTGACGTTTCCTTTATACTGGTTCTGTTCGGCGAGCTGGGAATTTGTGTTGCAGACGTTTCCTCCCATGTCTCGGTGACATCCTCAGTGCTTGGGAGCCTCCTGTGAAGCGCTTCTGTGATGATTCCTCCGCCATTTATACTGATTTGTATCTGCCGCTTCCAGTTGTCAATTCCAGCTGGCCGCTGCAGTGGCCGGTATATTGGGTCCAGGTCGATGTGTTTGTTGATAACCGAGCACCTGAACTACAAATCTTCTCACAAACTTTGTTTCCTTTATACCTTCCTCCTAATATCTTCAAACTATGACTTTTCGTACCAGTCAATCCTGCCCCAGGGAAAAGTCTCTGGCTATTGACACTATCTATTCCTCTCATTATGTTGTACACCTCGATCAGGTCTCCTCTCTTCCTCCTTCCCTCCAGATAGAAAAGTCCGAGCTTATTCAAACTTTCTTCATACAGCAAGCCCCCCAGTCCTGGCAATATCCTGGTGAACCTTCTTTGCACCCTCTTCAAAGCCTCTGTATCTTTCCTTTAGTAGGGCGACCAGAACTGAATGCAACATTCCAAGCGTGGTCTCACGAGAGACTTGTAGAGGTGCAGCAAAACCTCGCGGCTTTTCAACTCCATCCCCCGTTAATAAAAGACAAAACAACATATGCTTTCTTAGCAACCTTATCCACTTGGGTGGCAACTTTGAGGGATCTATGTACTTTCACACCCAAATCACTCTGTTCCTCCACAATGCCAAAAATCCAGTCTTTAATCCTATATTCAGCATTACAGCTCGACCTTCCAAAATGCATCACTTCGCATTTATCCAGGTTGAACTCCATCTGCCATTTCTCAGCCCAGCTCTCCATCCTGTCTATTTCACGCTGCAGCCTGTAGTAGCCCTCTATACTATCGACAACACCTCCAACCTTTACGTCATCTGCAAATTCACTAATCTACCCCTCAACCTCCTCATTCAAGTCATTTATAAAAACTACAAAGAGCAGAGGCCCAAGAACAGAGCCCTGCACAACCCCACTTAACACTGACCTCCAGGCAGAATACTTTTCATCTACAACCAGTCTCTGCCTTCTGTCAGCCAGCCAATTATGAATCCAGATAACCAAATCTCCCTGTATCCCATACTTTCTGGCTTTATGAATGAGCCTACCATGGGGAACCCTATCCAATGCCTTACTGAAGTCCATATACACCACACCTACTGCTCGACCTGTCTTGACACCTCTGCAAGAAACCTATTTTGTAAGGCATGACCTGCTGCTCACAAAGCTATGCTGACTACATTTAATCACACTATGCTTTGCCAAATTGTCATAAATTAAATCCCTCAGAATTCTTTCCAAAACTTTGCTTACCACAGTCGAAAGACTGACTGATCTGTAATTGCCAGGGATTTCCCTATTCCCCTTCTTGAAAAAAGGATCAACATTTGCCTCCTTCCAATCCTCCGTTACGACTCCTGTGGAGAATGGGAAGTCATATTTTCCTCGCCAGCGACTCAACAACCCCATTCCTCGCTTCCCGGAGAAGGCTAGGATAAATCTGCTCTAGCCCTGTAGACTTATCAATCTTAATGTTTTTCAAAATTTCTGGCACATCAACTTCATCAATCTTGATCTGGTCAAGACTGTATCCCAGCTCCTCGAAGTTTTCATTTACAACAAGTTCCATTTCCTTGGTGAAAACCGAGAAAAAAACTTATTTAGGGCTTCCCCTATCTGTCTAGACACCAGGCAAAAGTTCCCTACGCTATCCCTGATCGGCCCCGCCTTCTCCCTTATCATTCTCTTACTCCTCACTCATGAGTAAAATGCCTTTGGGTTCTCCCTAATCCTTCTTGCCAAGCCTTTTTCGTGCCCCCTCCTGGCTCTCCTCAGTCCAATTCTGAGCTCCTTTCTAGCAAGCCTGTAATCTTCTAAAGCTATGCTAGACCCTTGCTGCTTTTTTCCTTTTCATGAAAAGTTCCTCTGTTCTCATCATCCAAGTTTCCTTAATCTTACCCATTCTTACCTGTCTCAGAGGAACAAATGTATACATCATTCGCAACAACTGCACCTTAAATATTCACCACATGTCTGTTGTGCTCTTTCTGTTCAACAATTTCTCCCAGTCCGTACTTCCCAACTCCTGTATGACAGCGTCATAATTTCCTTTTTCTCAATTAAATATCTTCCCTCGGTAACTGCTCGTTTCACTCTCCAAGGCTATGCTAAATGTGAGGCGGTTGTGATCACTCTCACCAAAGTGTTCTCCCACTGCGAGATCGGAACCCTGTCCTGGATTGTTGCAGACCACCAAATCCAGTATGGCCCCTCCCCTCGTTGGTCTGTCTACATGCTGAGTAAGGAAACCCTCTTGGACACACCTGACAAAAACGGATCCATCCAAACCATCTACACTTAGGAGGTCCCTCCTCTTTTTCCAAACTCCTTGTTCTTTCTAAATGTTCTAAACCCTGGAACATCAAGCAACCATCCCTGCCCCAGTGAAACCCACGTCTCTGTTATGGCCAAAACATCGCAGCCTCAAGTACTGATCCATGCTCTAAGTTCGTCACCCTTATTTCGGACACTCCTTGCATTAAAGCAGACAAACTTTAACCGATCCCTTTGTTTCATCGCGTGAGAAACCTTCCTGATAGATTCGATATATCCTGTCCCTGTCTCGTCTGAAACTGACCCCCTCTCAGACATATGGCTCTGATCCCCACCCCACTCCCTGCCGAACTAGATTAAATCCTCCCGAATCACACGAGCAAATCTCCCACCCAGGCCATTTGTGCCCCTCCAGTTCGGGTGCAACCCGTCCTTCAAGTTCAGGTTTCACCATCCCCAGAAGATATCCCAATGGTCAAGGTACCTGAAGCCCTTCGTCCTGCATCAGCCTCACAGCCACGTGTAAAGTTGCATTCGCTGACTGTTCCTCATCTCACTATCTCGTGGCACCGTTAGCAAACCTGAGACCACTACTCAATTTGTCCTGTTCTTCAGTTTCCAACCTTACACTTTGTAGTCACATTTCAAATCATCAATCCCTTTCCTCACCCACTTAAAACCATCCCAGAATCCCTTCGCTCTTCCCTCGCACCTCTCGGCAAATGGAGGTCCCGACCCTTTCCAGAATTGCATCGCGCCTCCCTCGCACCTCTTGGCAAATGGTGCAGTGTGGGGGAATGTGCAGCATGGGGATAGGCTGACATTGGTACAAAATCACACTGCTCCAGAACATTCTGCAAACTGAAATGATAATCCATTAAACACTTTACAAAGCTAACAATGGTAGAACAAAGTTCCAAAGGACCATGCAGCTGCTCTGCCATTAGACAGAGACCACTCGTGGTGGTTTATCCTGACAGTCAACACATCTCGGGTGATGGGGTGAGGTTGAGAGAGCGTCCCCTTCATGGTAACCTATGACAGTGTGGGGAACCGAACATGCGCTGTTGGCCTCCCTCTGCACGACAATCCAGCTGTACAGCCAACTGAGTGAGGGATGGTGTAACTGTTACAGACAGAAACAGGCACACGCAAAGGAAAGAAAATTTCATAACAAGGAAAAATGTAAAATTCAGATAACGGTCAAGATAATGGCTGAGGATAAAAGCGTTCTCTGCTATAAGTTGTATTTTATCATGAGACAAATGTTTAGAAGCTGGCTTTGGCTAAATCCAATAAGGTGAAACAAGTGAAATAACCAGAATGACTAATTGTAATTTGCTTTGAACAACCATAAATAAGTGTATATTTTTATTGGTTTGTGTAAAACGTGCTTACCATTCCATAGAAGTACAAAGCTGAAGGAATATATTGCTCACAGATTACGTTCCCATGGGAAATGCTCTCGAACAGGCGCTTGAAGAAAACCGGGGTAAAAGTGCCCAAGTGTCATCTGGATCAGCCACGATCTTATTAAATGCTGGAGCATGTTTGAAGGGCTGAATGATCTCGTGATGGATTTTAATTGAATGTGATTCAAAAACCGTACATCTCTACTCCTTCCCATTATTTGTAACTTACTGGGGCACTGACATTTTCCTGAAAATGGGAATTATTTGGAACATTTTCTGGAACATTTTATAATCGGCATTCTCCACAACATTCTATCACCATATGTGAGTTGTTGAAAGGGCGAGAGAGAGCGAGAGAGAGACAGGGAAGGTTTTGGTATGCCGCAGTTAGACTGGTGGAGCATGAGCTTTGTTTGGGGATAGGTGCTATCACAGATATACAGTGACGGTGAGGGAGCAGAGTGATACAGTGACCCTAATCCTGATAGTGCGGGGAAGGTTATTGATGCTTATCCTGTATTGCTGGACATTTCGTCAGATCACAGATACCGCACTGAGTTGTGTGATGAGCTCAGACCATGCTCGATGGGTCTGGTGGTATCGCCCACTCTGGGAAGAGAATGGTCTTCCTCTGTACGAGCTCATCCACCAGGACCTCTGTGCCCCGGGCGACAAACCGTGCCCCTTATCTGCAATGCTCAGGGTAAAATGTGCTGGGCAGCTCCACACTGAGGAAGTTCAACCGTGTGCCCATTGGCCTTTTCAAGAAGGTACAAGTGTCAGGGATCACAGAATATCCAGGAGTATCAGGGCCTTGATAAGTACTTCCAGCCACGATGGGTGGGAGAATCGCACTGGTATTGAATGAGGGAAATCATGGCGTGGGGTAGGTCGTTATCGAGGCGAGTTAGATAAGATAGCACCAGGAAACTAGCTCGGCTTTGTACAGACAATCCCTCTGTCACAGTCAATGAAAATGGCACTGAGACAAATTATTCTTAGTTTCAGCCCAGTGAGTGGAAGACTCTGCTGACCTCACTCGCAGTTACAAAGCTGCTGGAAAAATGCTCAGATAATATTTTCCAGCATTTGAAAAGACACCAGCATCCCCTTTATCCATCATTCCTGGGAATACTGGCTCATGTTGCGGGATGCTGTTGATACATCTTCATTTCCGCATTCTGAAACCTGTGATCTTACATGAAACTTTTCCTGCATCTCCCTTTCTCTTTTGTCCCAAAATCCTTTTGTTTGTTGCTACTGAAACTGATTCCCCAGCCATCTCTCTCTGGCAGGGATAATGCAATAGGGGATATGGACTATGGAATAAGGACTCTCTATCAGAGTGATAATGTAACTGGACGGGTACTTCAGATGCACAGGTTATGACTCCAAAGGCACTGTTTAAAATCCTAACACAGCCGATAACAGAGCTTAAACTCGAATAACACAATTTGGAATGAAACCTAATTTCAGTCATGCAAAACAGAAACTATCAGGATTTATTTTTATTTTTCACTGATAGCCATTGGTAAAGAAGCTGAACACTATTGCCCAGTCTGGACTAAGTGTGTCTACAGACTCACAACAATGTGTTTGGCTCCATACTGTCTTGCCAAATTACCTCACAGACAAGGGCAATTAGTGATCAGCAACAAATGCTGCCCTTGCCATTGATGCTGACATCCCGTGAAACAACAGCATTACAGGTGAAATAAATCAAGAAACTGTGGATGCATTCGACCTGAAATAAAATTCTACAGCGTCTGAAACTGTTGGAGAATCTCAAAAGGTATGGCAGCCTCTATGAGGAGAAACACAGATAACGTTTCCAGTCCAGTGACCCTGCTTCACAACGGAAAGCAGCTGGAAAATAATATTATTTATAACAAATAACAAAGAACAAAGAACAGCCCAGGAATAGACCCTTCGCCCTCCAAGTCTGAGCCGATTCAAATGTACTGTTAAACCTGTCGGTCAATTCCTAAGCATCTGCATCCCTCTGCTCCCCACCTACTTAAGCATCTGTCCAGACACATCTAAAATGAATCTACCATGCTTGCCTCTACCACCTCTGCTAGCAACACGTTCCAAACGCCCACCACCCTCTGTGTGAAGTACTTGCCGCGTGTGCCCCCTTAAACTTTCCACCTCTCACCTTAAAAGCGCGACCTCTCGTTATTGAATCCTTCACGCTGTGAAAAAGCCTGTCTCTATCCATCCTGCCTATACTCTTAATGATTTTGTGAACCTCAATCTCCTTTTTTTCCAATGAAAATAATCCTAACTTACTCAACCTCTCTTCATAGCTAACACCTTCCATACCAGGCAACATCCTCGTAAACCTGCTCTGCAACCTTTCCAAAGCCTCCACATCCTTCTGGTAATGTGGCGACCAGACCAGAACAATATTCTAAATGCGGCCGAACCAATGTCTTGAACAATTTAACATGACTTGCCATGTCTTATACTCAATACCACATTGAATGAAGGTACGCATACTATATTCGTTCTTGACCACTCTATCCACCTGTGCAACAACCTTCAGGGTACAATGGACCTGCACTCCCAGATCTCTCTGCCCATCAAGTTTTCCCAAGGCTCTTCCGTTCATTCTATGATTTGCTCTGGAATTACTCTTGCTTAAATGCATCACCTGACATTTGTCTGGACTGAACTCCATCTGCCAATTTTCCGCCCAACTCTCCAGTCTATCTATATCCTTCTGTATTCTTTGACAGTCCCTTATGCTTTCTGCAACTCCACCAATCTTCGTGGCATCTCCAAACTTGTTGATCATACCAACAGTGTCCTCTTCCAGATCATTTATATATATTAAAAACAACAGTACTTGCCCCACCCACCCCCTCCCAACTGACCCAATCCTGGTATAAGGAATGATTGAGTTGGAGGGAATTTTGGGGGCAAGGTTTGAAATGAATGGATGGAGGAATGGCCAGAAAGAGAGAGAAAAAATGAAAAGCGAGGAAAGGCATTGCTGATGATGAATTAAAGGGAAAGTAAAATGGCAAGTAATTCTTACATTTCCCTTTTCCCATATTCCTGAATATCACGTCGATTTAGGTATATTCCAGTTTAAAGTGAGTTATGTTCCTACTGACTCTCTTCTCTGAGTGTTATGATCAACTCCATCAGCAACACTGGTGCTGCCCTTATAGTTGCTGAGATACAGAAAAACGCAACGTTCCATTGTCAATTGCTTCTTTGGAGAGAGGAACTGTTACTGTGGGACTGTGCAGAGATACAACTGCTTTTTCAGCCAGGAAGAGAATCTGAGGAAGTGAAGATATTTTCAGCACTGAATGGGTGCACCATGGGTGTGGGGAATTGCCTTAGTCCTGTCCTTTTAAAGTCAGTGGAGATTCTGTGGATGCTTTTCTCAGGTATGTGTTGTCTGCTGCTGGGTTCCTTCAGGGAGACCCGAGGGTCTGGTGACCCCACTCTGGACATTGCATTTACCGAGTGTCTGGGTCCACGGTAGATAAATGGAGCTGAGACTACACAGAAGAGAAGCTCTGTCAACAGGGAGGAGCAAGGAACTACACTATCCTCCCTGGGATTTCCAGGAACATTTTTCTAAGTTGGACTCATGCCAAGTGTAAAGTGTGAAACTAGTTTGTTTGAAATACGATATGCTCACTGCCCTGTGTCCCCTCCTCCAGTATAATCTGCAGCCTCACACCAGGGGCAGGACTGTGCTGACGCTCACCATGAAGAGAACTGGATTGATTCTGGAACTTTCCAGGCAGGAGTGTGTGACTTATCCATCATTCCTGGAGTGCAATCCTCCGATGAATCACTAGCTGACAGAAGCCATTTGCCCACTGAGAGGGATATATTGGTTCTGTCTCCACAGAAGAAGGTACATAAACAAACTTGGAAGCAGAGTGGCTACTGTAAAAGGTGAACGACAGAAAATTGGAATTAATAAAACATATTTCTTTGAAAATCTCATTGAACTGAAGGTTTGTCAGGTGATGCATCTGATGGCCTACTTGCAAGAGTATTGAGGATGTGGCAACAGACATAGTAAAAGTATTATTGATTATTCTTCAAAGCTGCTTGGATTCTGGAAAGGATCCTACAGAATGGTAAACAACTTTTGTGAAACTAAATATTTAAAACAGGACGGAGAGGGCAAACAGAAAACTGGATAGTGGGTAACTTAATGTCGGTTGTGAGGAAACAAAATCATTGTAACCTTTCTTAAGGAACGTGACCACTTAACATTTGGAGAATAATGATATGATTTGGTAGAGTCGGCCTAGATTCAGGAAAGGGAAATTATCTTTGATAAACATGTTGGGGTTTGTGGAGATTGTCCGCTATGACATCAAGAATTGAGAACCCATGGGAGTGAAGTATTTAAACTTTCAGCAAACGTTGGGCATGAATGAGTTAGGGTGATTGGGGAATGTTAGTGTCCATGGGTATGTAGGGGTGGAATATATACCATGGATTAAAAATGGAGATACGAGAAGATTAGTGTTTTTTCTCTGGACTATAGGCTGGCTGAGTATCAGATAGATCACTGTTTGGACAGTAGCTGCTCATAAGTTATAAAAATAATTCGAGGAGAAAGTGAGGTCTGCAGATGCTGGAGATCAGAGCTGAAAATGTGTTGCTGGTAAAGCACAGCAGGTCAGTCAGCATCCAAGGAACAGGAGAATCGACGTTTCCGGCATAAGCCCTTCTTCAGGAAATCCTTCTTTCTGAAGAAGGGCTTATGCCCGAAACGTCGATTCTCCTGTTCCTTGGATGCAGACTGACCTGCTGTGCTTTACCATAAAAATAATTCAGATGGGAACAACAAATATCATCATTCACATTTATATTTATTAAATGGTGAGAGATTGGGAAATGCTATTGTTTAAAAAGACCTGGCTGTCCTTGGTCATAAGACACAAACAGAACTCTTACGGGGCAGAATGCAAATGATATGTGGTTTCTCATGCAAAATGATTGAAAAACCAGAGTTACTATATCGTTCCCAATGGTAGTGTTTTGTTGACAGAGTATTTGGTGAATTGTGTTCAGATTTGGTCTGCTTTATAAATAACGATCTCTTTGTCACTGAGACAGTGCAAATGGGTTTCACCAAACTAAACCCTGGCATGATGGTAACATGAGGAGAGAGTGCAGTAACTACAGGTTTAATCCGCAACTCGATGAGAGAATAAGAAATTGAAACTTGAAGGTTATGCACGGACACTCATCGTGTATCAAATAGCTGAATAGGGTGAGAGTTCCCTACTTTTTAATGGATGTTTGATTCCCGATAGTTTACGTGCCTCTACAGAGGTCCCATGTCGATTGACAGAGCGGTACAGGCTCTGAATGAACTCTGAACACTTTCATGCACAGTTACTGTGTGACACTGCGTTGAATGTCACTTTGTACACAATCCTGCCAGCAGTCACAATAAGTTCATTCTGAAACAGTTAGCCATTCTGCACCAGCTTCTGACCGCCATGGACACCAATGGTCTGCTTTCTTGGAGATGGAAGACAAATTGGAGAATGGCTAAAAAAGTTGCCTTCAGTCTGACTGCCAGAAAACCATGATAAAGTAACCCTGATGTACTATGCGTAATTAAGCCATGCGGATCAATTTGGAGCAATCCATCTGTTCAGGCCCTGCTCCATTTGTTTGTAATGTTAGAGCATCTCTGACATCTTCTTGTTCCCCTGTTCGTGACTTGAGAAGCTGAATGACCTCTTCCTGTTCCTTTTTAACGACTCCGGGTGTGAAATGGTCTCTTTCTGATCCCGTGTAAGTGGGGTGTGGGAGTGAGCAGACTCCTTAACTTTCTGTGTAATTGGCAGGTGGGGCTGAATGGGCTATCATACGTCTTGTCCAATAGTATGATGGGCTGAATGACTTCCCCAATTTTGTGAACCCAAACTGAGGTGCTGAATGAGCTCCTCCTTTTACTGAGGAAATATACAGTGCTGTTACATGAATGTTATACATACTTTAACAGCACGATATTGAAAGGTGTCCAGGTCTTGTTGCACATGGACACAGACTGCTTCAAGAGCTGAAGGGGACGACTTGTTCGGAACATTATGTAAACTTCAGTGAATACCCCTACTTCTGCTCAGTTTGGACTCAATGGACTGAATAACCTCCTTCCACACTGTAGGGATTCTATGATGATACATTGGATGATACATTGGGCTGAGGGAGCTACTCTGAGGATCTCTTGCAGTGATCTCCCACAGCTCTACATGCTGGGAGGGTAAATGCTCCTTGTTAACAGATCAATGCACTGGGGTGGTGTACACAGCTGGGAAGGTAACTGTTCCTGGTTTACAGATCAATGCACTGGGGTTGTGTACACAGTCCTACATGCTGTGAGTGTAAGTGCTCCTGGTTTACAGTTGAATGCATTGGGGGGTGAACACTTATCTACATACTGTGAGGGTAACTGCTCCAGGTTTACAGATCACTTCACCGCTGTGCACTCCACAGCTCCCCATACGAAACAGATACCTTGTCAACGATTATAGAGCAAAACACTGGGATGGTCTGCATTTCAACCCATGCTGGACAGAACATTTCATCCAGGTTTCTGAATCAATGCACTGGTGTGGTATGTACTACTCCCCGTGTTGGACTGATAGCTAGTGTATTAGTGACAGCTGCACAGTATTCCATCCTGGACAGTTAGCTGAGTTGTACTGAGCCTGGTCTGCACGGTGCTCCATGCTGAACAGATAACTCATCTGGTCTTATACGTGTCTGGACGGGTTCTCTGAGATGATTGTGTAACCGATATAATTCCAGAATGAGCTGTTACTCCTCCAGCTCAGTGCATTCCGCTTTCAAACCCCATATTTCTGCAACATGTTGTCCATTACATAATTATCCAATTAAAACATCATTTCTGTCCTTTTTTGCTATGGACCCGGGCAGACTCCCCTCACAATACATGACGAAGGTAGCCTTGACCTGAACATATTCTTATTTTAAAGGTAATTGTGAGGTGCTGTGGTTCAGACGTAATTCGCTTGGTCAAAATATTCGACAATAAGCAAAACAGAATTTATTCAAACACTGCAGACAAAATACATCAAAAACAACGGGAAAAAATCAAATTACTGCGGATGCTGGAACCTGAAAGCAAAAGAAAAACTGCTGGAAAATCTCAGTAGGTCTGGCAGCATCTGTAAGGAGAGAAAAGAGCTGACGTTTCAAGGCTAACTGACCCTTTTTCAAAGCTGCCTTTGACAAATCAGGGGGATCTATAATAATTTAATTTATTGGAAAACTTAACAGATTAATAGGTCATTTAATTACTAACCAGTAACTACTCTAATATGGTAACATCCGAGAAACACACACTTGTCAATAAACAAATTCAGGAAACAGATTGTCTCACACGCTGTTCTTCAAACCAGGAAGAAAGAACTTCAAAAGACAATTCGGAGAGAAATCTCAAAGAGAGAGTGTAGCAGCCGGGAGATATTTCCTGCCTTCCAACCCTGCTGAGACCCCAGCAATAACTGGCGAAGGGTAAAACCAAGAATCCTGGTTCTGGGAGATCTTGTCCGTCTTTCCACAGGACAAGACCGTGGCTGCAAGGACCACAAGGAATGGACTGTATCTATACCGTCTATGGCACTGTCGGAGTCTATCAAAATGCCTAACTCTACCTAAGCTGTGAAATGCTGGTCAGAAAAATGTCGAAGTTAAACATAAATAAATAAAGCCAAAGTTTGCAACAGGCCTGGTGATCAGACACAGATGGCCTCGGGAGCCCAGCACTTCCCACCCTGCCAAAACACAGCAGAATTATCAAGCTAGTGAAAAGAAATCATCATCTCTCTCCCTCTCCTCTAACGTTATAATTGGAGATGTATAATTCACCCAATAGTCAGCGATGACAACATCCCACCCAGACCAAGTAGTAGTGTGATAGGTCAGGGTTGTTGTGAAAGGGGTTAACCAGAGCTGTTTGTACAGTGACTGTGATTGTTGTCAGTCTCCATGGAGCCTAATTGTGTCACTGGAGGGTTTCCCCTTCTCTTAAAAAGGGGCTTTCTTCAATCTGTTATCCCATAGTGTCAGCGGCAGCAGCATCCTCAAGACAATTGGAATCAGCAGCGACAGAGAGAGGGAGAGGAACAGAATCTTAGAATAATAGACTGGAATGTTTCAACAAAGGATCAGAATTTGAGAACATTAGACTGGAATGTTCCAACAATGGATCAGAATTTGAGAACAGTAGACTGGAAGTTTCCAATAATGGATCAGAATTTGAGAACATTCGACTGGAATGTTCCAACAATGCATCAGAATTTGATAACATTACTCTGGACTGTTCCAACACTGGATCAGAATTTGAGAAAAATAGACTGGGATTTTCCAACAATGGATCAGAATTTGAGAATATTAGACTGGAATGTTCAAGGAATGGATCAGAATTTGATAACATTAGACTGGAATGTTCCAACAATGGATCAGAATTTGAGAACATTGGACTGGAATGTTCCAACAATGGATCAGAGTCAGAATGCATCAGACTGGAATGTTCCAACAAAGGACAGGAGTTTATCCGATGGCCTTTACTATCTTTTACGGGATTGGGCACGGTTAGAGTTGCGGATAGAAGCCGTAATTATTCAAGCTGGTTACTATTCCATCCTCGCTATTATTGGTGTTCCTGATAAGGCTATCTCTGTCAATTTTATAAACGATGTTTAAGGTTATTTCTTATTCGTTTTTATATTTAACAAATGCACAATTTGTTATCTTCAGTTTCAATCACAAACTCCACTTCATTTCCATCAATTACAGACTCCTCACTCATAAACCTCGAAGAAGGAACAACATTGTTCTGACCATTGAATCTTCCATTTACGCTCAACTGGTTCTCTATGTTCTCTCTGCCATCAAACCTGCCCACACCCAGCTCTGTAATTTCCCCAGTATCCACCTCTGCCACAGTGTGGTTGTTGATTTAGCTGCCATCTGCACCTTTGGTAACTTTAGATTTTATCGTTCCAGTTCTCTTCTGACATCTCTTCCATTTGCAAATATTATGAACACATACTTGCTCTTGCTTCTCCAGCTATTTCATAACAGGGACCCCATATCCGAGTAATAATGGCACAGATGGGACCTTAAAGGCATTATTTCAAATTCTAACACAGCCGATGAAAGAACTTAAATTCGAATGACAAAAATTGGAATGAAACCTCATTTTACTAATGGAAACCATAAACTATCAGGAATTCTTTCATTATTTCACTGATAGACTTTGGTAAAGAAACTAAGTGTGGCATCAGACCCACGACCGCATGGTTGGCTCCATATTGTCTTGACAAATGACCTTACAGTCAAGGGTATTTAGTGATGGACAACAAATGCTGCCCTTGCCAGTGATGCTGACATCCCGGTAAACAGTAACATTAAAGGTGAAATAAACCAAGGAACTGTGGATGATGGAGATCTGAAATAAAATTCTCCAACGTCTGAAGATGTTGGGGAATCTCAGCAAGTTTGGCAGCGTCTGTCAGAAGGAAACGAGATAAAGTTTCAAATCTACTGACTCTACATCAACACTGAAAACAACCGAGAAATAATATTATTTATATCAGGGATAGCTGGATGAGTGACGGGGAGGTTAATTGAATGGATGGAGAAATGTCCAGCAAGAGAGAGAAAAGAAAGAAAGAGAGAGAGACAGAGAAAGAAATGAAAAGCAAACAGAGGAACAGCTCATGATGAAGTAGAATGAAAATAAAAATGGACCTTCTTCTAACATAACCCCTTTCCCCATATTCCTCACCATCACTTCAATCTAGATATGCCAGTTTAAAGTGAGTTATATTCCCTCTATCACTCTTCTCTGAGTGTGGTGATCAACTCCAGCGGCAATACTGGTGCTGCCCTTATAGTTGCTGAGGTACAGAGAAACGTAAAGTTATATTGTCAACTTCTTCTTTGGAGAGAAGAACTGTTACTGTGCGGCTTTTTCAGCCAAGAACAGAAACACTTTCAACATGGAATGGATGTACTGTGTGTGTGGGAATTTGACTTGCGCCTGTCATTAAACAGTAAAGGCAGGCTCTGTGGATGCTTTGTTCGGGTGTGTATTATCAGCTGCTGCATGTATTCAGAGAGATCAAGGGTCTGGTGACCCCACTCTGGACACTGCATTTATAGAGTGTTTGAGTCCATGGGAAACCAATGGAGCCGAGACAGCACAGAAGGGAAGCCCTGTACAGGGGGAAGGCTGGGCATATATTATCCTCCCTGGGATTTCCAGGAATATTTTTCTAAGCTGAAACAATTACAAACATACAATGTGAACCTTTCAAAAATGAGGTGGTCACTAAGCTGTTTTCCCTCCATCACTATAACGTCTAGCCTCACACGAGGGACAGAACTGTGCTGACACTCACCATGAAGTGAACTGGATCTGTTCTGGAACTTTCCATGCAGGAGTTGTTAACATAGTCATCATTCCGGAAGTACAGTCCTCCGAAATATTCACTGGCTGTCAGAAGCCATTTGCCAGGTGAGAGGAAGACATTGAGTGTATGTCCCTGAGGAAGGTACAGAAGCACTCTCCCAGATATACAAGCGAACAGAGGGACTGGCGAAAATGAGGAACTGCACGAAACTAGAATTAATGAAGAGTATGTTTTTGAAAATCTAATCGAATTGAAGGTTGGTGAGATGCTGCTTCTGCTGAGCTACATCCCAGAATATCGAGAAGGTGTCAATAGAGCTAACGAAAGAATTACTGATTATTCTTCAAAGCTGGTTACATACGAGAAAGGATCCGGCAGACTGGAAAGCAGCTATTGTAAACCTAAACGTTTAAAACACGACGGAGAGGGCAAACAAAAAAATCTAAATAACTTGATGTCAGCTGAGAAAAAATCATTGCGACCTTTTATAAAAATGTCTCAACTAGACACTTGGAAAATAATGATTTGATAGATATGGCCTAGATTCAGTAAAGAGAAATTATCTTTGTTAAACCTACTGGAATTTGTGGACTCTGTCAGTTGTGTCATTGACAATTGAGAACCAGCCGCAGTGGCGTAATTGAATTTTCAGACGAAGTTTGACATTGTTGAATGCAGGTGAGTGGAGAATGTTAGAGTCCATGGGTAGGTAAAGGTGGAATATACACCATATGTATTAAAAATTGGATAATGGACAAAATGAGCAGAGTAGTGATTTTTTTTTTCTGTGGGTGGAAGCCTTGTCTGGTATCAGAAGGATCAGCTCTTCTGCAATAAGGTATAAAAATGATTCAGATCTGAACAACGAAAACCATCATTCACATTTACATTTATTAAATGGTGAGAGGTTGGGAAGGGCTGTTGTTGGAAAAGGACCTGGATATCCTTGGTGATAAGTCACGAACAGAATTCGTATGGGGAAGGAAATAATTCTTACTGTTAAGGATATGTGGTTCATCATGGAAAATTATTAAAGTACCAGAGCAAATATATCTTACTCAATGGTAACGTTTTGTTGAGCCAGTATTTAGCCAGTATTGTGTACAAAGAGTTGCTTTATAAATAATGATCTCCATGTTACCGAGACAGTGCAAAGGAGTTTCATCAGACTGAACCCTCGCATGATGTTTCCATAAGAAGCGAGTGCAGTAACTATGTGTTTAATCTGCAGCGCTGTGAGAGAATAAGAAGTTGAAACTTGATGGTTATGGATGGTCACTCATTATGTCTCAAGCAGTCATTGATAAGATGAGAAATTCCATACTTTCCACAGGATGCTCGATTCCTGATAGTTTGCGTACCTGTGCAGAGACCTCATTTCGTTTGACAGTAAGGTACAGGCTCTGAATGAACTCTGAACAGTTTCTTGCACACTTACTGTGTGACGCTATACTCAATGTTAGATTGTACACAATCCTGTCAGAAGCTATAATACCTTCATTCTGAAACAGTTAGCCATGAATAGGCTCCTTGATGTCATCCTCAGTTAAAAACTGCCTTGATATCAGGATCAGTCGCTCTTAGCTAAGCCCTTGTATTACAGACAAAGGTTTCTTCAAACAGAGAGTAGTGAATGTCAGGAATTCTCTATTCCATAGAGTCAGGGGAGCTAGAACATTGAAAGATCTCTGAATGGTCTTCCCTGTTTCTGTGCACCAGGTTATAGCAGTAAGTGGCCTCCAACTGTTCCTGTCTAGCAGGTTGGAGGGGTGGAATGGAACATTGGCACATCGCACTCAGGAGCAAGATTAGTGGTTCGAAACTATAAAACCTCTCCACCAGGCGCTATGTTTGTGGATGATCAGGTTGTGGTCTCAGCCCCATTTTCCTGTCTGTATCCCATTATCCATGACCCAATCACTGTTAATAATTTAATGAACTTTAGCAACTTGCATCACTTTCTCTGACAGTTCATTCCATACACACACTACAGACTGCATGAACATTTTGTCCCTTTAATGTCTTTCTCCTCTCGCCTTAAGCCTTTGTCTGATAGTTTTAGACTCACCGATCCTGGGAAAAAGACCTTGGATATTCAGCTTATCCATGTTCCTCATGATTTTATATACCTCTATAATGTTACGTCTCAGCCTCCGATGCTCCAGAGCAATCAATCCCCAGTCTGTTCAGCCTCTCCCTGTAGCTCAATTCCGCCATGCCCGGCAATAACCTTGTAAATCATTTCTGCACCCTCTCAAGTTTAGCAACATCCTTTTATATCAATGAGAACCAAATTAGACACAATATTCTAAATGCCACCTCACTAACATCCTGCCCGGTTGCTATATGACCTCTCAGCTTGCATACTCAACGTACTGAAAAATAAAGACAAACACACCAAACTGTTTCTTCACCACCGTGTCTACAGGCGACTCCACTTTTAAGGAACAATGATCCTGCACTCTTTTGTTCAACAACACTCCACAGGACCCTACCATTAATTGTATATGTCCTGCAGTATTTTTCTTTTCCAAAATGCAGCGCTTCACGTTTATCTAAATTTAATTCAATCTTTCACTCCTTGGCCCATTGCCCCATCTGATCAAGGTCCCATTGTACCCCAAGGTAAATCTTGCTGGCCACTGCACCTCCAATCTTGATGTCATTTGTAAACCTAATAAACAGGCAAATATTCACATCCAATTCATTTATATTAATGACAAAGGCAGTGGACTCATCACCTTGTGTTACACCACTGGTCACAGGGTTCCAGTCTGAAAAACAGTCTTCTATCAACCTCTGCCTCCTACCTTCACTTTAATTTTGCAGTGTATTGGCTCGCTTACCTTGGATCCATTTATGACCTCAACTTAAAAATTTGTCTGTCATGCGGAATCCTGTCGAATGCATTGCTGAACGTTGTATGGACAGCGTTTACCACACTACCTTCATTAAACTTGTTTGTCACCTCTCCAAAAAACGCAATTAATTTTGTTAGAAATGACTTCCCATGCACAAAACCATGTAGACTATACCTAATCAGTAGTTGCTTCTGCGATTGCATGTAAATGCTTTCCTTCACAATCCTCTCCAACAACGTGCGCACTATTTACATCAGGCTCATCGATCTATCCTTCAGGGCACTATTCACTTCCCTCGTCCCATCATTCCACTGCTCACTGCAAACGCTAATGTAACCAGATTGGTGGTTTGACCAACAAGATAGGTCGCAGACTGGGTCAGGGTTAGGAACAAATTAGGCAGGATTCTTTAATCAGCCAAAATTGACAAATTTATCACCCAAACAAAGTTACTCAAATTACGTTGGAAAGCTACATGACAAACAGTTTGGATATTACAAAGCTGAGCAACAATATTTCTCTTTCTAAACATACTGACACATGCACACGTTTGATGACCAACAGAACAACAACATCTCAGTACAGCGTTAATTTAGAAGAACTGTGCCCAAATATTAATTGAATTCATTATGAAAGGGAACATTAGTGATTGTTCCAAATATCATTCAGCTTATGGAGCTATTCTGTTCTTACATGCTACTGGTAATGGGATGACTTCCTGGAATAGGTGATTTTGCTGAATTCCCTTTACTTCAGGCAGTGGGGCGATTCCAGTGATTGCTCAACAGGAATCCTCCATGATTGGCAAAGATGATTCAGGAGTTTTCAGCTCACACACATTGCTGGGAAGAGGAACACGGAGAGGGAGGGAGCCACAGGCTGTTCCTTCTCAGGAAGAATACATTTCCTGCCTCTTTGATTTGAATCTCACAATAACATCATCCAGCCCCAAACTGGACCAAATGAGGTCTCTTCGGACAGTGTTTGAACTGTACGACCCATTGCATTCCCTTCTCCATGTAGGTAGATAATTGCTGCTGTCGTATGCAGAGCCAATACGTTCGTAACAAATAGCTCCATTAGATTTGAAGATGTGTTTACATGTTCCGGTATACTTTTAAAATACACTTTTTAAATTTCTTCATAATATCTGTTTTTAAATTAATACATCTTCGTCTTAAATTACTTCTCCAGTCTATTCTCGCATACAAGATGAAATATTCATCAGGTTTTCACCAGCTTAAAACCTTATATGGTCAATAAGAACATTTCTCATTCTCAGGCCTAAACATCTAATCGTACATAACATAATGCCTTCAACCCAAGAATGAGTAAAGAGAAACATATTTGAAAAGTTTCAAAACACTTTGTTTTTCACTTCAGTGGAATTACAACCACACACAGTCCATGAGATGTCGTCTCAGCAACGGCCTGTACAGATGCAGTAAAACATCCTTAAGATCAGACACAATACTCTTTACAAGAAAAAAGTATCATTGCATTTATTTTCCAAATCACCTGCTGCATCTACAAACTAACATGATGTGATTTACGTACCAGGACACAGGAATCCCTTTGTACCACCGAGTTCTGCATTCTTCCTCCAGTTACATAGTTTATGGTGTTATATGGGGTGTAGGTTTGCTCGCTGATCTGTAGTTTTGTTATCCAGACGTTTCATTACCTGGCTAGGTAACATCATCAGTGGCGACCTCCAAGTGAAGCGAAGCTGTTGTCTCCTGCTTTCTATTTATATGTTTGTCCTGGATGGGGTTCCTGGAGTTTATGGTGATGTCATTTCCGGTTCGTTTTCTGAGGGTTGATAGATGGTATCTAGATCTATGTGCTTGTTTATGGCGTTGTGGTTGGAGTGCCAGGCCTCTAGGAATTCTCTGGCATGTCTTTGCTTAGCCTGTCCCAGGATAGATGTGTTGTCTCAGTCGAAATCGTGTTTTTTTTTTCTCCGTGTGGAGGGCTATGAGGGAGAGAGGGTCGTGGTCTTTTTGGGGCTGGCTAGTGTTCGTGTTTCTTGGTAGCTACCTTTCTTCCTGTTTGACCTACGTAGTGTTTGTGGCAGTCCTTGCATGGAATTTTGTAGACGACGTTGGTTTTATCCATGGGGTGTACTGGGTCTTTTAAGTTTGTTAGTTTTTGTTTGAGAGTGTTGGTGGGTTTATGCTTCCTCCAAAACTCAAACTTCCCGTCACTGACGTTGTGCATTTTTTTTTGCTGAAAGTTTGCTCACGACCCTCCCCTGTCTGTATCCCATTGCAGACATCGTGTCACCACTTGACATCTTATGAATGACTATTCTGGTGTCTGAGCAAATTGAGCTCCAGTCCATTCAGCCCCTTCATCCAAATCAATAATGTAGGTTGCAGTCTGTTGGTGACCCCACACTGATCCCTGAGGAATTCCACTAGTAACAGCTTTCCAACCTGAAAATAAATAAAAATCACTACTCTGTATTTCCTGGTAGCTAACCAGAGCTCTCGTGTTCCTGTGTAGCTGCCCAAAAAGGTTGCATAGCCTCCTGCTATGCTGTGCAACTGATTTTCGATTTGTTTCTGATCTCAGTGAACCTCCTTCCGGCCATTTGTTTCCAGATGATCAGGTATAGTTCGTAATGTCAAAGATCCTGATCCCTGAGAGTTTAAAAATGAGCACAGAATATAGACTAAGATATGGGGGCTCTCTACCCGGTCGGAAATGTGGTCGGAAATGTGGTCTTACAGATGCAGCAATAGAACCTTTCTGCAATATCAGTTCAATATCAATTTTCACCAGACAGACACTGAGGACGAGGGGATATTTCCTATTAGACTGATTAACATGTGTCCCCTTAACAACGCAACCAATAATCTTAATCATTAATTTCATCTTTGGCTGTTGGTGCTGTGTTGAAAAATTGTCGCAGTTACTACACATTAAAGTAAACTATTGTCTTTGAGAGGTGACCTTATACATGTTTATAAAGTCACGAGGGGCATGGAAAGGATAAATAAGCAAGGTCTTTTTCCTTGGGCAAGGGAGTTCAGAACTCAAGGACACATGTTTAAGGTAAGAAGGGAACGATATCAAAGTGACCTAAGGGGTAACTTGTTCACACAGAGTATGATGTACTGAATGAGCTGCCAGAGTATGTGAGGGAGTCTGGTGTGATTATAATATTTAACGTCATCCAGATAGGTATATGGAAAGGAATGATTCAGAGGGATATGGGTGAAATGCTGGCAAATGAGCCTAAATTACTGTAGGACATCTGGTTGGCACGGATGAGTTGGACCACAGAGTCTGTTTACCTGATGTATATCTCTATTACACTATGACTGAATCCTTCATTCTATTCTTGTGTATCTCCTTAGAGGGGCAGAATGGGCTCCTCCTGCCTCATTGCAGTGGTATTGACTGGCTGAGTGGGGTCTTCCTCTCCCTCTGTAATAGACACAAGGGGTGCAGTGAGAGAACAACTTATGAGATAGAAGCTCCAGCCGGCTGCTCAGTTTACAAAAATTATGGCTGGTATGTTTGCGGCTGAAAACTTTTTTCCTGTCTATTCCCAATAAACACTGACTCCCCAGTCCAACAAAGGTCAGTCAAGGCCAGCATTGAATATCTTCAAAGGCACAGTCTTCACTGTTCCCTGGGCATGAGAATACCACAGATAGCACAACTCTAAGGCGATAAGCGCATCCTTATCTCAGTCTTCAGTGGGGGAATCCTCTAAATTTAAAAGTGTATGAACTTCACAGCAAGTCACCTTCTCTTTTTTTTAGACATTAAGGCACAACGAATATGAAGGAAATGGGCCATTCAGCCCCTCAAACCTATCCCACCTTGCCATTGACTCTGTTAAGTAAAGTATTTATTAAACTTAGTCTCACTGCTCTTTTGGGCAGACATTTCAGATAGCGTAAACCATAGAGCATACGAAATTGGTGCAGAACTGGAGTGTTTGATCCATCGAGTCTGATCAACTGTTCAATCATGGCTGACGTGTTTAGCAACAAAGTTCACCCGCCTTGTCATGGTAATGCTTGATCCCCTTATCAATCAAATCATATCTATCTCTGCCTTAAACACAGAACTGTGCCTGTGTCTCTGTATGTCTGTGTGTGTGTTTATGATTATTGGCGGGATACAGAGGATAGTGGAGGAGGGTTGTCTTTTGGACTGCAGGCTTGTGACCAGCGGCGCTCCACAGGGATTGGTGCTGGATCCACTTTTGTTTGTCATTTATATCAATAATTTAGATGTAAATAATAGAAGGCATGGCAAGCACGTTTATGGAAGACATCAAGATTAGTTATATCGTGGAAGGTGAAAAACGTCACATAAAATTATAAAGAGATCATAATTAATTGCATCAATGAATCATAGAATTGTACAGCACACCGTTTGGTCCAACTCATTTGTGCCAAACAGATGTCGTAAATTAACTTTGTTTCATTTTCCAGCATTCTTTCCATATCCCGCTAAACCCTTCTAATTCATGTCCCTATCCAGATACCTTTTAAATGTTGTAATTGTACCAGCCTCCACCACTTCCGCAAGCAGCTCATTGCATACATGCACCACCCTCTGTCCATCTCACCTTAAATCTATGTTCTTTAGTTGTGTACTTCCCAACCCTGGGGTAAAGAACCTGTCTATTCACACTATTCATGGACTTCATGATTTTATAAACCACTACAATGTGCAAATGTGCCTCAAATCAACACGAACGGCTGTGTTTTCAGTCATCCAGGGCCTAAATTTTGAAATTCAATACTGACACCTCTTCCTTCTCCATCAAGTCACAATTCTAAAACCATTTTAATCAACTTGTTCAACCGTTTAATTAAACAGCTCTGTGGGATTTGAATTTAGACTTTCAGGCTCAGAGGTCGGGACACTGCAACCACTTGGCAAAAATCCCTAAAGCTGCAACATTATTCTTCTGTGCGTTTGTTCATCAGACTGTTTTGTAATACTGTAACATACCTCCGTGACAGGCATGACTTGTATCTGGTTCAGAGTCATGGGCGTTACCCACTACACAAGACTTAAACAATGCCCAGATTTTGGGTCACATTTCAAATGTCAGCTTTCAGCTCGGTGTGGATTCATCATTTTTTTTTACTGAATTTCACAGTTAAAAGAATTACATTGCTTCACAGATGAAAGGTATTCACCTCAAATATAGATGTTAAGTTTATGTGCTCTGCCTTTGTGATAAACGATGAAGATCTTTAATTGTTTGGCTATGATTTACACCTCAAGTGGCTATTATCTGACATCTGCAATATGAGTGAAAGCCATCCTGCAGACACACTCTGCACTTTGAAGGATCTGGAGTAGATATTTATCACTGAACACCAGAGATGAAGAAAGAGCATACTTTCTGGATCAAAAACATGAATCACTCTTTCCCGCCTGTAAAGTGTGTCTGCTCTCTTCTTAAAACCACAAACTGATTCAAGGCAGCGGACCACCTTCCAGCTTTTCTTCCCCAGTACTATCACTCACTGGGCTGAGGAATGGCGGATGGAGTTTAGTTTCGATATATACAAGGTATCAGAATTTGGTAAAACAAACAACGAGAGGACATATACAATTCAATGTCAGGCCATTGGTAGTGTTCTAAAAAAAAGAGATCTCGGGGTTCTGGTATATTTCTTTAAAGTTTGCACCATAAGTAGTCAGGGTGGTTATGAAGGTGTTTGACTTGCTGGCTTTCAGTGCTCAGACCTTTGAGTACAGGAGGTGGGACATTATCTTCAGATTGTGCTAGACATTCGTGAGGTCTCTCCTGAAGTACTGTGTGCAGTTCTGGTCCCCCAGGCACATTGAGGATATTACTAAACTGGAGAGGTTCAGAAAAGATTTACCAGGCTTTGTTGGGAATGGAGTGTTTAAGTTATAAGAACAGGCTCGATAGACGGGGACCTTTTCCGCTGCAGCGTAGAAGGTTGAGACATTATCAACCTTACAGAGATTTGTAAAACAATGAGGGGTATAGATAATGTTGACTGGCAGGTGCCCTTTCTTTAGGGTAGTTGGTTTCAAGACTGGAGGCAATTTTAAGATGACAGGAGAAAGTTTTACAGCAGACATAGTGTCATAGAGCTGTCCAGCATGGAAACAGACCCTTTTATCCAACTCGTCCCTACTGACCAGATGTCCTTAATTAATGTAGTTCCATTTGCTAGCATTTGGCCCATATCCGCTAAACACTTCCTATTCATGTGCCCATGCAGATGCCTTTTAAATGTTATAATTGCACCAGCCTCCATAACTTCGTCTGGCAGTTCAGAACATGCACAGTACCCTCTAATTGAAACTGTTGCCCCTTAGATCCGTTTTAGGTCTTTCTCTTCTCACCTTCAACCTATTCCCTCCAGCTTTGGAACGTGCTAGCTTGGGGAAAGACCTTTGCTATCCACGCTATCCATTCCACTTATGACTTTGGAACCTCTAAGATCACCTCGCAACGTCTGATGCTCCAGGGAAAATAACCCCGGCCTAGTCAGCCTCTCCATAAATCTCAGAACCCGCAACCCTGGCAGTGCCTTT
This sequence comes from Chiloscyllium plagiosum, assembly GCF_037043375.1. Lineage (NCBI taxonomy): Eukaryota > Metazoa > Chordata > Chondrichthyes > Orectolobiformes > Hemiscylliidae > Chiloscyllium > Chiloscyllium plagiosum. The sequence continues at coordinate 25,050,280 of NW_028270189.1, read as the reverse complement.
GTAAATGTTTTCTGAATACTTTCAGGTTTCACCATCCTTCCTCTATAATCGAAACCGTAATTGCACGAAGTATTCAAAAGTGGCCTAACCAATGTTCTGTACAGCCGCAATATGACCTCCCAATCTTATATTAAATGCACTGACCAACAGCGGCAAGCATATCAAACACCTTCTTCACTATCCTATATACCTGCGACTCCATTTGCAAACTTCTATGAACCTGCACTCCAAGATCTCTTTGTTTAGCAACACTCCCCAGGAACTTATTTTTAAATGTGTAAGCCAAGCCTTGATTTTCCTTTGCAAAATGTAGTACTTCACATTTATCGAAATTAAACTCCATTTGCCACTCCTCAGCCCATTGGTCCATCTGATCAAGTTCCCGTTATACTCTGAGGTAACCTTTTTCTCTGTCCCCTGCATCTCCAACTTTGGTGTCATCTATAAATGTAGTAATCATGCCTCCTATGTTCATACCCAAATCATTTATATAAATGACAAATAGCAGTGCACTCGGCACCAAACTTTGTGGCACTCCACTGGTCACATGCCTCCTGTATGAAAAGCAAACCATCAGCACCACCCTCTGCCTTATACCTGTTAGCCAGTTCTGTATCCAAGTGGCTACTTCTCCTTGTATTCCATGAGCTCTAACCTTGCTAACCAGTCTACCATGATGTACTTACTGAAATCCATATAGATCATGTGCACTGTTCTGCCCTCGTCAATCCTTTTCATTACTTCTTCAAGAAAAAATGATCGAGTTTGTATGACATGATTTCCCATGTACAAAGCCAAGTTGACTATCCCTAATTGGTCCTTGTCGTTCCAAATACATTACATCTTGTCCCTCAGGATTCTGTCCAATAACGTGCCCACCACCGATGTCAGGATCATTGGTCTAAAGTTCTCTTGCTTTTCCTTCCCAGTTTGTTTAATGATTACACCACGTTAGTCAGCCTCATGTCTTCCAGCACCTCACCTTTGGCTATTGATGATAAGAGCTGGAAATGTGTTGCTGGAAAAGCGCAGCAGGTCAGGCAGCATCCAGGGAACAGGAGAATCGACGTTTCGGGCATAAGCCCTTCTTCATGAAAGGGATTATGCCCGAAACGTCGATTCTCCTGTTCCCTGGATGCTGCCTGACCTGCTGCGCTTTTCCAGCAACACATTTCCAGCTCTGATCTCCAGCATCTGCAGACCTCACTTTCTCCTATTGATGATAAGAACATGCCATTAAGATTCCCAGCGCTCACTTCCCGAGCTTCCCACAGAGTTCTCATATATACCTGATCAGGACCCATGAAGTGCGTTGTTATTACTCATCATTTCGTTTGTGTTTGGATGAACGTCCTAAGAAGTGATGGACGTGGGTAAAGTTACAACGTTTAAAAGACAGTTGATGAAGTACAAGTATAAGGGAAGGTTTGGGAAAATATGGTCCAAGCGCATGCAGGTGGGACTGGTTTAATTTGACATTATCATCAGCATGGACTGTATGAGCCGATAGGTCTGTTTCCAAACACCCAGCGAAACTCTATGACACCATGTCTGTTTGTATGTCCAAGCATGTATCTGCATATTTCTTTCTGCACTTGCCTACTTTTGTGTGTCTATATGTGTCTCTGTGTGCCCCCTGTGTGTATCTATCTCTCTGTGCATGTTATGTATCTGTTTCTGTGTGTATGTCTGCGTCTGTCGATGTGTCTGTGTGAGTGTGTGTCAGTGGTACTGTAAGGTGCTGCCGTCACGCTGTCCCTCGTAAACTGAATCCCCGATGATTCTCACTCTCCACTCCCACCTGTACAGTGGTCTGGGGAGGCCAGAAGAGACTGACAGCAACAGAAAGCTCAGCTGGCATGGCAGCATCTGTGGACAGAAGTGAAAGCTAACGTTTCAGGTAGAGTGGCCCTTCCTCAGTGTTCGTGTCAGGGGGATATTACATCACTTTAAGCACAACAGAGACTGTCAGTCTCGCCCCACACTGATACACACAGGTACACACAAACACTAATACAGAGTCATAGAGACACTCACTAATACTCGGAAACTAATACAGACATGGGGTGTCTTTCGGTAATTCACTAGTTCCATGTTTTTCTTGTCAATATTTCACTTACTCTGTCTGGTGTGTGTCAGTATTTAAGTCTGTCCTCAGGGAGTGTGTGAATATTGCACGTGCTCACAATAGTGTGTGAGTCGGTATTTCTGTGTGGCGTGTGACTGTCGGACAATTTCAATGTTTGCAGATACCAAACCTGGAAGAATTATAAAGTTTGTGATAGACTGTGTGGAACTCCAACAGGACAATCGCACGTTGGTGTAGTTTTCAGGTTTATGGCAGATGAGGTTCAATTCAGAGCAGTGTGAGGTGATGCACTTCGGTAGGAAGAACATTGAAATACAATATATAACAGGCTGTGCTGTTATAAAAGGAGTGTAGGAACAGAAGACCCTGGGTGTATATGAGCACAGATTATTGAAGATGTCAGGACAAGTGGGGAGAGCAGTAACTATCACAGATTAGTTTCAGTATCTGAGCTGTTTACAGGGGGAGGTGTAGGAGGGAGTCTCGGTGCTCCCTTCCTGGGAGGTGGTGGTGACGATGTTTTGTGAGCCCACCCTCCTGCCTGCCGAGACCGTGGGGATTCCATTTGTACCAGCTCGACACAAAAGGGAAATGGCATCAGGGCCACAGCTTGTAAGTTGTGCCGGGGGGAAACGGAGCTGCCAGTGGGTTTAAAGTGAGAATTTCCCTTCACTGAACATTGCCCCTTACTCGGTTGGTGGGATGTGGATGTTTCAGAATCTCCACACGAGGCGTCCAGGTCCTCTCCCAAACGTACCAGAGTCCTCCCCACATGGCGGGGGGAGGGGGCGAGGGAACGGATATCGGGCACTCCACCGCCCGGCTTGGCCCTTTCTGTCCTACTCCAGGCTGTTTCTCCTGGAATGGGAGGAAGGGAGTGAGTGTAGGAGCGGGTGGCCTTGCTCTTAGTGCTGGTGCAGGTGGGGAGGCTGGACATGGTGAGGTGTCCGGAGGGAGTCAGTCCACGGTGATGTGTCCATGCAATGCTGTTAGTGTAAGGTGTGCAGTGGAGGGGGAGAGAGAGAGATGGGGGTGGGGGGGGGGGGGAACAGAGAAGGCGATGCAGTGAGAGTGGTGGAGCATGAGCCTTGTTCGGGAGTTGGTGCTATAACAGATATACAGTGACTGTGAGGGAACAGAGAGAATACAGTGATCCTTATACTGACAGAATGTGGAAGGATTTTGATGCTTGTCCTGTATTGCTGGACATTTCTTCAGGCTGCAGATACCGCATTGAGGTGCATGATGAGCTCAGACCATGTTCAATCTGTCTGGCGGTGTGGCCCCCTCTGGGAAGAATATGGTCCTCCTCTGTACTAGCCCACCAACCAGGATGTCCTTGCCCCATCTTCATCGTATATTTGCCCCTTATCTGCCATACTTGGGGTAAACTGTGCAGGACAGCTCTGAATTGAGAAAGCGGAACCATGTGCCCATTGGCCTTTTAAAGATGGCACCAGTGCCAGGGATCTTGTATTATCCAGGGATATACGGGCGATGGTGAGTACCTCCAGCCATGATGGGTGGGAGAATCGGGATGGCATTGAATGAGAGGGATACCATGGGGTGGGTGGGTAGTTAATAAGGTGAGTTAAGTAAGATAGTACCAAGAAACTAGCACGACCTCTTGCAGACAATCCCTCTGTCACACTCAAGAAAAATGTCACTGAGACAAGTTATTGTTAGATTCAGCCCGATGAATCGAAGTCTGTACTGACCCTTCTCCAAGTTACAAAGCTGCAGAACAAATGCTCATCCAATACTTTCCATCATCTGACCTCACACCAATATCCCCGTTCACCCATCATTCCTGGAAACACTGGCTTATGTTGCAGGATACTGTTGAAAAGTTTACATTTCAACATTCCGGACATGGGAACACATCCATCCATGGCAATGTCTCTCACTTTCGCCCTCTCTGTCTATACCCCAAACTCCTCCCATTTGTTGATATTTAAACTGATTCCCAGGCGATCGCTCTCTGGCAGTCATGTTTACACCCACAGTACCCCTTATAATGACACAGTGCAGATATGGAGCTGTAAATGGACGGGAACTGCACATTCCGTCACTCTCAGCATGGCCTGCAAGTTTCTCCACGCTGGACAGTGATCTAACACAGTGTTACTGAGCAATGTACTGGAGTGGTGGACACAGTTCCACATCCTGGTCACATGTCTTAGCTGGGTTTATAGATCAATGCACTGCCGTGGTCTGCATACCTTTCCACTCTGAGTAGATTGTGGCTTTCATTGTACAGTACATCAGGCAGGTCTGCACAGTGCTCCGTGCTGAAAACATTTCTGATCTGGGTTTATAGATCAATGCACTGCAATGGTCTGCCCAGTGTTCCAAGCTCGAACGATTGCAGGGTTGTGTTCAGCAGTACACGAGCCTGGTCTGCACAGTGCTTCATGCTGAACAGATATCTCCTTCGGATTTATGGTGTCACGGCTGGTTGTTTGAGGTGAATTGAGAATGTGATATAACTAATCACTCCAGTCGATATGGCAATGACTTTATTTTTGTTCTCATTCTTGTGATTGGATCCTCCAAATTCTGATTCCTCCGGCCAGTCCCATTCTTCAGTCTACTTGCATATTTCGGCAATTTGCCCCATGTGTAATTGCCTAGTTATATCTTGATTAACTGCCCTGTCTATTGTCCTGATCTTTGGCGTTGCTCACCCTGGAGCATTGGGATTCACCACGATAAACCTCAGTGAGGTCACTCCTCAGACTCAACGCTCAAGGGACCACAGCCCCAGCCCATTCGCACTCACCGTGTAGCTCAATATCACTCGCTACGACAACATCAGCAACATGCTTGTAAATCTTTACTGCACCCTTTCAAGTTTAACAACATCTTTTCTATAGCATGGAGAACAAAATTCAAGGCAGTATTACAAAAGTGGCTGAACCTAGAGAGTAGGCGAAAGTGAGTACTGCAGATGCTGGAGATTAGAGTCGAGAGTGTGGTCTGGAAAAGCACAGCGGGTTAGGCAGCATCCGATGAGTAGGAAAGGCAATGTTTCAGGCAAAACTCCGATTCCTGCTAATGGGCTTTTGCTCAAAACATCGATTTTCCTGCTCCTCGGATGCTGTGTGATCTAGCCGGCTTTTACAGTACCATACGCTGAACCCAGTGTATATCTCAGATGGCCGTCTTCTTCAAAAAACGCAATTTCCCCTCCCACTTGATCGACGATGCCCTGCAGCCGATCTTATCCAATTCCCACACCTCTGCCTTCGAATCCCGCACCTCCTAATGCAACAGGAAAATAACATCCCTGTTCCTCACCTTCCACACCACCAAACCTCCAGTTACAATATATTTTCCTCCCCCATTTGCGCCATATACAAACAGATCCCACCACCAGAGATATATTTCCCTCCCCACCCCTATCTTCATTCAATAAAGACCGTTCCCTCCGTGATACCTCATCAGGTCAACATCCCCCACGAAAACACTCTCCCATCGCAACTCCTTCCCCTGCCACTGCAGGAATCGCAAAACCTGCGTCCTTACCTCCCCCTCCCTCACCACCGCCCAAGGCTCCAAAGGATCCTTCCATATCCATCAGAGTTTTAATTGCGCTTCCAGACACACCATCTACTGCATCCGTTGCTCCCGATGTTGTCTTCTCCCCATTGGGGAGACAGGGCGCTAACATGCGGCACACTTCAGAGAACTTCTCCTGGACACCCGCACCAGCCAACCCCACTGCCCCATGGCCAAACATTTCAGCACACCCTCCCACTCCGCCAAGGTCCTGGGCCTCCTCCACCACCACCCCCTAACCACTGGATGCCTAGAGGGAGAAAGCCTCATCTTCCACCTTGGGACCCTGCAATCACACGGGATCAATGTGGATTTCACTAGTTTCCTCATTTTCCTTTCCCACACATTAACCTTCCAACTCAGCATAGCCTCCATGACCTGTCCTACCTGCCCATCTTCATTCCCACCTTTCTGCTCCACGATCGTCTCCGACATATCACCTCCACCCACAACTTCAGCTACCTATCACATTCTCAGCTACTTTTCCTCATTCCTATCCCATTTCCATTTATCTCTCAGCACCTTCGGGCTACAAGCCTCATTCCTGATGAAGGGCTGACACATGAAATGTGGTTTCTTCTGCTCTTCGGATGCTGCCTGAAGGGCTGTGCTTTTCCAGCACCACATTCTCGACTCTGACCTCCAACATCTGCAATCCTCACTTTCTCCCTTGAGTTGGTGTATTCAAAATTTTCCCCACCAGACGTTTTATGCAGCCGGTCAGTTATTTCATCCCAGTCTCCTTTTATAAACAGAATGGAACTTATACAGCCTTGCACAGCTCTGGAAATTCTCCCAGATACAAGGAAATCGTAAAAAGAAAAATTGAAAGATGGTCGGTTCGTCAGTAACCCTCATCCATTCCATCCAGACTGAGTAAATATTCCCTTTTATTATGATTTGAAATGTGATGTAAGGAAGGGGTTAACTGAACCTGTTTGTTCAGTGACTGTGATTAATGTCAGTCTCTATGTATTGTAATTATTCCAGTGGAGAGTTTCCATCTTTTACTGATAAATGGGCTCGGTCAACATGTTATTCCACACTATGAGCGGGGGGAATCAAAGACAACACTAACAGGGATCAGTGGTTCCAGAGAGACTGGGAAGAATCTGAGAACTTTAGACTGGAATGTTCCAACAATGGACAGGGGTTTATCCGATTCTGTTTGGTATCTTTCTACATATTATGATCGGTTGTCGTTATCATGGCGGATCTATTATGCTCTTCGCATTATTCAATATATTTATTGTCCTCTCCTGTCTATCGTTGCTGTCCCTGGTATGTCTCACTGTCCAGATATTTTTTTCTGTGAACCATTTATGACTGCATTTCTGTTCTTTCATATAGTATAGAATTCTTGCCACCAATAGTATTCCTGGTGATACTTTGACTCCAATTCAATTCCTGTCTCCCTCCATGTTTCTGACAGGATTATTCATGGGTCACTATGTTGACCTACTCAGTTGCAGATGTGAACCATTGTCTCACTGCCCTTGTTATTTAAATATTGGGACCTTGGAGGTCATTGTCGTCTATTATGTTTGCAAACTCGACTTCCTTCCTGGGATTCCATTCTATCCCTGGCCAATATATTTTATTTTCATTCATTTGTGGGACTTGTGTGTTACTGGCTGGCCAGCATTGATAGCCCATCTCTATTTGCCCTTGAGAAGGTGACAGTGAGCTGACGTCTTGAATCGCTGCAGTCTACCTGCTGTGGGCTGACCCACAATGCCAATAAGGAGGGAATACCAGGACTTTGACCCAACGATTGTGAAGGATAATCAGTATATTTCCAAATCAGGGTGGTGAGTGGCTTGGTATGGGGGGACGGTGGGAGGTGAAACATGCAGGTGTTGTTTGAAACAGGCGAGTCTCAACATTGATGATCCCTTTGCCCTGACCATTATTAACTTTAAATATTCACTGCTCCATAATATACTTTACTGTCTTAACCCATCTGCTGTTTGAACCTTGAGCTGTGAAATACAGACTTAATTATGACAACAGTCTGCTGCTGACACTGTCGGGTTGAAACCTGCAGAAACAAAGGTGATTCGAAATCATATCAAAATACCATCCGTCTGACATTCCTGTGCACGCTGATATATATCGCTGTTGTGTTTAGCAATGCCTGTATTTTAATATTCTTAAGCACTTTATCTCAGCTGTCCATGAAACTTCCCTCAGTCTCTTTGTGTCGATTATCCAAATCTCCAGTTGTTCATAGTTGACCTGTTTTCCTTCAAGTCCATTTTCTCTCAAGCAATGATTTTCACATTCAACCACCCCAAATGCACACACACACACACACACACACACACACACACACACACACACACACACACACACACACACACACACACACACACACACACACACACACACACACACACACACACACACACACACACACACACACACACACACACACACACACACACACACACACACACACACCTTATACTGGTCCAATGGAGGTAGAAACCTTCCCCTCCTGTGTGTAATTGATTTGTGTATCGTTCCCATCTGATAGTAAAGGTTAGCTATACCCCTCTTGTTGGGTAGATAATCCAATTTACTGAGCAATGCACTAACATGGCCTGCACATCTCTCCATGTTGGTCTGTCATCTTGCCCCAGGTTATGCTGCTTGAAATGTTCTGTGAAGCCGATTCAGAATTTGATGCAACAACTATTTCAGCTGATCAGAAAATAACTTTATTTAATGTTCTCATTCTTGTAACTTTGCTCTCTAAGGGTTCAATCCTGCAGTTAGTCCCACTACCCAGTCTTTTTCTACATATTTCCACAACATGATCTCAGTTAATTAACTGTCTGTTTCTGTTTTTAATGTGAATCTCTCTGTCCCTCTGTAACTTTCCCTGGTCTTGGTTTTTGGCTTGCTAATGTATCACGTGCTGGCATTGTTAAGCTCAGAAACAGTGAAATGGTGTGTGTCAGGCTACTGTCCACTTCCCGGTGCGTCCCATGTGGTGTTCCATGGACGGGGGAGGGTGGTGTGTGTAAGGCTGCTGTCCACTTCCCGATGTGTTCCATGTGGTGTTCCATGGACTGGGGACGGCGGTGTGTCTCAGGCTGTTGTTCACTTCCTGGTGTGATCCATGTGGTGTTCCATGTTGGATAGGGGGGTGTGTGTCGGTCTGCTGTTCACTTCCCGGTGTGTGTCATGTGCTGCTCCATGTTGGATAGGGGTTTCAGCAGCTTTGACTCACATCTTTTAAACTTCATCTGTGCCTGGCAACTGAACGTCTGACTTCTGTGTTTGTGCCTTTGAGCTGATCGTGTGGTCAGTAACACAAGGAAGCCCTTGTGTTAAAATGGTATAACGGCTGCAGAAAGGCAGTTCGAGGATGATCTGCCTTTGGAGGTAGTATGGGCTGAAGTCAGAAATAGGAAAGGTGCAGTCACGTTGTTGGGTGTTTGCTATCGCCCCCCCCCCCCCCCCCCCAATAGCAGCAGAGATGTGGAGAAACAGATTGGGAAACAGATTTTTGAAAGATGCAGAAGCCACAAGGTAGTAGTCATGGGCGATTTCAACTTCCCAAATATTGATTGGAAGCTCTTTAGATCAAGTAGATTGGATGGGGCGGTGTTTGTGCAGTGTGTCCAGGAAGCTTTTCTAACTCAGTATGTAGATTGTCCGACCAGAGGGGAGGCCATATTGGATTTGGTACTCGGTAATGAACCGGGACAAGTGATGGGCTTGTTAGTGGGTGAATATTTTGGTGATGGTGACCACAATTCTGTGACTTTCACCTTGGTTATGGAGAGAGATAGGTGCGTGCAACAGGGTAGGTTTTACAATTGGGGGAAGGGTAATTACGATGCTGTAAGACAGGATCTGAGGAGCATAAGTTGGGAGCATAGGCTGTCAAGGAAGGAGGTCGTGGAAATGTGGAACTTTTTCAAGGAACAGATACGACGTGTCCTTGATATGTATGTACCTGTCAGGCAGGAAAGAAATGGTCGCGTGAGGGAACCTTGGTTGACGAGGGAGGTTGAATGTCTTGGAAAGAGGAAAAAGGAGGCTTACATAAGGTTGAGGAAACAGGGTTCAGATAGAGCAGTGGAGGGATACAGGATAGCCAGAAGGGACCTGAAGAAAGGGATTAGGAGAGCTAAGGGAGGGCATGAAAAATCTTTGGCGGATAGGATAAAGGATAACCCAAAGGCATTTTATACGTATGTGAGAAACATGAGAATGACGAGAACGAGGGTAGGTCCGATCAAGGACAGTAGTGGGAGACTGTGTATTGAGTCGGAAGAGATAGGAGAGGTCTTGAATGAGTACTTTTCTTTAGTATTTACGAACGAGAGGGACCGTATTGTTGAAGAGGAGAATGTGAAACGGACTGGTAAGCTAGAGGAGATACTTGTTAGGAAGGAAGATGTGTTGGACATTTTGAACAACTTGAGGATAGACAAGTCCCCCGGGCCTGATGGGATATATACTAGGATTATGTGGGAAGCAAGAGAGGAAATTGAAGTACCGTTGGCAATGATCTTTTCGTCTTCACTGTCAACGGGGGTGGTACCAGGGGCCTGGAGAGTGGCGAATGTTGTGCCCCTGTTCAAAAAAGGGAATAGGGATAACCCCAGGAATTGCAGGCCAGTTAGTCTTACTTCGATGGTAGACAAAATAATGGAAAGGGTACTGAGGGATAGGATTTATGAGTATCTGGAAAGACACTGCTTGATTAGGGACAGCCAGCACGGATTTGTGAAGGGTAGGTCTTGCCTTACAAGTCTTATTGAATTCTTTGTGGAGGTGACCAAGCATGTGGATGAGGGTAGAGCAGTGGATGTAGCATACATGGATTTTAGTAAGGCATTTGATAATGTTCCCCATGGTAGGCTTATGCGGAAAGTCAGGAGGCATGGGATAGAGGGAAATTTGGCCAATTGGATAGAAAACTGGCGAACTGGTCGAAGTCAGAGAGTGGTGGTAGATGGTAAATATTCAGCCTGGAGCCTAGTTACAAGTGGAGTTCCACATGGATCAGTTCTGGGTCCTTTGCTGTTTGTAATTTTTATTAATAACTTGGATGAGGGAGTCGAAGGGTGGGTCAGTAAATTTGCAGATGATACGAAGATTGGTGGAGTTGTGGATAGTGAGAAGGGCTGTTGTCGACTGCAAAGGGAGTTATATATGATGCAGAGCTGGGCTGAGGAGTGGCAGATGGAGTTCAAACCTGCCAAGTGTGAGGTTGTCCATTTTGGAAAGACAATTAAGAATGCGGAATACAGGTTAACGGTAGGGTTCTTAGTGAGGTGGAGGAACAGAGGGATCTTGGGGTCTATGTTCATAGATCTTTGAAAGTTGCCACTCAGGTGGATAGAGCTTGTAAGAAGTCCTATGGTGTATTAGCCTTCATTAGCAGAGGGATTGAATTCAAGAGTCGTGAAGTGATGTTGCAACTGTACAGGACTTTGGTTAGGCCACATTTGGAGTACTGTGTGCAGTTCTGGTCGCCTCACTTTAGGAGAGATGTGGAAGCGTTGGAGAGGGTGCAGAGAAGATTTACCAGGATGTTGCCTGGAATGGAGAATAGGTCGTACGAGGATAGGTTGAGAGTACTAGGCCTTTTCTCGTTGGAACGGTGAAGGATGAGGGGTGACTTGATAGAGGTTTATAAGATATTCAGAGGAATAGATAGAGTAGGCAGTCAGAAACTTTTTCCCCGGGTACAACAGAGTGTTACAAGGGGACATAAATTTAAGGTGAAGAGTGGAAGGTATAGGGGAGATGTCAGGGGTGGGTTCTTTACCCAGAGAGTGGTGGGGGCATGGAATACGCTGCCTGTGGGAGTGGCAGAGTCAGAATCTTTGGTGACCTTTAAGACGCAATTGGATAGGTACATGGATGGGTGCTTAAGCTAGGACAAATGTTCGACACAACATCGTAGGCCGAAGGGCCTGTTCTGTCCTGTATTGTTCTATGTCCTATGTTCTATGTTAAGGCCCTGTAAAGGAATGGGTACCTAACATATCTGACAATGCTGTCACTTTAAATAGAGGTTATTTTCTCTTTTTCTTTAAAGAGAGATCTTAATGGCTGAACTACCTACTGCAAACGGCTGAAGTAAATCACATAGAAGGCGTTTAGGTTCTTGTTTTAATAAGTAGTGATAATAATGGTCAGAACGCACAGACCAGACTTTCCAGTTTTTCGGAGCTGTAACTATCAGCAGGTGCCTGGTGTGGGAGCAGGGTTTCATGCTTCAGCGAATGATCCCGAGCTGCTGATCTCTCTGAGATCTGTCCTGATGCTGTTTCCTCCTGGATTGGAGAACTGCATGCATGACTGACTGGCCTTGGATGTGTTTTTTTTTTGCCAAGGGATGAGATTATGGGATGATCGTACATTGGAACAGTTCATTAGTGGAAGGTACTATGACTATTATTCCGTTAAGATTTCCAGTAGTTAAGTTAGTCTACATTCCTCTTCTTTTGCTTGTATTTTTTATTAGAGTCTTTAAATAAATTGTGTTTTGCTTTAAGTTGAGTGGTTTGAACTTCTGCATCACATCTGGAACTCCCATTTCACATCCACCTTTACTGTAAGACAATGTTGGCGGCCAGACTGCATCTTAAAGCATTTTCAGGCAGTCTGCTCTGGTCCATTGCAAAGAGGGGACTCTTGTCCGTTTCGAAACCGATATCTCCAAATTGGGTTCAGGTTCAGAATTCCTACAATGTCGAAACAGACCATTTGGCCCAACAAGTCCACACCTTTCCACGAAGACCCGTTCCCCAACCCTATTATTCCATACTTACCCCTGATTAATGCACCTAACCTGCACACCCCTGAACAGTCTGGACAATTTAACATGGCCCATTCACCTAAATTGCACATCTTTCGGCTGTGGGAGGAAAACTGGGCATCCAGAGGAAACCCAGACAGGGACCGGGAGATTGTGCACAGGGAGATTGTTGGGCTCAAACACGGCGTTTGGTAATTGTTAGTGTCTTTTGTTCCGAGTGTAGAATTCGGTGTTTTTGAACAGTGCTTTGTGTAGTAATGGTTCTTTCTGTTTATAAGAGTTCTCTGGATGTGGAAGAAGTGAAGTTGGAGATTTTACAAAAGGTGAGCAAGGCAAAGTTTTTAGAATTGGCAGACAAGCTGGATTTTGGGTTTGTGTTTGTCTGTGAGAAAAGGAGATGATTAGAGCTATAGCTTGGCACTTAAATTCACCATCAGAATCTTTGCGAAAGGCTGGAATTCAATGGCAGATGATGCAGCTTGAACACAAAAAGGAATTAAAACAATTTGAAATATGATTTCAAGTAGAATTAAAAGAAATGGAGAAGAAGAAGAAAGACAGAAAAAGAAAGAAGAACAGGAAGGGAGAGAGTTTCAACTTCAAAAGTAACTAATTTGAGAGGAAAGTCGATTTTGCAGGGTGGAGATTAAGGTGATAGTAAGCTGAATGAGGACGATAGTGAGGATGAGAAACATTATGGTAGCCAAAGGCCTGATGGGGATCTGTTTAAATACATCCAGGCATTGTCTAAATTTAATGAGAAGGATGGGGAAGCGTTTTTAATTTCATTTGAGAAAGTGGCTAAACGGATGCACTGGAATTGGTTGATCCTAATAAAGCTGGTAGGTATAAGGAGTGAGGCGTTTACATCCCTGTCGGAAGAGGTATCTGGCAAGTATGAGGAGGTGAAGAAAGCCATCTGAAGTGCACGTGAATTGGGCCAGAAGCCGACAGACAGCATTAGAGGAATCTAAAATAGCATCCCTGGTTAAATGAAAGAATCAAACAAAGTAATTTTGAGTGGTGGATAAGAGTATTAAAAACAAAGCAACCTATGACACTCTTAAAAAATATTCTTACCGGAATGTACTGAGAGCAACTGGGCCCCTGGGAATGTCACGGAGCAGACCATCAGGGAGATGGAGCAAAACCTCTCATGTCTGAACTAGTCTGAGTGAACTCCCCAGTACACAGTATTACTAAGCCCTGTAATCTCTCTCCATTTCAGTAACATATTCCCTTCCATTCTTCCTGTAAATAAAATGGCAGGTTACATCATGTTATATTCCACTTGCCTCTCTTAATAATTTAATGTCTTGCTTATCACAGAGTCATCACCAAACGTAGTTGCAGTACATCTGTTCCATCCTCCTGATTATTGATACAGATTGTGAAAAGTTGAGGACCCAGCACTGGTCACTGTGTGACTCCACTGGTGACGTTCTGTCAAACTGATTTAGACTGATCTATCCAGAATGCGTGCTTCCTGTTTGAAAACCAGTATTCCCTCATTCCTGTGTAACATATTCAAAGAGCTAAGTAAGAACAAGGAACATCAGTCAAATGTTATCCCATTCACCCAAACTATCCAGATTCACTTTTAAACCTCTTACATCTTCATTCCGAAGTAATTTCCCACCAATGGTAGTGTCATCTGAAAAATTTGTTAGAGTATTTTCTATCCTGTCAACCGAGTAATAATATCGATGAAAACAAGTTAAGGTATGAGAACTGAAATCTGTGGAACCCCACAAGGTACATTTGCCAGAAGAAAATGACATATCTATTCCATCTGATTGCATTTAGTTGGTTCAACAATCCTCCATCCAAGCTAATAAATTACTCCTAAACCAATGTTGCCTGACCTTACCACTTACTCTTTTGAGAAGCAACATATCTAATGCCTTCTGGAAGACCAGATATATTCCATCTCCAGGATACCCACGATCCACCTTGTTCGTAACATCTTTAAATGACTCAAGCAAACAATTCAAACACTATTTAGCTTTCGTAAAACCATGTTGACTATGACGGATTGTGGTATGACTTTGCAAATGTCCTGAACAATGGACCATTACAATTAGCCTTAAATTACAATAGTTTATTGTTACACTTTAGTCCGTAATGTATACCATTATTATAAGTTCTTCCCGTTCGAAAACTTTTACGTTTTCTTTGAATTCCTGTTTAATGGGCACACGTGCTCCAATTGCTGCTTAAGAGGGATGTGTGGCTGAATGGACTCATCATCCTGCTGGTGTACAAAATCGATGGCCTGACATCTTTCTGGTGTTCCCATGTTGTCATCTCCAAGGCCAGAATGACCTCCTCCTGTTGATGTGTTAGTGGGTTGGGGGATTATGGAATCTTCCTGTTGCTGTGTTACAGCTCGAGAGGCTGATGGGCCTTCTCATAATCCACCATTATAGACTGGAGACACTGAACGGTCTCCTCATGCATCCCTGAGATGGAACGAGGGCGTGATTGGCCTTCTTATGTTCCCTTACAACAGACACGTGTCTGAATTACCGCCTCCTTTCTCATGAAAAAAAGGCTCAGATAGTTTATATCCTTATCCAATTCACTTGCAATAGGCTCAGTGGGACTGAATGGCTTCCTGTTATCCCAGCATAACAATCTCCAGTCCCTGTGTGGTCTCTTCCAGTTCCTGAGTAACAGACTTGACGGGGCTGAATGGACTGATCCTGTTGCTGTGTAATAGGATACTGCTCCGTTATGGCCTAATCTGGGTCCAGGATTATAGGCTCGAGGGGCTGATTGGCCTTCTTTTTTAATTGTATATCAGGACCCAGGGGCTGAACAGCCTGGTCCTGTTCTGGTGTAACAGTGTTGAAGGCCTGATTATCCTTCTGTTGTTCCTGTGTAACAGGCTGGAGAATGACATGGATTTCTCCATTATGTGTGTAATTGGTTTCTGTGGCTGACTCCTTCTGGTCATCTTCGTTGAAATAAGATCATCTTTCATTCTGGTAAAGTCCAATGTGTATTGGATCAAGCTGACCGTCCTTTCCTTACAAGCGAGCTTCTTCATTACACGAATCAGTTGAGGGAACCGTCTCTGAGTTGCTTCCAATGTAACAATATCCTTACTTCATTGAGGAGTTTAAATCTGTACACACTACTCCAGATGTGATCTCACTATGATCCTGTACAGCAGTAGCAACGCTTCATCAGCCTGCTGTAAAGTTCCCACCGAGGTTATAGCAGGCTCAGCTGTCGCAGGGATATGCAGGGCAAAAGTGAGGACTGCAGATACTGGAAACCAGAGTTTAGATTGATGGGCTTTTACCCGAAACGTCGATTTTCCTGCTCTCCGGATGCTGCCTGACCTGCTGTGCTTTTCAAGCACCACTTTGATGTAAACGCAGGGAATACACAGCATTGTTGAAAGATCATTGTCCTTCTCTACTCCATCAACATAACTGGAGATCTGGAGAAAATCTCACAATAAAACTTGAGAAGAGCATAAGAGATGTGGCGAGATGGTTTCTACCATTAATCTCCCAGAACCCACTTCACTGAGATTTCACTGAATCATATAAGGTGGAGCTCAGAAACAGTAAGGAAGAGCAAACATTGATGGGAGTTATATATCAAAGTGAAACTGCAAGACATATGTTGGGCGTGTTATAAAACAGGAAATGGATATATACGTTTCTGTGTACTGCAGTAATAATGTACTGTTTAAATTATATCTAAGCTGTGCTAACCCAATGAAATGCTAATGCTGGGAAAAATGGATTTCATGAGCACGTGTGAGATGGCTTGCATTAACATTATTTTGAGCACCGGTAATTTAGGAATTGGTGTTGGATGATCAGAAGAGCTAATTGAAAACCTTGCTGTAAACGACCTTTTGGGAACAGTGACCGTAACTTTTTATTTGAGATTCGATTCCACACAGTGTGGAAGCAGGCCCTTCAGACCAGCAAGTCCACATCAACCCTCCAAAGAGTACTCCACCCAGACCGGTTTCCCTCTGATTAATGCACCTACCGCTATGAGCAGTTTAATAAAGCTAATTCACCTGGCCTGCACATCATTGGACTGTGGGAGGAAACTAGAGCACTCGGAGGAAACCCACGCAGACGCGGGAGAATGTACAAACTCCACACAGACAGTCGCATGAGGCTGGAATAAAACAGGGGTCCCTGTTAATGTGAGGGTGGCAGTGCTAGACAATGAGCCACGGTGCTGCCTCTATTGGTTTTCCTTTATGCTGTTTGAGTACACGACAGTTTTTGTTTTACTTGAAGTAACGGGTATGAATCTGAGTCATGCAAGCCATGAAGATGTGAGGAGAAAGTGGGGACTGCAGATGTTGGAGATCAGAGACGAAGAATGTTGTGCTGGAGTAGCACAGCCGGCCAGCCAGCATATTAGTAGCATGAGAATCGACGTTTTGGGCAGAAACCCTTCATCAGGAATGAGGCTTGTGGTCCAAGGGAGCTGAGAGATAAATGGAAGGGGGGTGTGATGGGGGACATTGCCAGGAATGTGACAGGGAGATGAAGGAGGGGTTGAAAGTGATAGGTGATGAAGGGAGACAGAACACTTCATCTCCTGCATCCATTCAACCCCATGTGGTCTCCTCAACATCGACGAGACAGGACATCAACTTGTGGATCGTTTCAGAGACACACTCTGGTACAGTCACACTGACCAACTTCACCACCCTGTGGCTGGCCACGTTAACTCCCCCTACCAAACCACCAAGGATATGCAGGTCCTGGGCATCCTCCATCACCAAACTCGAACCACCTGATGCATGGAGGAAGTCCGCCTCATTGTCCGCCATGGGACCCTCCAACCATAGGGGAACAATATGGAATTTCGCCATTTCCCCCATTCCCTCATATCCCAGTCCAATCTTCCAACTCAGCACCGCCCTCTTGAATGTTCCTGTATGTACATCTTCCTTTCCAACTATCCACTCGACCCTCCTCTCCGACCTACCACTTTCACAATCTCTCTCCCCCCACCCCCCACCCCACATTTACCTATTAGATCAAAGGAAGCAGCTTAGAAAAATGCCAAGTATTGTAGTAAGCCAGTGGATTCAGAGTAATGTCGGACCCAGCAAAGGAGGACAAAGAAACAGAGAAAAAAATCAAAAAGAGAAAAAACATACCAACAAAACAACAACATAAATACTGCTAAAAAGCTTCTGTAAATGTATGTAACAACAAGGTCAAATCTGCCAGTTTCAGTACGGATGAAAATGGAGAATGTTGAACTACAGATCAGGTAACTTGTCATTTGCAGTCGTGTGTCTGTTGGACTCGATTACAAAGAACATGCTACTAGATATATAAAAGCTAATGGCAAAACTGGGGAGTACGATAATGCATCGCTGAAAGGAAAACCATATGTGGCAAACATTTTTTTTTGGAATGGGTTGAAAATGGATCTTTTAGACATCAGCAATGAGGAACCAATGGATAACGTATAGATGGAATATAGAAGATGTCATCCACCCCTTGCACAGCGTGTTGCTGAGACAAAACTGAGAGTATTGTGTACTGTTGTGGAGTTCCCATCTAAGAAATACGATACTGAGTACAGAGAAACTGTAAAAGGCATATTCCAGATTAATCCCTAGGATGGCAAGATTGTCTGATTGGGAAACTCAGCCTGTGATTTCGAATTTCAAATAATGAGAGGTGATCGTAGTGAATCTTAGAAACTTAAAAACATAGAGGGGACGGAATAACAGAGGGACATGGCGAAGTGCACGCAGTCGCAATTAGGGAGAATCCCATGATATTCTTCACGGTCAACAAGTCGAACAGAATAATCAGTGAACAGTTAGTGTCTATCAGAAACCAAGGAGGCAATCTGTGTGTGAAGCTCGAGAACGTTGAAAGATTGTGACATGAGGCTTCACATCTATTTTACTTGGCAGAAGAAGGATGCAGGGACAGAATTCGAGAAGATGGATGGGGAAGCTCTTGAGTAGATTGATGTAAAATGCTAGCAGGAATTTGAGGATTTGGCTGGTAGAAAATTGGACTGATTGCCATGTCTAAATGAGTTGTATCACAGGCTGCTGTTGGAAACAAGGGAGAAAAGACCCTGACTGAAATTTTTAATTAGAGTATGACCATAGGCGAGGTGCCAGCGTTCTGAAAAACAGCTAATGTGATTTCACTTCGCAGTAAGGGTGGGAGAGATAGACCAGGGAACTATAGACAAGCGAGGATTAGAACACTGTTAGGGAAACAACTGGAGAAAATAGGGAAGGAGAAAATTGAACTCCAATCAGAATGGCAAGGTTTGATCGGGGATAATCATCATGACTTTATCAGAGGGACATCAAAACTAATGAATTTGAATTAGTTTGAGGAGGTCGGTTATTTAGTTTTGCAGCAAGGACATTGAAAAATCTCCACATGGGAAAATGAAGATTAAAGTAAAATCGCAAGGAATCAAGGATAACGTAACAAGTTACAATGAAAATTGTCTTCTGGCAGGAGTCAGAGGGTGGTGGGAGAAGGCTGTATGAGTCACTGAAGACCAGCGACCCTGGTGTACGACAGACATCAGTGCTGCGTCCCTTATTATTTGAAGTTTTCATGAATGGTACAGATGTGAATGGAGGGGGGTGGGTGGAGGGGGTGGGGGTTGAGATAAGTAAGTTTGTGTTTGCCTGGTTGGTTGGCATTGAGGACGAAGGACTTATGTTACATGAAGATACAGATGGATTGATCAGATGGGCAGATCAATTGCAGTTGGAATGTAACCCTGATAAGTATGAGGTGATGCACTTTGGAAGAAGGAAGCAGACAGGGGAGTACTCAATTAATAACAGCGCACTTGGAAGCTCAGAGATTTTTTCTCCATTCATCCATGAATGTGACTGGACAGGCTAATAGGTTAGTTAAGAAGTAGACCTTGGGTGTAGCATTTATTAATAGGGTCGTAGATTATAAGAGCTGTACAGGCCTTTGGTTAGGCCAATATGGAGTACGTGTGTAATTCTGGGAGTCACATTACAGGGAGGACGTGATTGTACTGGAGAGGGTGCAGAGGAGATTCACCAGGATGTTCCCTGGGATGCACATATCAGCTATGGAGAGAGGCTGGATAAGCTCGAGTTGTTTCCTTTGGAGCAGAGGACACTGAGGGGGACGTGATTCAGAAGGATAAGATTATGAGGAGCATGGAGAGGGGAGATGGATAACAGCTGTTCCTTTTTGCCAGAGAGTCAAGAACAAGAGAGCACACTTTTAAAGTGAAGGGTTTGAGGTTTAGAGAGGATTTAACGGTAGTTTTTTTTTCATCCAGAGGATGTTGGGGTCTGGGATGTACTGCCTGAGAGGGGAATTATCACAGGTAACCTCACAATGGTTAAAAAGCACTTGAACGAGCAATTGGAAGTGTCATAACATTCCAGGCTATGGGCCTGGTGTATGAAAGTGGGACTAATACAGATTGTGCTGTATTTCTGTTGGCACAGATTCTATGCTCCTGTGAGTGTATGGTGTGGAAGGTCAATCATTGAGCAGCTTAAGGCAGGAATTGATGGGTTTCTGAAGAGTATATTCACAAGGGTTATAAGAGTGAACTGTAATAGCTTGTCAAATTATTTCAATGTGAGAAATATGAGAAAACACGTGCAGCTTCCTTACAGTTTGAGTCCAGAGAATAGAGAATGGGGAACAGAGAAATGGCAGAACTATGAAGCCACTACTTCCATTCTGTCTTCACGGAAATTTCTACCAATACTAGGAAAACCGAGTCTGCTGTGGAAAAAAATGATAGAGTACATGGAACATAGAACATGGTTTTCGGGAAATTATTGGGAAAGTAAGTAATAGTCATAGACAACACTAAAATAGGTTTATGAAATGGGAATTATGTTTGAGAAACAGACTGAGAGACAAATCAAAGAGAAGCAATGGAAGTAAAACATTTGGATTCTTAGAAACATTTTGATAAAGCACCAAGACCAGTTTGCAAACTTAAATCTGCGTGGATTGGGTCGAATGTATGCACATGTTTCTAGAATGGGACAGCTGGCAGGAAACAGTGAATTGAAATAAACAGACTCGCCAAGCAACAGCCGGACATTGTCTGTAAGGTATGATTCTGTGAGTATGACTATGTTCCAGACACCCCACTACCTTCCCCGGATGTCTCCTATCTCACCAACAGGACAGACGCAGCAGACGTGGCGGCACAATGAGATATAGTTGGAAGGAAATTGCTCTGGGAGTCCTCAACAGTGACTCTGTATCCCATGAAGTCTCATAGCGTTAGTTTACACATGGGAAAGGAAACCTCCTGCTGATTACTATGAATCAGCCTCTCTCAACTGATGAATCAGTACTCCTCCATGCTGAACAACACTTGGAGGAAGCACTGATGGTGGCAAGGACGAAGATGTACTCTAGGTGAAGGATTTCAATGTCCACCACCAAGGGTAGCTCAGCAGCAGCATTACTGATCGAGTTGCTCTGGTACCAAAGGATATAACAGCTAGACTGGGTCTGCGGCAGATCGTGAAGGAAACAACAAGTGAGAAAACAAACATACCTGACGTCATCCTTACTAATCTGCCAGTTGCAGAAGTATCTGTCCATGACAGTATCCATAATAGTGACCACAGCATAGTCATTGTGGAGACAAAGTCACATCTGCACATTGAGAATACCGTCCACCATTTTGGGTGGTACAAATACGGTGCTAAATAGGACAGACGTCGAACAGATCTAGCAGCTCAAGTCTGGGTGTACATAAGGTGCTGTGGGTCATCAACAGCAGCAGAATTGTACACCTGCACAACCTCATGGCCTGGCGTATCCCCCTCGCAACAATTACCATCAAGCCAGAGGATCAGCCTTGGTTCAATGAAGTGTGCAGGATGGCAGGAGCAGCACTGGGAATATCTGCAAATGAGGTGTAAGCCTGGTGAAGCCACCAAACAGGACTACTTGTGTACCAAACAGCATAAACAGTAAGTGATAGACAGAGCAAAGCGATCCCACAGCAACAGATCAGATCAAAGCTCTGCAATCCTTCCACATCGAGTCGAGAAACGGTGGGGAAAATTAAACAATTCACTGGAGGAACAGATTCTTCAAATATCCCCATCCTTAACGATGGAAAATCCCAGCACTTCAGTGTATAAGATAAGGATGATGCATTCACAACAATCTTCAGTCAGAAATGCTGAGTGGTATGATCCATCTCAGCCTCCTCTAGTGGTCCACAGCAATTCACTTACCAGCCATCAACCAATTCGATTCAGTCCACGTGATATCCAGAAACGGTTGGAGACCCTGGATACGCCAAACGGGACACATGCTGACATCAGTCTGGCAATAGTACTGATAACATGTGCTCCAGAACTTGTCACTGCCCGAGCCAAGCTGTTCCAATAAAGTTACAACGACAATTCCCCGTTTACATGGAAAATTCCCAAGTATCTCCGATACATAAAAAGCAGAACACATGGAATCCAGCCAATTACCACCCCATCAGTCTACTGTCGATCATCCGTAAAGTGATGGAAGGTGTCAGTGCTTTCAAGAAGCACCTGTTCAGCAACAACCTGCACAGTGACGCTCAGGCTGGGCTGCCCCAGTGTCACTCAGCTCCTGACCTCATTACCTTGGTTCAAACATGGACAAAAGAGCTGAATTGCAGAGGTGGGGTAAGAGTGGCAGCCCTTTAAAACAGGGCTGCCTTCGACCAAGTGTGGCATCAAGGGGTGTTAGCAAAACGGGAATCAATGTGTATCCAGGGCAAACTCCCCGCTGATTAGAATCATACCTAACACGTAGAAAGATGGTCATGGTTGATAAAGATCAGTCAACTCAGCTCCAGGACAAGTCTGTAGGTGTCCCTCGGGCAGTGGCCTCGGCCCAAACATCTTCAGGGCTGCTCCATCAATGATTTTCCCTCGATGTAAAAGTCAGAAGTGGGAATGTTCACCAATGATTGCACAATGTTCAGCAACATTTGTGGCTCCTCAGAGACAGAAGAGTCCAAATGTGACAAGATCTGGACAGTATCCAGGCTGACAAGTGACAAGTAATATTCACGCAACACAAACGCCAGACAGTGAACACCACCACTAAAATACAATCCAACCACTGTCCCTTGACATTCAATGGTGGTACCACCACTATCAATCCCCCAGTATCAAAATCCTGTGGGTAATCATTGCTCAGAAACTCACTGGACTTGCCACTTAAACACAAAAGCAGGTCAGAAACTAGGAACTCTGCGGCGAATAACTCGCCTCCTCACTTCCAAATGTCTGTCTATTATCTACAATGCATACGTCAGAAGTGTGAACGAATACTCCCCATTTGCCTGGATGAGTGCATCCCCAACAACACTCAAGAAGCGTGATACCATCCAGGACAAAGCAGCCAGTTTGACTGTCACTTCATCCACAATGTTGCACAATCAACGCTCAGAATCAGCAGTGTGCACAATCGACAAGCTGCACTGAAAAGATACAACAAAGATTCTCAGACACCATTTTCTCAACTCACGACTGCAGCGGTTCAACAAGGCAGCTCAGCAGCACCTTCTCAATGGCAACTAGGGACTGGCAATAAGTGCTGGTGACACCCAGACCCAAAAAAATATATATTGAAAAAAAAACCACTTTTTTAACAGAAGATGGTTGCTGAGGTATCGCAGGGAGCGGTGCTTGGGCCCCAGCTGTTCACAATACCAATTAAACATTCGGTTGAGGAAGTTAAATACAATATATCCCAACCTGCTGACAGCGCTAAAGGATGTGGGATTGTAAATGGGTGAGGAGATTGTAAAAAGT
Organism: Chiloscyllium plagiosum; assembly: GCF_037043375.1. Classification (NCBI taxonomy): domain Eukaryota; kingdom Metazoa; phylum Chordata; class Chondrichthyes; order Orectolobiformes; family Hemiscylliidae; genus Chiloscyllium; species Chiloscyllium plagiosum. Next base: position 25,027,024 of record NW_028270189.1, on the reverse strand, counting down.
CTCCAATGTGACTGACACAATGGGGTGAATGGGGCACATATGTGGCAGATGGAGAGCAAACTGAGTAGAGGTGAAGCTGTGTCCTTTGGTGGGAACAATAGTTTGGCAGCCTACCAATTGCAAAGGGATTAGTTGAAACATATTGATCTACAAAGGGAATTGTGCTCCCTTTTGTTGTTTCCTTCTGTACAGTCCTCTGAGGCCCATGCAGATCAGTGAGTTCTGAATCCAGAAGGCAATACTGGGATTGGCATTGGCACACTGACCAGTATACACAGACCCACCACGTGGGTAGCTGTAACATTGAAAAACATCTGGTCTCCCTGTACACCAGTCACTGAAAATAATATTGCAGGAAAATAAAGCAGGTCAGAAGATAAATAGTGTGTTGACCTTCATTTCAAGGGGATTTGAGTCCAGGAGTACAGGGCCTTGGTGAGATCCAATCTCGAACATAGTGCAATATAGTGTGCAGTTTTGATCTCCTTACCTAATAAAAGACAACCCTGACATTGAGGGAGAGCAGCGAAGGATGACCAGACTGATCACTGGAATGCCAGGCTTGTTGTGGGAGCAGAGTTTGGAGACTGGGTCTGTATTCCATGGGGTTTTGGAAAATATGTGGAAATCTCAGTGAAATATCTAAAACTCTAACAGGGTGAGACAGATGGGAAGCACAATGATAATTCCCCTGGCTGGGACTTCTAAAACAAGTTGCCCCAGTATTAGGTACAGGCAGGTTACATTGCATTGTGATGAGAATAAATGTCTGCACTCAGAGACTGGGGTACATGGGGAATTCTCTCCCACATAAGGCTGTGGAAGCAAAGGCATTGAAAACAAAATGAGGATTTCTAGCACTAAAAGAATGAAAAGGGCAGGAGAATGCTGTGGAGACACCGGATCATCCATCATTATAATGGATGTGTTAGAAAGCTCTATGGACCGAAGAAACTACAGCAGTTCCTATTTTATATTTTTCCAGTGGTTCATCGCATTAAGTGATGCGTACATTGTGTGGGATAAGTGCATTGAGGAGATTTTCTCCATGAACAAGAATGTGGGAGGGCTCAATGTGTTGTATGACTACTCCTTTCCCGATGTTTCAGTGCAGTCTGTAGGAAAGCTCTGCAAATATTATCATAAGCTCTCAGATGTTAGGAAGGAGGTCTCTGCAGGGTCAACAGAACTGTGTTTCCCGTTGCTTTTCCTGTACCGAGGCTGTGGCTGGGTGTTCTGATCGGTTATATCCTTTAAGACCTCAGTGCAGTTTGATACAATTGAATGCCTTGCTTGGCTATTTCAGAGGCCATTGAAGATTTATTACATGTCTGTGCGTCTGGAGTTACTTTTTAGGCCAGACCAGGAAAGCGCGGGGGATTTACTTCCTGAAAGTCCATTGAGGAAGGCAATAGATGTTTACAATCGCCATTGACTTCAAGGTCACTATTACAAACAGCAGATTTTACATCTCGGTATTTTATTAATTGTTTTTAACTTCCACCAACTGCCATTGCAGTAGCCTGGTCTGGATTAGTACTCCAGTGACATTTCCACAACAGCACCATCTCCACATGGGGATCTATCGGAAACCACGCTGAGCAGGTTAGTTCTTTGCTGCGTGACAGCTCTGTCAAAAAGAACTCCCACCAATTTGACTGTCGTCATGGGACTGAGAGGGTGGTAATTGGTGAGATTGTAATTATTCGCTTCTTAGTGGACAGGACAGAGCTGAGTAATTTTCCACATTGCGAGGGAGATGTCAGATTTGAAACTGGAATGAAACAGTTTCCCCAGCGCCCAGCTTGTTGTGCACCACAAGTCTTCAGCCCTATTACAGAAATGATGTCGGTGCCCATTGCCTTTGTCGTATTTACTGTGTTCAGCTGTTTCTTCATGTCACATGCAGCCAATCGAATTGGTTGAAGTCTGGCATCGGTGATTCTGTGGGGATCATGAGAAGGGGTGTGGTGGGTCATAGATTCAACGCTTCTGGCTGAGGATGGTGGAGATACTCCACATTTCTCTTTTAAAACGATGTACAAGACTGTTCTGTTATATAAGATGCCAATATTTGGCGAACACTCCTTCCAGTGAATTGCTTAATCATCCATTACTATTTATGACTCAATGTGGCAGGGCTACAGGGCTTTGATGTGATCTATTGGTGTGAGGGTCATTTGGCCCTCTTGATCACATGTTAGTTCTGCTCTTTAGAATGTAACCAGTCAAGTGTGGTTGTTTTAATGGGTCTCATCAGTTTCAGGTACACATGGTTCCGACCCTGTCATATTCACCCACACTGTCACTGTAGCATATATCGGCTTCATGGGAATGGCAAACTGAGGGGTTAACTCGGGCATTAATTACAGATTGTGGTTGTATGTAATTCAGCTTCTTCTGCTGCTATAGTCTGCAGCACCACATGAATGTCCTGTTTTTAGCTTCAAAATCTGCAATGCAATTCTGTTGCTGGCTCCAAATTCACACCGAGACCCATTCATCCATCAGCCCTGTACCCAGTGACCTACTCTGGTTTCTGATGCGGTACCACTTCCATTTTAATGTTCTCATTCTGCTGACGGTCTTTCCATGGCGTTGCAGCTCCAATTCGTCACACCCCTCAAGAACCTTTGAACCAATTCATCTGAATCTTTTTTTCTTTCCAGTTGTGCAACCTCTGTTCTTGAAGTGAATGTGATTCCCTCTGTTTCTCTCCCTGAACATATCTGAGAGCTCTGTAGTGTCAGTGATGCCAGCCTTATGTAGTTTCAGAGCCAATGCATTTGTGCAGCTTGCGTTATCATTAATTTCCCGCTGTGTGACACTCTGTGTGGGACAGGGCGTTTGAGCAGCTTTGATACACGCCTGTGGAACTTATTCACAAACAGAAATTGCTGAAGAAACTAAACAGGCCAGGCAGCAACTCTGGAGTCAATGCAGATTTTTTTTTTTTACGTTCAGTGACCCGTCGAAGTTTCTAGTTTCTTCACCAACTTTTGTTTTTGTGTCAGATTTCCATTATCCATAGTTCTTCTTTTATTGAAAATTTGAAGTGCCGATTCGTTTCTAGAGAAACTCAGCAAGTCTGGCAGCATCTGCGAAGTCAGAGAAACAGAGTTAACCTTACCAGTCAAGGATGCCATTTCTTTACAACTATAAGGATTTGAAACGAACTTTTCCATCCCCTGCAGAGGTGAATGTTGAGGTGACGGAAATCAAAGCATGTGGAGATGCAGGGCAAAAGGTAAGTGTGCTTTTAATGACGGTGCAAGAGAAATCGATATAAAATAGTTGTAAATTAATGTGCGAATGGGAGAAATGGGTTCCCTCTATTGAGGGCAATAAAAACAAGACACGGTCACAGGTAGACTTGAAGGAAGAATGTATGCAATTTTTTAAACAGTCAAAATAGGGTTGAGTTGTGAAGTTATGGAATTGAATATTAACACCTATAGGCTTTAACGCACTAAAATGTAAAGTGAGGTGTTACTCGATCTTCGGTTGTCCTTCCTTCGAACATTGCAGCAGCCCAGAACGAGAAGTTAAGATGCCCGCAAAGTAGATTATTGGAATGGGAAGCCATGAGAAGGTCAGGGTTATTCCTACAGGCAGAGTGAGAATGTTCCTCAGTGCAATCTCTGTTTAGTCTTCCCAATGTAAGGGAGACACCATTGTGAGCAGCAATGACAGGAGACGGGATTTAAAGAGTACAAGAGAAATGCTGCTTCATCTGGAAGGTATATGTTGGGTTGCTCAGGAATGAGGAATGTGTCAGCTTTCTTTCCAAATATTTGGAGAAATAGACTGCATCATTGGGACTCCAGCAGCAACAGCTTTAGTCGTGCTTTTTTTGACAGTGCTTTTTTCTGTCTGTTTCGTCACAAGCTGTTCCTCACATCTTAACAACCGGGTCTAGATTAAAGGCTGTTTGTCACATATGCTCCTGTCTGTTTCGAACTAATTTGCTTTGTTTCAAACGTACTTGCAAGTCTGCTCGTTGCGATAGTGTTTGTAAATTAAACTCTTGTAATGCTGTGGATTAAACACAGAACTTTGTGCCTTCCTTGTTTTTTTTATACTCTATACAACTTTTGACAAACCCAAAGATCCACTAAGCCTTCTTAACAATAATTTCAACTTGCCTGGCCACCTGTAATTTCCTGTCTTCTGCATCCCTCTCTCTTTATACAGGGGTTATATTTGCCAGTCCTCTTGGACCCTCTCTGACTCCAGTGATTCCTGAAAAATTCCTGAAATATCATCAACAGGGCCTCTGAAACCACCTCTGCTAGCTCCTTAGAAGAATGAGGTGCGGTCCATCATGCCTGGGTAATTTATCCATCTTCAGAGCTTTCAGCTTCCCCAGCACCTTCTCCTTAGTGGTGGTCACTACCATTACCTCTGCCCCCTGACTCTCTTGAAGTTCTGGTAGGCTGCTGGTGTCTTTCACTTTGACGACTGATGAAAAGTATCTATTCAACTCCTCTGTTATTTCTTTCTTTCGCACAAACTATCACAGCCTCATTTTCTAGCAGTCTAATGTTTGCTCTTCCCTCCCTCCCTTCACTGTTACATATCTAAAAACCTCTTGCACTCTTCTGTTATATCATTCACAAGCTTACCATCCTATTTCATCTTCGCCTCCTCATTGCTTTTAGTAGTTATCCTCTACTGGTGATTAAAGGTCTGTCTATCCTTCGGATTCTCAATAATCTTCACTACATTGTATGCTTTCTCTTTTGGTTTGATGCTGTCTCTGACTTCTCCTATCACTCACGGCTGCCTTGTCCATTCCCGTGTGCGTTTATTCTTCTTTGGGATGAATTTCTGATGTGTCTCCGAATAATCCCCAGAAACTGTTGCCATTGATACCATAGCCTTCCCTGCCGGCTCCCGTTCCAATTAACTCTGGCCAGCTCCTCCTTCAATACTTTGCAGTTACGTTATTCAATTAAATCACATCATAATAAGAAAAGTTAATACAAAAGGAAAAACAACACAGAGAAATCAGCAGATGGATGATTGAAGACAGCGGAGAAGACAGAGACTGCGTGGTCTTGAGATTATGTTAATGTAATGTTCAATAAGTGGAACAGAATATTTTTATAGAAGTGGAATTAGGTAGTAAGTTGTTAAAAAGGGGCTTGAATTTTATGAACAGTTATTGCTTAAGATTTAAGAAAATAAATTGTTAATTTTCTTTAAATAATGGAATTTAGAAATCTCTGTCACTCATATTTTGACAGATTACGAGGTGAGGCGAGGAGTTTTAGGTGTTTGGTTTAATTAACAGATTGTTCGACTCCTCATCGTAAATGTCCATCCACACTAACCCTGTTTCCCTGCACTTGGTGCATGCCCTTCTCCTCCTTCCCTGTCCAAATATTCATCTAAATTCCCTTTAATTGTTGATAATGTACTCACCTCAACGACTTCCGCTGTTAGCTCGTTCTATATGCGTACCACCCTCTGTGTAAAAAAAACAACTTGGCCCTAAGGTTCTCTTTTAGTCCTTCCCCTCGAGTCCTCGATTCTCCAACCCTTGGAAAAAGAATGAGTGCATTCACCCTACCCATGCCTCTTATGATCTGATACACTTCTCTAAGTCCTCGCTCAGTCTCCTATGCTCACAAGAAAATATCCTAGCTCGTCCAAACTCTCCATATAACTAAGACCATTGATTCCTGGCAACATCCTTGCAAATTCTTTCTGCACTCTTTCCAGTTTAACAGCATCCTTCCGATAACAAGGTGATCAAAACTGAACAAAATTCTGCAAGTACGGCCTCGCCAAAGACTTGTACAACTAGAACATACCTTCCCAATTTCTATATGCAAAGCCCTGACTGATGAAGGCCAGCGTGCCAAAAGCCTTCTGTCTACTGTCTACCTGTGACTCCACTTTCAGAGAACCATGCATCTTCTGTTCCGCTTCACTCCTTGAGGCCCTAATATTCACCATGATTTGATGTTCCAAAATTCAAGATCTCACACATACCTATATTAAACTCCAATTGCAATTTCTCAGCCCATCAAGGGCTGATCAAGGTCCTACTGCAATTTCTAATAACCTTCCTCACTGTCCACGATATCAACCATTTTAGTGTCATTTGCAAACTTACTAATCGTGCCTTATACATCCTCATCCAAATCATCGATATAGATAACAAACAGCAATAAGACCAGAACTGAGCCCTGAGGCACTCTACTCGTTACAGGCCTCCAGTCCAACAAGCATCTTTCCGCTATTACACTCTGCTTGCTACCATCAAGCCGTTTGTGTATACAATTTGCCAGCTCGTCCTGGATTCCATGCGATGTAACTTCCAAAGCAGCTGACCATGTTGAACCTTACCACAGGCCTCACTAAAATCTGGATCAATTACGTCTACCACCCTGCCCTCGTCAACCTTCCTGGTCACGTTTTGAAGGAATGTTAACAAATTTGCAAGGCATGATCTTCCACTCTCAACGCCATGCTGAGTACTCCTAATCAACCCTGATGAAGGGCTTCTGCACGAAACATCGATTCTCCTGCTCCTCGGATGCTGTCTGACCTGCTGTGCTTTCCCAGCAACACACTCTCGTTTTAATCAAACCCAACTAAGTTACGAGGGCATCAAATGATGTTGTAAGATTATTGAAGTACCTAAGTAAAGCCAGTTATCCGTAGTTGTAGAGCCCTGATGACAAAATATTTGTTTCTCTGTGCACAGGTTTGATCTCCTTCGTAAGGAATAGCGCCCTGACCATAGTCACAGGTGATGTTACCATGAGGAGAGAGTGAAGAAACTGAGTGTTTAGTCAGTAGAGCAGTGAGAGACGAAGGGATGTTTGCGTTGAAACTTGAGGGTTAGCGATGATCACTTATTTCCAAGAGAGACATTAATAGGGTGATGCATTCCAAATTTCACGCAGGATTGATTGATATGATTAATTGTCACGTGTACCTCAGTACAGTGAAAAGGTTGGTTTGTGATCGGTATAGGCAGATTGTAGTAAGCAAAGGCGTACAGATCAGAGCGTGAAAATAAGCAGATAGAGTAATGCATCCAGATTACACTGCGCAAGACGTGCACGAGACAAGATCAACATAAGCAAGATCAGCATAAGTTGATGTTAGACAGTCCATTCATCATTCTCATTGGACATTCCGAATAATTCATATGCCTCAATAAGCTCTCCGCACATTAATGTGAAGATGGTGTGACCGTGTACTGAACATTATGTTGTTCACAATCCCCGACAGCAGCCACAACACTTTCCTCTGACACAGTCAGCCGTTCTCACCAGCTTCTGCCCTTTATAGAGAACTCCAGGCTGCCTTCTCGGAAATGGAAGGTGCCTCCTTGAGATTTCATACATAACATTTGCCTTCCCCTCAATGCTAGAATATCACGTTAAAGCTCCACGTGTGTACCAAGAGCAATGGATGCACAGGAACACCATGGTGCAGTCTGTCTTACACTCTCTGCTCCATTTGCTTGTCAAGTTGGAATATCAACTACCTCCTTCTGTCTGTGTAAGTGACTCGAGAGGCTAAATTGACTCCTTCTATTTCTGTGTATGTGTCCTAAATTAGTGAATGGCATCTTCCTCGTCTGATTGCACAAGTTGAAGAGCCTGATTGGGTTAACCCCAGTTCCTGTCGAACAGCTCGATGTGTTGACGGGTATGATGATGCTGTAACTTGGTATTTTCTCCTGATTTCTTTTAAGAGACAAATTGAACAATAGAAACCAAGCTGGCTAGTTACGACACGAAAGTAAACAGCTTTGGAAATGTTGGGTTTATTTTAATGCAGCCTGAATGAGTGTGACCAGCTCTCACAGATTAGAATTTCTAAGTTTTGTTTTCTCAGTAATATCAGAGACTATTGGGGTCTGAACGGAGTTGGAAGCTCCAGTGAATGTCTTGTGGCTGCTAATCTCTCTGAATGTTTCTGGATTTAAAAAAAAAATTCTCCTGGAGAATGTATGTTTGAATTTGCGTCTGAAATTACCTTTTTGACATTTGGTTGTGTTAACGGGATCTTACTATATCAGTACACTTAGTTAGTAAAATGTACTTTATCTATTATTCTGTTAAGTTTTACAATCGTCTTAAGTTATCCTAAGTTCCTCTTTCATTGACTGTATTTTAATGACAGTGTTTAAATAAACTGTGTTGTGCTTAACAGTGAGTAGTTTAACCAATCACATTGCATCTGAACCAGTTATGCTACATTTGCGTTTAGAGTAACAAAACTGTTGGATTTAAGCTCGCACCTTAAAATATTTTGAAGGGGCTCTGGTCCATAACACTGGATTCCTTGTCTTCCTGTGTAATTGGCAGCAGAGTCTGAATGGGCCATTCCTCTTCTTGTTCGGTAGTTTCAATGGGTTGAATGGCTTCTGGGTGAGGTATGGGGGCTGTATTCACAGTGAATCTAGGTCTATAACATGACCAACAAATGGAACACAAGTTGCAAAGAAGTGGAGCTCAGTAAATGGAAAGGAGGGGCAACTTTCATACTCAGTCTGTATTTTTCCAATTACGTTTCCCAAACTACCCCAAACCTGTGTGACAGACTTGAGGGGCTGAATTATCTCCTCTGTTTCTGCGCACAAGGTTATAGCAGTAAGCAGCCTCCAACTGTTCCTGTCTAGCAGGTATGAGGTGCTGAATGGAACACAGAAATATGGGACTGAGGAACAGGTGTGGGTCATTAGACATTTTGAACCTTCTCCAACAGGCACTAAGATTGTGGCTGATCAGGTTGGGGTCTCAGCCCCACTTTCCTATCTGTATCCCATTATCCGTGACTCACTTGTCTGTCAACATTTAACTAACTCAGCTTTCAATCAATGCAAACATAGAGGCACGATAAACTTCCAGTGAAGAGAATTCCCTCTCCAAACGTCCTTTCAGAATTCCTCCTCATCCCTCGTATAGAATCGGAGAGTCGTGCAGCATGGAAATCGACTCGTTAGTCCAATCTATGCACTCGGACCAGAGAACCAAATCTGATCTAGTCCGATTTGCCAGCATTTGGTCAATATTCCTCCTCTTTCAGATACATTTAAAATGTGCGCTTGTAACCGCCTTCACCACTTCCTCTGACAGCACTTTCTGTACACACACCACTCTCTGTGTGAAACATTTTCCCCTCAGGTCCCCTCTAAATCATTCCCTCTTGCCTTCAACCTTTGTCATTTTGGTTTGGACTCCCCTATCCTGGGAAATAGACCGTGGATATTCAGAATATCCATGCCCCTGATGATTTTGTAAACCTCTAGAATGTCACCCGCCAGCCAGTGACACTCCAAAGGGAAACATCTCAATTTATTCAGCCTCTCCCTAAAGCTGAAATCTTCCAGTCCTGGAACATCCCTGTCAACCTTTTCTGCTGCCAACTCAATTGTATACAGTACTCTTAAAGTGGCGTCACCAACATACTGTACAGATGCAACATGCCAACCCAACTCCTATACTCAGTACTCTGACTGCCAAATGGGTTCTGCACCACAATCTCTACCTGCGACTCCACTTTCGTGGAACTATGCCCCCACAGCCCTAGGTCCCTTTGTTCCACAACACTCCCCAGGACTTACTATCAAGCATATAATTCCTGCCCTGATTCGTCTTCCCAAAATTCAAAACCTCATATTTATCTAAATTAAACTTCATCTGTCCCTTTGACCCGTGTAATTGTGGTCTTGTTGTACTTTGACATAATTCACTGCACCACCGTCATCTGTAAACTTATTAACAATGCCTCCGATATTCATATCCAAATGTTTTAAGTATCGCAATTCAGTGAACGCAATACTGATTCTCGCAGCACACTGCTGGTCTCAAGCTTCCAGTCCGAAAAACAACCCTCGCCCTTCAAGCCAATTTTGAATCCAACCGACCAGCTTCCGCTGTATCCCATGTGACCGAACCTTACTCATCTGTCTACAAATCGGAATGTTATGAACACCTTGCTGAAGTCCATACAGACAACGTCTGTCAAGCTGTCTTCAACAATCTTCTTTGTCACCTCTTCATAAAACTCAATCAAATTAATGACCCATGATTGCCCATGCAAAAAGTCATGTTGCCTACTTCTGATCAGCCCTTGCTTGCCCAAATGTACTTAAATCCTATCGCTTAGAATTCCTTCCAACAATTTAAGCATGACAGAAGTCAGGCACACCTGTTAAGAGCTCCCCAACTTTTTGGGTCACTGATTCCTTTTCAAATCCTACTCCTCGACGGCTCACAACAAATGTTAAATGTAACCAGGCTGATGATCTAGGTTTCAGACTGGGTCAGGCTAAGTTTCAGGAACAAGTCAGGCTGGTTCTTTTTAATCTGCTAAAACAAGATGTTTATTAAATGATGAATGGCAAACAATTTGGATATTTCAAATATATAATCGATGTTTCTCTTTCTAAAAACACTGACACGCACGCATACACGATACATAAAATCTCTGCGATTTTAAGTTGAAAGAACTTTGTCCAGATATTAGTGTAATTCATGACAAAACGAAAAGTTGAGAAAATGTCCAAAATGTTATTCTTCTTCTCAGGTGATTCTGCTCACACAAAGTATTTGTGATGTGATTTTATTCTGGAAGAGTTCGGTTTGTGGGCGGCACGGTGGCACAGTGGTTAGCACTGCTGCCTCACGGTGCCAGAAACCTGCGTTAAATTCCCGCCTCAGGCGACTGACTGTGTGGAGTTTGCACATTCTCCCCGTGTCTGCGTAGGTTTCCTCCGGGTGTTCCGGTTTCCTTCCACAGTCCAAAGATGTGCAGGTCAGGTGAATTGGCCACGCTAAATTGCCCGTCGTGTTAGGTAAGGGGTAAATGTAGAGGTATGGGTGGGTTGCGCTTTGGCGGGTCGATGTGGACTTGTTGGGCCGAAGGGCCTGTTTCCACACTGTAATGCAATCTAATCTTGACTGAATTCCCTTTTTTTAGGCAGTCAGGAGATTCCAACAATTTCTGGTCAGGAGTCCTGCATGAAGGTGGCTCAGTGGTTAGCACTGCTGCCTCACAATGCCTGGGACTGGGTTCTGTTCCAGCCTTGGGTGACTGTCTGTGTGAATTGCACTTTGCACATTCTCCCCATGGCTGCGTGGGATTGTAAAGGGTGCTCCAGGTTCCTCTCGCAGTCCAAAGATATGTCGGTTATGTGGATTGGTCATGTTAAGTTATCCATAGTGTTCAGGGATTTCTAGTTTAGCTGCATTTGTCAGGGGTATATATAGGGTGGGAGAATGTGTCTGGGTAGGCCAAAGACCTTGTTTTCACACTGTGGGGATTTATATAAAAAAAGAGTGGCAAAGACGACAGAGATTTTCTTTTTTTCTAACACTGCTCTGATGAGCATCAATGAGTGCGAGAGAGTTCAACAGGCCGTTCCTCCTTCGTTAGATTACATTTTCTCCCTCCCTGAGTTGAATCACACAGTAATGTCATCCTCTCCCAAACTGGACCATGTGAGGTCTCCTTGCACATTGTCCAAACTATAACTCCATCACATTCTCTGTTCCATGTAGGTGCAGCATTTCTACTGTCAGACACAGAACCATACCCTTAGCTGAAAATGGGCCGAGTTGATTTGGAGATGTGTTCATATGTCACTGCATGATTGAAAAAGAAAATGTTTAATGTATTCACAATACCTGAGTTAAAATGAATGCATCTTAATATTAACACAAACATAAATTGCTGGAAAAGTTTAGCAGATCTGACAGCATCCAGATGTCTTTTAAATGTTGTAGTTATACCAATCTCCATCACTTCCTCTGATAGCCCATTCCATAATGCTCTACACCCTGCATGAAAAGGTGCCCCTGAGGCCTCTTCAAAATCTTTGCCGTCTCACTTTTCTAGTTTTAGACGCCCCTACCTTGGGGAAAAAAAAACCCTGACTGCTCACCCTATCCATGACCGTTAAGATTTTATAAACCTCCACTGCTGCGAAATGTGACTCCAATCAACACGAATGGCTGTACTTTCAGTCACCCTGGGCCAAAATTCGGAAATTCAATATTGACACCTCTTCCTTCTCCATCAATTTGATTAAACCCACCATGAAACACCTTTGTGGGATTTGAAATGAGAACCTTGTGCCCAGAGATAGAGCAATAGGCCCAAAGCTGCAATACCTCCACAACAGGTAGGACTTGAATCCAGAGCGTCTGTTCTAGAGTTATGGAGAATATCACACATGTTCAGCAATTGGAATCAAATCCAGAATTCTGGCTCAGAGGCAGGGGCATTATACACGATGCAAAATTTAATCCATGCCCAGAAGTTGGGTTACATTTTAACTACCAGCTTGCAGTCGGTGTGGATTTATTAAAATCTGTTTAATATTGCTGTACTACACAAAAAAAACATTTCATTGTTAAACAAATGCAAGATATTTGTCACAACTGTAACATGCTGAGTGCATCTGGTGTGCCATCAAGATAAGCCATGTACATTAGATTTAGATTACATTACAGTGTGGAAGCAGGCCCTTCAGCCCAACAAGTCCACACCGAACCACAACCCAACCATACCCCTAATTTAACACTGCGGGCAAGTTAGCATGGCCAACTCACCGGACCTGCACATCTTTGGACTGTGGGAAGAAACCAGAGCACCTGGAGGAAACCCACACAGACACGGGGTGAAAGTGCAAACTCTGCACAGACAGTCGCCTGAGGCGGGAATTGAACCCGGGTCTCTGGTGCTGTGAGCCAGCAGTGCCAACCACTGTGCCACCGTGCCACCCACAACATCTTTAATTGCTTGGCTTTGATTTCTATTTTAAATCGCTATTATCTGTAGTCTGCAATATTAAGGACATAAATCATGCAGACACAGTCTGCACAATGATGGGTCTCGAATAGATATTTATTACTGAACACCAGAGACCAAGAAAGACTATAATTTATGGTCCCCAAAAAACGATCACTATTACCCACCTCTAACGTGTGACTACCCTCTTCCTAAAACCATGAAATGATACCAGGCCGCTGATTACTGTTCAGTCTGTCCTCCCCACTGACTGTGTCTGCAATCTGTCCCTCCTCCCCCAACCGCACAAGGCAAACCAAGCTCAGGGTCTTTGTGAAAATCAAGGCCGAGGTGTGCAGGCTTCCTGGAGAGGGGAAGAGAATTGTAAAATTAAACGGGGAAGGTGAGAAGGTGGTAATATCACACACTGGGCTGAGGAGTGGCAGATGGAGTTTAGTTTGAATTAATGCGAGGTGTTGGATTTGGTAAATCAAACAAGAACAGGATTTATACAATTAAAAGTAGGGCCTTTGGCGGTGTCGTAGAACAGAGACCTTTACCGTCAGGTATAATTATTTAAAATTTACATCTCATATAAATAGTGTGGTTAAGAAGGTGTATAGCACTCTTGTCTTCATTGGTCAAACTTTTGAGTATCGGAATTCGGACGTCATGTCGAGGTCGTATAGGACATTGGTGAGACCTCTTCTGGAATACTGTGTCCAATCTGGTCATCCTGCCCGCTCATTCCATAGGCGCACCATCCTCTAGGTGAAAAAGATGCCCCTTATGTCACTGTTAAATTTTTCACCTCTTACCTTAAACCTATGTCCTCTAGTTTTGGATTTCCCGTACCCTTTGAAAACACCTTGACTCTTCACTTTGATATTATTGACCTTGATATTATTAAGCTGGAGAGGGTTCAGAAGAGATTAACCTGGATGTTGCTGGGAATGGAGGGAGTGAGCTATAAGACGAGGCTGGATAGGCTGGGACGTTTTTTCATTGGAGAGTATGAGATTAAGGGGTAAGTTTACAGAAGTTTATAAAATCATGAGGGGGTTCAGATAAGCTGAAGGGCTGATGTCTTTTCCCTCGAGTTGGGGATTCAAAACTGAGTGACATTTTAAGATGTGAGGAAAAAAGATTTACAAAAGTGATGAGAGGTAATTATTTTAAACAAAAGCTGGCTTGGGAGTGGAATGAACTTCCAGAGAAAGTGATGAAAGCAGTGACAGTTACAACGTTTAAGGGACATTTAGATCAGTACATGGATAAGACATCAGTTTGGATGGTGCTGTGAGCAGCTGCCCTCTCCCTCCCCCTCTCTTAATGAATCCCTGTTGGTTTTCACCCTCTGCAAATGCCTGTGCAGTGGGGTGGGGAGGCCAGCAGAGGGTAGTATTGCATCACTTGAAACACCACAGTGACTGCTGGACCTGCCCCTCACGGAGATAGACAGATACACACACAGCAATTGTTAGGACACGGCGTGAAGCTCATCTGGTAATTTAACCTAAACACCAAGAAAATCTCGATTTGCATCATAAAGTGTTAAAATCTGAGTGACAGAGAACTCCCAAATTCCACTGTTTAAATAAAAACATCAATTTATTTTTTAACTCTGAAAGTGAACATTTTACATCAACTATTCACAACTCTGGGCCCCCCAAACCCTTAACCGTCTATTCCCACTCCAACTCTATAGCAATATACTATTTCAATAAGACACTTATTAAAATTAAATCAACTTAATTTCAAAACCACACAGCAGCTGCTCTTTTCGGTGTTTATGTTCAGCTGTGGATGTTCCTGGGTTATCTTCTTTCTTTTTACTGTGAATATGTGTCATATGAAAAGGTACCTTTGATAGAGATTGTTTTCCAATTTCTTGGATCTGTGTTGATGGCATTTACTCTGTTTGAAAATTTCAAAATGCCTGCATTCTTAATATCCCCAACATCGGCTCATTTATCGAAAACCAATAAATTCAAACTTGATTTGGGTTGAGTATCCTGGGGCATAATTTAAACCGATTGGTAAAATTCCAATTGTTGTCCAAAGAGCAACCAACTCAGGGATCAATTTCACAGCCAAATGTGCCATATTTTCAGTTGTCCTTGACACTCTGTGTCTACCATCCTCTCATATACACAGGAGCTTGGAAGCTCTCAGTTCAGAACTGTATTCACTCTCTCTTAAAGGTACAGTACACACTTTCAACTTCATAACATTAATACCATGATGTCAATGAAGATAAGCAGAGCACATCCGAATTTCTCTTGCCCCATGGTTTGTCAATGTTTCATTCACTGTGCCTGGTGGGTGTCAGGATTTTTGTTGGTCTGTTGACAGTATGTCATTATTTGATTCCCTCCGTGGGAATATATCAGTATTTCAATTGCTCGCACTCGTGAGCATGGCAAGATTTCAGTTGTTTCTTGGGGTCTGTGATGCTATGACAATTTCAATGACTGTAAATGGCACAGAAACTGGAAGAACTCTGAAGGTTATGGAGGACAGAATGGAACTCTACTAGGACAATCACTCATTGGTGTAGTTTTCACGCAGATGGGGATCAATGCAGAGCAGTGTGAGGTGATGCACTTTGGTAGGTAGGACAATGAATGACAACATAAGACAGGCTTCACCTTTATAAAGGGGTTGCAGGAGCAGAGAACGTTGCGTGTATATGAGCACAGATTGTTGAAGATGTCAGGACAAGTGAGGAGAGCTGTAACTATCACAGATTAGTTTCAGTATCTGAGCTGTTTACAGGGGGAGGTGTAGGAGGGAGTCTCCATGCTCCCTTCCTGGGGGAGGTGGTGGTGACGATATGTTGTAAGCCCAGCCTCCTGCCCACCGAGACCGTGGGGATTCCATTTGTACCAGCTCGACACTAAAGGGAGATGGCATCAGGTCCACGGCTTCTAAGTTGTGCCGGGGGGAAACGGAACTGCCACTGGGTTTAAAGTGAGAATTGCCCTTCACTTAAAATTGCTCCTTACTCAGTCGGTGGGACGTGGATGTTTCAGAATCTCCACACGAGGCATCCCAGTGCTCTCCGACCTGTACCAGAGTCCTTCCCACGTGGCGGAGGGAGGGGGTGTGAGGGAATGGATATCCGGCACTCCACCACTCAGCTTGGCCCTTTCTGTCCTATTCCAGGCTGTTTCTCCTGGAATGGGAGAAAGGGGGGTGGGTGGGATTTGGTGGTCCTGCTGTTAGTGTCGGTGTATGTGGGTGTCGGGGGACACTTGGTGAGGTGTCCAGAGGGAGTCAGTCCACAGTGTTGTATCCAGGCAGTGTTATTGGTGTGCGAGGTAAAGTGGAGGGAGAGAGGGAGAGAGAGTGAGAGAGAGGGGGAAGAGAGAGGGGTAAGGGTGAGAGAGAGAGAGGGGGAAGGGAGAGAAAGAGAGACAGGGACAGAGAGAAGGTGCTGCATGCAGTAGTGAGAGTGGTGGAGCATGAGCCTTGTTCGGGGGTCTGTGCTATAACAGATATTCCGTGAATGTGAGGGAGCAGAGAGAATACAGCGACCCTTACCCTGACAGAACGGGGAAGGTTATTGATGCTTGTCCTGTGTTGCTGGGCATTTCTACAGACCGCAGATACTGCACTGAGCTGAGTGGGGAGGTCGACCATGCTCGGTGGGTCTGGTGGTGTGCCCCCCTCTGGAAGAGAATGATCCCCCTCTGTAACAGGACCTCCGTGCCCCTGTCAACAAACCGTGGTGTAATTACCTCTTATCCCCCATGCTCGGCGTAAACTGTGCAGGGCAGTTCCCAACTAAGAAAGCTCAACTGTATGCCCTTTTGCTTTATAAAGATGGCACCTGTGTCAGGGATCACGGAATATCCAGGTATAACCAGGCGATGGTGTAAACCTCCAGCCATGATGGGTGGGAGAATCGGGCTGGTATTGAATGAGAGGGACACCATGGGGTGGGATGGGTAGTTAATGAGCTCGATAAGATAGCACGAGGAAACTAGCTCCGCCTCGTGCAGAGAATCCCTCTGTCACACTCAAGGAAAATGTCACTGAGAGAAATTATTGTGAGAAACTGCCCAATGAGTCATTGATTGTGTTGAAACCAATTCCAGTTAAAAGGATGCAGAACAAATGCTCATCTGACTTCACACCAATATCCCTTTTTCCCATCTTTCCTGGGAAGGTTGGCTCATGTTACAGGATGTTATTGAAGTGTCTACATTTCAGCATTCTGAAAGCTGGGAACACATCTTTCCATGACACTGTCTGTCAGTCTCCCCCTCTCTGTCTATACCCCAAACCCCTCCCATGTGGTGGTATTTAAACGGATACCCAGCCATCTCTCTCTGGCGGTGATGATCACACCCACAGCACCCCCTTGTCATGGCACAATGGAGATATGGAGCTGTAAATGGATGGGAGGTTCACATCCTTGCACTTCCAGCCCGGGCTGTAAGTTTCCCCACGCTGGGCAGGGATCTAACATAGTGTAACTGAGCAATGCACTGGAGTGGGGTACACAGCTCTATATGCTGGGGGGGGGGGGGGGGGTGGGGGGTGGGGGGTAACTGCTCCAGGTTTACAGATCAATGCATTGGGGTGGGTAACACAGTCCTACATTCTGGGAGGGTAACTGCTCCTGGTTTACAGATCAGTACTCTGGCGTGGAGTACACAGTCCGACATGCTGGGAGGGTAACTGCTCCTGGTTTACAGATCAATGCACTGGAGTAGTGTAAACAGTCCTACATGCTGGGGGGTGTAACTGCTCCTGGTTTACAGATCAATGCACTGGGGTGGTGTATACAGACCTACATGCTGGGAGGGTAACTGCTCCTGGTTTACAGATCAATGCACTGGGGTGGTGTACACAGACCTACATGCTGGGAGGGTAACTGCTCCTGGGTTACAGATCAATGCACTGGGGTAGTGTACACAGTCGTAAATGCTGGGAGGGTAACTGTTCCTGGTTTACAGATCAATGTACTGGGATAGTGTACACAGTCCTACATGTTGGGAGGGTTACTGCCCCGGGTTTACAGATTAATTCACGGGTGATCACTGCACAGTTTGCTGTGCTGGTCAGACTATCTGGTTGAGGTTTATAGATACTGCAATGATGTGGTTTGTTTACCTCCTTATGCTGGATGGATATTTGTTTCAGGTTTACACGTTAGTGCATTGCTGTGGTCTGCACAGCTCCCCTATCTGGACAGATATCTAATCCGAGGTTATAGATCAATGCACTTCTGTGGTCTGCACTTCTCCGGGTGCTGGACAGATATCTTGTCCGTGTTTATAGATCAATGCACGGCTGTGGTTTGCACAGCTCACCGCGCTGAAAGATATATGGACTGGGTTTATCGATCAATGCCCTGATCTGATCTGTGCAGTGTTCCACTCTGGACAGATTGCTGGATTGTATTGACCAGTGTAATGGATGAATCTGGACAAATTGCTGGGTTGTACTGAGCAGGATACTGGCCTGGTCTGCAGTGTTTCACGGTGAACAGATATCTGGGCTGATTCTGTGAGGTGGATTGAGAATGTGGCGTATGTAACCGTTTCAGCTGATCTGGCACTGCCTTTAGTTCCCACTCCTGCGATTGGATCCTCCGTCTCTCACCCCATTAATGTTACAGTGTTCCCAGGCACAGTACATCATGTTGGTGTGGTGGGTAGGGGGGAAGGGTGACGGACAGGTCAATGAGTTCACCGGAACGTTCTGTCCCCAACATTCTACAACTGCCATCCCCCGGAACGTTCTATCCCTGATATTCTGTAACTGCCATTCCCTGGAACGTTCCGTCCCCAACATTCTATAACTGAAATTCCCCGCAACGTTCCATCCCTGACATTCTATAACTGCCATTCCCCGGAACGATCTGTCCCCAACATTCTATAACGGACATTCCCCGGAACGTTATGTCCCCAACATTCTATAACTGCCATTCCCCGGAACGTTCAGTTCCCGACATTCTATAACTGACATTCCCCGGAACGTTCTGTCCCTGACATTGTTTGTCAACGGCCGGACGTCAGTGAATTGAACAAATGATAAGATCCCGAGGGAAGAGATCCCGTTCCAGGGAGAAGGAGACACTGTTCCGAAGGCCCCTCAGGCAGTTAAAGGGGTGAATATGTTTTCCCTGCGTTTACGATTCTCCATGACACAGGATCGACCACAATTTAGACCAAAATACAGAAATTCCCAAACTCCGTTTGTCTTCAGGAAACTGGGAGAGAATCCTTTAGGACAGCAACATTCCCACCCTCCGTATTAGGAACTGGGAAGAAGTGACCTGTGTCTGCTCTCGAGTGATCGAGTATGTGGGAATGTTGTAAAAACAATGACTGCAGATGCTGGAAACCAGATTCTGGAATAGTGGTGCTGGAAGAGCACAGCAATTCAGACAGCATCCGAGGACAGGCAAAATCGACGTTTCGGGCAAAAACCCTTCATCAGGAATAAAGGCAGAGAGCCTGAAGCATGGAGAGATAAGCTAGCGGAGGGTGGGGGTGGGGAGAGAGTAGCATAGAGTACAATAGGTAGGTGGGGAAGGAGATGAAGGTGATAGGTCAGGGAAGAGAGGGTGGAGTGGATAGGTGGAAAAGGAGCTGGGCAGGTCGGACAAGTCCGGACAGGTCGAGTTACTGGAGGTTAGAAACTAGGATGAGGTGGGGGAAGGGGAAATGAGGAAACTGTTGAAATCCACATAGATGCCCTGGGGTTGAAGTGTTCCGAGGCGGAAGATGAGGCGTTCTTCCTCCAGGCGTCTGTTGGTGAGGGAGCGGCGGTGGAGGAGGCCCAGCACTTCCATATCCTCGGCAGAGTGGGAGGGGGAGTTGAAATGTTGAGCCACTGGGCGATTTGGTTGATTTATGCGGGTGTCTCTGAGATGTTCCCTAAAGCGCTCTGCTAGGAGGCGTCCAGTCTCCCCAATGTAGAGGAGACCGCATCGGGAGCAACGGATACAATAGATGATATTAGTGGATGTGCAGGTAAAACTTTGATGGATGTGGAAGGCTCCTTTAGGGCCTTGGATGGAGGTGAGGGAGGAGGTGTGGGCATAGGTTTTACAGTTACTGCGGTGGCAGGGGAAAGTGCCAGGATGGGAGAGTGGGTCGTAGGAGGGCGTGGACCTGACCAGGTAGTCACGGAGGGAACGGACTTTGCGGAAGGCGGAGAGGGGTGGGGAGGGAAATATATCCCGGTGGTGGGGTCTGTTTGGAGGTGGCGGAAATGTCGGCGGATGATTTGGTTTATGCGAAGATTGGTAGGGTGCAAGTTTTACCTGCACATCCACTGATATCATCTATTGTATCCGTTGCTCCCGATGCGGTCTCCTCTACATTGGGGAGACTGGACGCCTCCTAGCAGAGTGCTTTAGGGAACATCTCAGAGACACCCGCATAAATCAACCAAATCGCCCAGTGGCTCGACATTTCAACTCCCCCTCCCACTCTGCCGAGGATATGGAGGTGCTGGGCCTCCTCCACCGCCGCTCCCTCACCACCAGACGCCTGGAGGAAGAACGCCTCATCTTCCAACTCGGAACACTTCAACCCCAGGGCATCAATGTGGATTTCAACAGTTTCCTCATTTCCCCTTCCCCCACCTCATCCTAGTTTCTAACCTCCAGTAACTCGACCTGTCCGGACTTGTCCGACCTGCCCAGCTCCTTTTCCACCTATCCACTCCACCCTCTCTTCCCTGACCTATCACCTTCATCTCCTTCCCCTCCTACCTATTGTACTCTATGCTACTCTCTCCCCAACCCCCACCCTCCTCTAGCTTATCTCTCCATGCTTCAGGCTCTCTGCCTTTATTCCTGATGAAGGGCTATTGCCCGAAACGTCGATTTTGCCTGTCCTCGGATGCTGCCTGAATTGCTGTGCTCTTCCAGCACCACTAATCCAGTATGTGGGAATGTTTTAGAAACCATCTGTCCTTATGGATGTGTCTCTATGTGTTTGGGGAGGGAGGGTTTCTTGTGGTTTATGTCACATTTTTGTCAGTAATTCAGACCTTTTCATTTGTTATTCCAGCTTCAATTATTTTAATAAATCCCTGAATACAGGGGCACATTTGAAAATTTCACTGGGTCCCCGATCATATCGGTCCCTTTGCCTCCAGGCTGATGGATAATGGGTTTGTTTTCCTTCCTCGCAGTTAACGTAGTGACTATCTACGTCCTGCTTTATAAAGATTGTGGATTGTCTCCATGTGTCAGACGTTACCTGGGGGCCATGGCAGTGGCGGATCTCCTGGTCATTATCCTCGACCTGATCCTGAGACACATTCCTATTGTTTATTGGGAGCAGTTTTACTTCCTGGTGGATTCCGTCCCTGTGTGTAATATCCACGCCATCCTGCTTTATGCAGCCACTGACTGCTCTGTCTGGTTCACCGTCACTTTCACCTTTGATCGGTTAGTGGCCATTTGTTGCCAGAAGCTGAAAAGTAAATATTGCAGTGAGAAAACGGCGGCTGTGGTACTGGGAGCAGTGACTGTGCTGAGCTGTTTAAAGAACATTTTCTGGTATTTTATGCTCAAGGCTCGGTATTGGCTGGGGAACGACCCCTGGTTTTGTGATGTAACAAACGCTGTTCGTTACTCCAGTGTCTGGGTCACAATCGAGTCCCTCCACCACATTCTAACCCCGTGTGTCCCATTTCTCCTGATTCTGCTGCTCAATGTTCTCACCGTCAGACACATTTTAGTGACCAGCAGAGCCCGAAGGAGACTCCGCGCTCACACCAATGGGGACGCTCAGTCTGACACAGAAATGAGAAACCGAAAAAAATCCATCATTTTACTGTTTGTGATCTCGGCCAATTTCATCCTGTTATGGTCAACGTTCATGCTGTATTCTCTATGGAACCGGATCATGTATGTTGGGTTTCGATCTTTGAATCTGCATGGCTTTGTGCAGGAATTGGGCTTCATGCTGCAGCTCCTCAGTTGCTGCACAAACACTGCGATTTATGCCGTGACCCAGACTAAATTCAGGCAGCAGCTGAAGAATATGCTAAAATATCCCTTCACTCAAATCCATCCATCCATCAAATTCTCTCATTAATCAATCCATCCGGGATGTTCTCATTTCAGTTCAGTGTTTCAGCGATGGAGCAGCCTGTCGCTATGGTAACAGACTGAGGGTAACGCTGGTTTGTCCATCCTTATCCCACAGGGGGGGTTGTAGGGAACATTTCAAAGTTTCTCACAACTCAGGGACCAGTGAGAAAAGGCACTGACTGTGCCCATCACATCCATTTGTAAACAACAAAAATGTTGATTAAAGTGTACTGATCAGCAGAGTGACCGATGTTGTTGTGTGTCTTTGTGTTGGAGAAGCTGAGCTGGAGAGAGACAGGCTCAGCCCCAAGTCCTGGTCCTCAGGGAAGGGGAGGGCATCGCTCTCTGAGCTCCGGAGCTGGGTTTAACTCCCTCTGTCCTTACTTTCACCTCTGGGTCTCCCACTCCAACTTGACTCTCAGCATAATTCACCTTGCTCCCTTTTTCCCTCTCCCTCCATATATCCCTCCAACTCTCACACTGCACTGCTATTTCTCTCTCATTTTCCCATTTACGCACTCACTTCCATTGTCGTTGCCTTCCCCAATCTCATTCACTCTCTCTCCATTTTGCGATCATAATCTCCCAATGTTACTGTCTTCCTCGAATCCTTCGGTGCTGCGGGAACAGAAGGGGGTTCTCGATCTTCAGACTGATGTTAGGGAACAGAGATTGGGACGGCATATCAGGCCATTGCCAGGGCAACAGTATGCAGCTTGGGCCAAACGCCATTGCTCGGGGACATAGTGCGTGTGAGAACATGAGCTGTTACTCGGGGGTAATAGGGGGAGTGGCACGGTAGGCTGTGGCTAAGACTGATGCAACAGGATATCACAAACAGAACACATTGCGTGGGACATACCGTCTGTTACTAAGGGAACAGAATCGGGATGGGGTTAAAGGCCATTTAGAGGGTAAGAACTGGGTCGGTGTTCACAGGCAGGAGCTCAGTTTAAAGTGTGTGAGGGGTGTGATGGTGAGAGGCGACGTGGGCGTGTGAGTGTGATGCTGGGGGAGTGTGCGAGGGATTGAGCCTGATGGTAGGGCAATGTGTGTTGGGAGAGAGATTGTGGGGAAGTGAGAGTGACAATGGCGGCGTGTGCAGGGGAGTGAACTGGACAATGGGAGTGTGTGGGAGAGTGAGCGTGACGTTGGGGCAGTGCACGGGGTCTGAGAGTCAGGGTGGGGCTGTGTGTGGGGGAGTGAGCGATACAGTGGGGGAGAGTGTGCTTGAGGAAGTCTGTTGTTGAGGCTGTGTGCAGGATGAGTGAGCATGACAGTGGGTTATGTGTGGTGGAGTGTGTGTGAAGGTGTGCGACTATGCAGGGGAGTGAACATGACGGTAGGGGAGGTTGTGGGGGTGAGCGTGACAGTGGGGGTTGTGTGGGGCAGTGTGTGTGAGGGTGGTGGAGTGTGTGATGGTGAGCTTGATGGTGAGGGTGCGGTGTGGTGGCATGTGTGATGGTTGTGGATTGTGTGTGGGTGAGTATGATGGTGAGGGTGGTGTGGGGCAGTGTGTGAGGGTGGTGGAGTGTGTGGGGGTAAGCTTGACGGTGGGGGTAATGTGTGTGAGTGTGGGGCAGTGTATGGGGTGAGCGTGATGGTGAGGGTAGTGTGTGGGGCAGTGTGTGTAAGGATGGTGGAGTGTGTGGGTTTGAGCGTGATGGTGGGAGTGGTGTGGAGCAGTGTGTGTGTGTGAGGGTGGTGGAGTGTGTGGTGTTGAGCGTGACGGTGAGGGTGGTGTCGGGCAGTGTGTCTGACGGTGGTGGAATGTGATGGGGTGAGCGTGACGGTAGTTGTGGAGTGGGGCAGTGTGTGTGATGGTTGTGGATTTTGCGTGGGTGAGTATGATGGTGAGGGTGGTGTGGGCCAGTGTGTGTGAGGGTGGTGGAGTGTGTGGGCGTGAGTATGACTATGAGGGTGGTGTGTGGCTGTGTGTGTGATGGTGGTGAATTGTGTGCGGGTGAGCCTGACGGTGTGGGTGGTGTGAGGCAGTGAATGTGAGGGTGGTGGAGTGTGTGGGGGTGAGAGTGACGGTGGGGCTGGTGTCGGGCAGTGTGTGTGAGTGTGGTGGAGAGTGTGGGGTGAGTGTGACGGTGGGAGTGGTGTGGGGAAGTGTGTGTGACGGTGGTGGAGTGTGTGGGGGTGAGCGTGACGTTGAGGGTGGTGTGGGCCAGCGTGTCTGACGGTGGTGGAGTGTGTGGGGGTGAGCGTGACGGTGGGAATGGTGTGGGGCAGTGAGTGTGATGGTGGTTGAGTGTGTGGGTGTGAGCGTGACGGTGAGGTTGGTGTGGGGCAGTGTATGTGATGGTGGTGGTGTGTGGGTGTGAGCGTGACGGTGAGGTTGGTGTGGGGCAGTGTATGTGATGGTGGTGGTGTGTGTGGTGTTGGGCGTGAAGGTGGGGGTTGTGTGGGGCAGTATGTGCGATGGTGGTGGAGTGCGGGTGTGAGCGCGATGATGGGGGTCATTTGGGGCAGTGTGTGTGATGGCGGTGGATTGTGTCCGAGTGAGAGTGACGTTGGATGTTGTGAGGGGCATTGTGTGACGTAGGGAGTGTGAGGGGGGTCAGAGTGTTGGTGACGGAGTGGCTGTGAGGGGGTCAGGGTGACGGTGATAGAGTGAGTGCGGGAGGGCCAGGGTGACCGTGATGGAGTGAGTGTGAGGGGGTGAGGGAGACAGTGATGGAGTGAGTGTGTGGTGGACAGTGAGACGGTGATGGAGTGAGTGTAAAGGGTCAGTGTGATGGTGATGGAGTGAGTGTAAGGGGGTCAGGGAGACCGTGACGGAGTGAGGATGTGAGGGCCAGGGTGACGGTGGACGGAGTGAGTGTGAATGGTCAGGTTGACGGTGATGGAGTGAGTGTGAAGGGGTCAGGTTGATGGTGAATGAGTGAGTGTGAGGGGGTCAGGGTGACGGTGATGGAGTGAGTGTGAATGTGTAAGCGTGAAGTTGATGGAGTGAGTGTGAAGGGGTCATGGTGACGGTGAAGGGATGATTGTGAGAGGTTAAGGATGACGATGATGGAGTGAGTGTGAGGGGATCAGCGTGAGAGTGAAGGAGTGAGTGTGAGGGGTCAGGGTGATTGTGGTGGAGTGAGTGTGAGGGAATCAGGATGATGATGATGGGGTGAGTTTAATGGGGTCAGGTTGGCGTTGATGGAGTGAGTGTGAGGGCTTCAGGTTGATGGTGATGGAGTGATGGTGATTGAGTGCGTGTGAGGGAGTCTGGGAATCAGTGATAGAGTGAGTGTGAGGCGGCCAGGGTGAGATTGATGGAGTGAGTGTGAGGGGGTCAGGATGGCGGAGATGGAGTGAATGTGATGTGGTCAGGGAGACAGTGATGGAGCGAGTGTGAGACGATCAGTATGATGGTGATGGAGTGTGCGTGATTGAGTCAGGGTGAGGGTGATGGAGTGAGTGTGAGGTAGTCAGTGTGTCGGTGATGGAGTGAGTGTGAGGGTGTCAGTGTGACGTTGATGGAGTGAGTTTAATGGGGTCAGTGTGACAGAGATGGAATGAGTGTGAGGGGGTCAGGGTGACGGTGAAGGAGTGACGGTGAGGGGGTCAGGATGATGGTGATTGAGTAAGTGTGAGGTGGTCAAAGTGATGGAGAGGAAGTGAATGTGTCGGGTTCAGTGTGACGGTGATGGAGTGAGAGTGAGGGGGCCAGTGTGACGTTAATGGAGTGAGTGTGAGTGGGTCAGGATGACGATTATGGAGTGAGTGTGAGTGGGTCAGTTTGACGAAGATGGAGTGAGTGTGAACGGGTCAGAATGATGGTGACAGAGTGAGTTTAATGGGGTCAGGTTGACGTTGATGGAGTGAGTGTGAGGGGAACAGGGTGACGGTGACGGAGTGAGTGAGAATGGATCAGGGTTTTGGTGACGGAGTGAGTGTGAATGGGTCAGGGTAACGGTGATGGAGTGAGTGTGAGGGGGTCAGTGTGATGTCGACAGAGTGAGTTTAATGGAGTCAGTGTGACGGAGATGGTGTGTGTGTGACGAGGTCATAGTGACGGTGATGGAGTGAGTGTGAGGGGGGTCAGGGTGACAGTGATGGAGTGAGTGTGAGGGGATCAGTGTGATGGTGATGGAGTGAGTGTAAGGAGGTCAGGGTGACTGTGATGGAATGATTGTGAGGGGGACAGGGTGGTGGGGATGGATTGAGTCTGGGGGGATAAGTGTGACGGTGATGGAGTGAGTGTGAGGGGCACATGGTGATGGTGATGGAGCGAGTGTGAGGGGGTCAGGGTGACGGTGATGGACTGCGAATGAGAGGGTCAGGGTGACGGTGATGGAGTGAGTGTGATTGAGTCAGGGTGAGGGTGATGGAATGAGTGTAAGAGGGTCAAACTGATGGAGAAGGAGTGAGTGTGAGAGGGTCAGGGTGACGGTGCTGGAGCGAGTATAATTGAGTCAAGGTTACGGTGAAGGAGTGAGTGTGAGGTGTCAGGATGATGGTGATGAAGTGAGTGTGAGGGGGTCAGTGTGACGGTGATGGAGAGAGTGTGAGGGCGTCAGGATGATGGTGATGAAGTGAGTGTGAGGGGGCCAGTGTGACAGTGAAGTAGTGAGTGTGAGGGGGTCATAGTGACGGAGTAAGATTGAGTGTGTCGGCGTCAGGGTGACAGTGACGGAGTGAGTGTGAGTGGGTCAGGGTGATGGAGATGAAGTGAGTGTGACGAGGTCAGTGTAACGCAG